>NC_048597.1:123660941-124020941 GCF_003668045.3 Cricetulus griseus
TTTCTAGGAGAGTCCTTTCCATCTACTTCTTCATGATCTCTGCTGAAAGCCAGAGGTGTGGCTTATTAAAAGTGTGATGTGGGAAAGGGCAAATGGGATGTGTGGTCCACAAGGCTTATCCTTGCTCTATAGCTGACACAGAACAAAGCAAACATGAGTCACACATTTAATTGTATGCTGTCAAAGTGAGATTGAAACATGTATTCAAAATATTTTGTAATCTATGCTCAAATCATATGTGAGAGATCAACACTACCATGTATAGAGTTTTTGGTTCCTTTTCTCTTTTCTATGCAGATTAATTATATTCACATACATTGCAATAATTATGAAACATTTCTGATCATACCCATGACATCATTATTCATAGCCATGGATAAAAGTAGAATAGTGTTGGATCAAAATTATTCTGGAAACTTTAGTTTTCTACGTATAAACACAAATATCTGGGTGATTTTTTTTTTTTGGTTTAGAAGAAGAACAGTGGGGCATAACTGCTTCTTTCTGGATATCTGATTAAAATTCCCACCCCAGTTGGTTGTTCACAGTTAATAAGGCATCCTATGGTTTGGCTATGGCACCAGAGTTCACCAGGTTCTTTGCCTCCTAAATCAGCCTCCTGTGAGACATTTCTAGTGTGTGAAATTTACTGGGTCAATTTCTCAGCGTATTAAAAGGGAAGCCTAGTGATTTAAAGCTAATGGTTTTATTAAATGGTTAAAATAAAAAGAAAATCAAAAGTCCATAAGCAGTTACAGATTAAGGAAAGATTTAGGGTCTGATTAGGTTCAAAGGAGACTAGTCCCTTCTGTAGAAGAACTAAAACCAATTCCCAAACTATCCTCAAATGTCTCACTGAGTGCACTGCCCTTGACTTTCCTCCTCCTGGAAGGTCTGGCCATGATTACTGTGCATCCCCTGGATCTGAGATCAGAGAGGATTGGCTACTGAGGAGAAGGTGAGGAAGCCCAGGGAAGGGATGGTCTCCTCGCACTGCGGCAGTATAGGTTAGTTTCCATAAGGAAAATTATGCAGGAGCTAGACATCACAAGCCTCACTGTGGAACAGAAGTTCTTTGCCCACTGGAGTTTAGACTTGTGTGTTGGAAGCTTACCACTCTAGGGTTTGAAGATCCTGGATTAAACACGACTCTGGAAGCACAGACTAGGCATATGGGCTCCATTTTACGTTTAGCTCAACTATAAAGTTTTAAGCAATTCTTTCACTGAGTTCACTCAAGTTCTTTCTCTTCAGAATTGAAGCTTCAGTGTCAGGGTTCAGAATCTTCTAGTAGCTGTGGGTCAAGAATAGCCCAATAGTATGGAAGCATTTTCACCAATGCAGGGAAAACACTCTTTCAACCATGTTTAAGTTGGAGAGTTGTGCTTGTGAAGGGATAGGGTGTTCTTAGGGTTATAGTCAATTATATTCCACAGCCTATGGCAGAAAATGGTGATTTTGCCACTTAATTCTGTTGGAATTTATCTGTCACCACACTTTTATCTTCAGTTCCCTCAATCTTTGTTGCTGAGCATGAATTGTTAAGCCTCATCCCTAATTCACTTACATCTAAAGCATTCTTCAAAAGCAGCATGGCCTTTGTAATATAAAAATTTGACTATGTTATTTATGCAGCATCTTCAGAGATGCTCCAGAGTTGGCAGGCAAGAAATGCTCCTATGTGTTGTATCATGCCAGACATTTTCCTACTCTGAATCCAGAGCCCCACTAGCTTCATTTGCCTCCACTAGCTAACACTCATTTGACTTTCCCTTTGCCTTGGTCTGTTTTTCATTTTTCTCATTTATTTATTTATTTATTTATTTATTTATTTATTTATTTGTGTGTGTGTGTGTGTGTGTGTGTGTGTGTGTGTGTGTGTGTGTGTGTGTCTCACCTGGAGGTCAGTGGACAATTTGCCAGGTTGTTTTACTCTACCAGGTGGGATGCAGAGACCAAGCCCAGGTCAGGCTGGGAAGCAAGTACCTGTACAAACCACTGAGCCATCTTGCTGGGCCCCTAGACATGACCTTGATCTGCATAATGCTTTAACACACATGTCCTTCTTTGTGACATGTTTTCTACATTTTATTTTTCTCATTAACACCTGGTTGTCTTTGAAACTTCAGCGATGTTTCTTTCGGAGTCCTGCTGTTCACTTCACTTAAAATTCTTAAGCAATCTGTTTTTACCTCTACATAATCACTTGTTTTTGTCTTTTATTTATTTCCCTGCCAGATTGAGAGCCCCCCAAGAGCAGGCAGCAGATTTGGTATTGGTGAGATGCATGCTGTCTGCTGAGTGTTCTGTGAAGATTCCCATCTATACTATGCTAAGTGTAGGAACCCTTTGAAGTGTACTGAGCACTGGGAATTGACTAAAGGTTTTTCTTGGAATACAAAGGTGATATTTTTTTGTCTTCTTTCTGAGACAGTAGTACTGCTTTTATCTCTTCCATTTTTCTTTGTTTCTTTTTCTAACACAAGGTCTGTACTTTGTAACCCAGGATGACCCAGAACTGACTGTCTAGCACAGGCTGGCCTCAGACTCACTGATGATAGGATTATAAGTGTGAGTAAGTACCCTGTCTGCCTATTTGCTACTATGTAACTACTGCTTGCATTTCTTGGAAACTTGAACATTTTTCTTTGTGACTAGTTTTCATGGATTCTACTATATCTTAATTAAATCTGATTTGGTTTGTTCAGGTTCTTAAATCTGTGAATGAAAATTTAGAAAAATTTCAGCCATTTGTTCCTTCATTTTTGTTTTTCTGAGTCTCCCTTTCCTGTAGGTCTGATAGGAAGCCAGTGCAATCTGCATTAGAATGTTGTGTATCTCAGTGCTAGCTGAACACTGCTCCCTTCAATGTTTACTCTCCCTGCTTCACATAAGTGTTTTTGCTCTAGGTCCTCAGGTACAGTGGTTTTTCTTGTCAGGTGCCCATTTTCTTATTCACATTCAGTGAATCTTTCATTAAAGACAATTTAGTTTGCAGCTTTAGAAATTATATATAGTTCTTTTAAAAATTTCATTTTAAAAATTTCCATCTAATTATGTTTCTATCCTTTTAAAAATCTTGAAGGCATTCACTGTTTAGTTTTATGTTATCAATATATTGTTTTTGCCTTCTAAGGTCAACTTCTGTGTGTTTATTCTCATTTTAGCACACATTTGCCTGTTTCTTTGCATGTTGGGTAACTTAGTCTGAGATAGAGTTTCATGGTCAAACTGGTCTATGTAAGCAAAGATGACATTGAAGCCCTGATCCTCCTGCCCACACCTCCTGAGTTTCAGGATTACAAACTTTCAACTTGTATAGTGTATTGTGTGTAAATGGCTATGTGTGCATTGGTGTGTAAATGAGTGCAGAGGCTAGAGACCAACATTGGGTAGCTTTCTCTTTGTTTTATTCATTCAGGCTCCCTCACAGAAACGGGGGCCATATATTTGGCTAGAGTAGCTGATCAATGAGCTCATGGCCCTTTTTTATTTTCTACCCCAGAGCTGGGTTAGAGATGTTCACCATGCCTGGGTTCCAGAGATCTGAGTTCAGGCACTCATGTGTTTCAACTCAGCACTGACCTGCGCCCACTGATTTTTGCTGGGATATTGGCTACTGCTGCTAAAAATATGAAGGTGTAGATTTTCTGGACTTGCTTTTGGGATTATTGGATAATTAGTTCAATTTTTAGATGATCAGCCTCATAAGTTTGAGGTTTATTTTGAAGCTCTGTAAGGGTTGGTCCAAGGTGCCCATTTAACTATGTCCATCTTTTAACATGCTTAATTCTTCAAATATCTGGAATGCATCAATATCGATTATGATTATGGTTATTATTATCATCAGGTTATGTGTTTTGATTTTGTTAAATTTCTGATGACTGATTCATTTGAAAGAATCATGAACACAAAATTAAGAAAATAGCCAAACTGAATTCAATGAAAAGGAAGACACAAAATACCCAAACTTATGGGACTCTTCGAAAGCAGTACTGACACAAAAGTTCATAGCTCTAAGTGCTCATATGAAGAAACAAGAGAATAGTCACACCAGAGAGTTTATATCACAATTGAAAGCTCTAGAACAAATAGAAGCAAATACACCCCTGAGGAGTAGATGCCAGGAAATAATCAAACTGAGGGCAGAAATCAATAAAGTCGAAACACAGAAAACACTTCAAAGGACCAATATCACAAAGAGTTGGTTCTTTGAGAAAATAAACAAGACAAACCTTTATCCAAAGTAACCAAAAGGCAGACAGAGAACAGGCAAATTAACAAAATCAGAAGTGAAAAGGGGGACATAACAAAGAACACTGAAGAAATCCAGAGAATCTACAGGTCATACTTTAAAAACCTGTATTCCACAAAATTGGAAAATTTAAAGGAAATGGACAATTTTCTGGACAGATATCACTTATCAAAATTGAATTAAGAACAGATAAGCAACCTAAACAGACCTGTTACCCCTAATGAAATAGAAGCAGTCATCAAAAGTCTCCCAACCAAAAAAAGCCAAGGGCCAGATGACTTCAGTGGACAATTCTATCAGAAATTCAAAGAAGAACTAATATCAATACTCCTCAAATTGTTCCACATAATAGAAGCAGAAGGTTCATTGCCAAACTCTTTTTATAAGGCTACAATTACCTTGATAAGCAGGCCACAGAAAGACACATCTACTAAAGAGAACTACAGACCAATATCCCTCATGAACATTGATGCAAAAATACTCAATAAAATACTAACAAATCAAATCCAAGAACGTAACAGAAAAATCATCCACCATGATCAAGTAGGCTACATCCCTGGGATGTAGGGTTGGTTCAACATATGAAAATCCATCAATGTAATCCACCATATAAACAAACTGAAAAAGAAAAAAACACATGATCATCTCACTAGATGCTGAAAAAGCCTTTGACAAAAATCCAACATTCCTTCATGAGGAAGGTCCTAGAGAAATCAGGGATAACAGGAACATACATGAACCTAATAAAAACAATATACAGTAAACCAACAGCCAACATCAAACTAAATGGAGAGAAACTCAACACAATTCCTCTAAAATCAAGACTGTCTACTCTCTCCATATCTCTTCAATATTGCACTTGAAGTTCTAGCTAGAGAAATAAGACAACAAAAGCAGATCAAGGAGATAAAATCAAAAAGGAAGCCAAACTTTCACTATTTGCAGAAGATATGGTAGTTTACATAAGTGACCCAAAAAAATTCTACCAGGGAGTTCCTACAGCTGATAAATACTTTCAACAAAATGGCAGGATACAAGATTAACACAAAAAAATCTGTAGCCCTACTATATACAGATGATAAGAGGGCTGAGAAAGAAATCAGAGAAGCATCACACTTTACAATTGCCACAAATAACATAAAATACCTTGGGGTAAAACTAACCAAACAAATGAAATAGCTGTACTGTAAGAACTTTTGTCTTAAAGAAAGAAATTAAAGAAGATACCATAAAATGGAAGGATCTCCCATGTTCTTGGATAGGTAGGATCAACATAGTCAAAATGGCAATCTTGCCAAAAGCATCTACAGATTCAATGCGATCCCCATCAAAATCTCAGCACAATTCTTCACAGACCTTGAAAGAACAATTCTCAACTTTATATGGAGAAACAAAAGACTCAGGATAGCCAAAGCATCCCTGTACAATAAAGGAACTTCTGGTGGCATCAGCATCCCTGACTTCAAGCTCTAGTACAGAGCTATAGTCCTGAAAACAGCTTGGTATTGGCACAAAAATAGGCAGGTAGACCAATGGAATCAAATTGAAAACCCTGATATTAACCCACATACTTACAAACACCTGATATTTGACAAAGAAGCTAAAGATATATAATGGAATAAAGAAAGCATCTTTAGAACAAATGGTTCTAGCATAACTGGATGCTGGCATTTAGAAGACTGTAGATAGATCCCTGTCAATCACAACGTACAAAACTTCAGTTCAAATGGATCAAAGACCTCAACATAAATCCAGCCATACTGAACCTCTTAGAAGAGAAAGTGGGAAGTACCTTTGAATGAAATGGTGTAGGAGACCGCTTGCTTAACATTAAATTTGTAGCACAGACACTGCAATAGACAATTAATAAATGGAACTTCTGAAACTGAGAAGCTTCTGTAAGGCAAACTACACAGTCAACAAGACAAAGCAGAAGCCCACAGAATGGTGAAAGATATCACCATCTCCATATCCCAAAGAGAGGTGATCTCCAAAGTTTACAACGAACTCAAGAAGCTAGTTTCCAAAACACCAAATAATCCAATTAAAAAGTGGGGTACAGCACTAAATAGAGATTTCTCAATAGAGTAATCTAAAATGGCTAAAAGATACAAGAAAGTGCTCAACATCCTTAGCCATCAGGGAAATGCAAATCAAAACAACTCTGAGATACCATCTTTGCCCTGTCAGAATAGCTAAAATAAAATAAAAAAAACACCAATGATAATTTATGCTGGAGAGGATGTGGAGAAAGGGGAACACTCCTGTACTTTTGTTGGGAGTGTAAACTTGTACCACCACTTTGAAAATCAGTATGGCAATTCCTCAGGAAAATGGGAATCAGTTTAACACAAGATCCAGGAATTCCACTCTTAGGCATATACCCAAAAGTACCATGTTCATACAACAAGGCCATCTGCTCAACTATGTTCATAGCAGCATTATTTGTAATAGCCAGAACCTGAAAGCAACCTAGATGCCCCTCAACTGAGTAATGGATGCAGAAAATGTGGTACATTTACACAATGGAGTACTACTCAGCAGAAAAAAACAAAACAAAACAAAACAATGGAATCTTGAACTTTGCGTGAAAATGGATGGGAATAAAAGAAACCATTCTGAGAGAGGTAACCCAGTCACAAAAATACAAGCATGATATTCACTCTCTCATATATGGATTTTAAATATAGAGCAAAGGATTACCAGCCTACAATCCACATCACTAGACCAGTTAGGCAACAACAAGGACCCTAAGAGAGACATACATGGTCCCTTGTTTAAGGAGAAAGGGACAAGATCTCCTGAGTAAATTGGGAGCACGGGGGAGGGGAGAAGGAGCTAGGAGAATGAGAAGGAGAGAAGAGGTGGGGTGAAGAGGACATAAGGGAGCAGAAAGTTTGAGTTTGGTGAAGAATAGAGGAGAGCAAATAAGAGATACCATCAGGTAAGGAGCCAGTATAGGTTTAAAGAGAAATCAGGCACTAGGGAAATGTCCAGACATCTACAAGGATGACACCACCTAGCCATTTAAGCAACAGTGGAGAGGCTATCCTAAATGCCCTCCCTTGATAAAGAGATTGATGACTAACATATATGCTACCCGATAGCCCTCATCCAGCAGCTTGTGGAAGTAGAAGCAGACAGCCACAGCTAAACACTGAACTGAACTGAACTGAACTGGAATCCTGATGGGGAATGTATTTCTGTGTATGTGATTGTTGAATAAAGTACTGTTTGGCCAATGAGGCAGCAAGTTAGGTGGTACTAAGAGTCGAGGAGAATTCTTGGAAATGTAGTAAAGAAGTCTTGCAATCCAGGCAGGAAGTGACATAGAAGGCAGATTCATAAAGAAGGAAGTCTTTTCCTCCTGCTCTCTGCTCTACAGTTGCCATGTGATCCGGGAAGAGGACACCAGTGGAAGGCATCCTTCATAAGATAAGTCTTATGACTATGGATGATAATTAATACTAAGCTAGCAAGTAAGATATCCTAGGGATTGGCCCGCAGCATTGTACCTAATGTACGTCTCTGTGTGTTACTTGGGACCTTAACATGGATCCAGGCAGAACTTGTGATGCCTGGCAGAAATCACCCATGTGGCATCAGGTGGTGTGGAGGAGAAAGCACTCAGGCGGCTGTGGAGGAGATACTTATTGTTACAGAATCCAGTTGCGGAGAAGGAGCAGTGATGAGCAAAGGGGTCAAGACCAGGCTGGTGAAACCCACAGAAACAGATGACCTGAACAACGGGGAGCTCCTGGTTCCCAGACTGATCACTGGGAAACTAGTATGGAACTGATCCAGACTCCATGAATGTGGATGTCAGTGTGGAGGCCTTGGAAATCTATTGGGCCTCTTGTAATAGAACAGTATTTATCCCTAGCATAGGAATGGACTTTGGGATCCCATTTCATGTAGAAGGATACTTCCTCAGTCTAGACACGAAGGGGAGGGCTTAGGCCCTATCCCAGAGGATATGACAGACTCTGAAGACTTCCCCCCCCATGGAAGGCTTCACTCTCCCTGGGGATCAGAATTGGTATGGGATAGGCAGGATGTTAGTGGGGGGCAGTGGAGAAGGGAAGGGAGTGGGAACTGGGATTGACATGTAAAACAATCTTGTTTCCAATATAAATAAAAAATGGAGAAAAGAACTAATCTTAAGATGACAAAAAAGTTTCAGGAAAGGAACAGAAGCATTTATGGATTTCATAGTCATTGATAATTGGACCCTGACATTGGGTTCCAGCAGCCTGGAAGGTCTTAGTGATTATTTTATACAAACATGGAGATCTTCTGAGTGACTGAAAGGAAAAGATCATATTAACTGGCATTTAATACCACCTAAGCCTTAGAACATGTCTGACAAAAGGACCCCACATCTTGCATCTTGCTTCACCAGTATCACATGTCTTTATGTCTTTGTTCTTTATTTCTGTGGAAGGTGTTTCTTCTTCTTCTTCTTCTTCTTCTTCTTCTTCTTCTTCTTCTTCTTCTTCTTCTTCTTCTTCTTCTTCTTCCTTCCTTCCTTCCTTCCTTCCTTCCTTCTTTCCTTCCTTCCTTCCTTCATTTCTATCTTTCTTATTTTCTGATTTTTGTTGTTGTTTTTTGGTCTTTGGTTTTTCAAGAGATGATTTCTCTGTGTAACCCTGGCTGGCCTCAAACTCACAGAGATATTCCCGCATCTGCCTCCCAAGTGCTGGGAATAAAGCATACACCATCACTGCCCAGCCATGTTTCTTCTTGACTTAAGTCAGAATCACTTATTTGTAGGAATGTATTGCTGCCCCAGTTTATCTTAAATTGTCTCATTTCCTAGTTTTCTTTTGTTGTTGTATAGCACCATGATCAAAAGGACCTGGGGAGGAAAATGATTCTTTTTAGCTTACAGGCTCTATTCTACCATTGAGAGGAGCCAAAGCAGGGTCTCAGTGAAGAGAGATGCGGTAGAGGTTTGCTGTTTCCTGGCTTGCAGTTTACTTGCTTCCATATCCAGTCAAGGTGAAAAACAATTGTAGGCATCCCAACTTGTGATAGGATTTTATTCTGCATGTTTAGCAGGAATATGACAAAAGGGTGCTGTGCTGTTCTGGCATTCTTTTGAGTGCCACAGGATTATAACCCAATGCAGAAAATTTAATTTTTCAGAAATTTAGCCAAGACAACATATTTGAGTCATTCAACTGTGATACTTTCTTATGATACAGAGAAGAAATAAACACACATTTTTTTGCATTACCTTCTCTCTATCACATTTTCCTCATACTCAAAGTGGCAACTAAAGTGCCCTTCTGATTTTTTATAGCATATTTATTTGTTTTAAAATATATTTTTAATTGAAATAGAATTACATCACTTTCCTCTCTCCAGCCTCTCCCAGGTATCTTCTTTCTAACTCCTCCCCAACTCCCCCACTCTTAAGTTGATAACCCTTCTCTTTCAATTACTTTGTTCTGTATGTATGTGCATATATATATATATATATATATATATACATATATATATATATATCCTCCTAACTCCATTTTTAATGTTTGTGTATATATGATTTCAGGGCTGACTGTTATGTTTTGGACAGCCAATAACTAGGCTCATCCTGGGAGATGCTAATCCTCCTTCTTCTGGCAGTTATTAGTTGCCTGTAGTTCTTTGTCTAGGGGGTAGACCTTCAAAATTTCACTCTTCTACATCAATATATCCATTGATAATGCCATTGTTTTGGTCTTGTTTACACAGCCATTTCTAGGAGAGACTTCCTGGCTCTTACAATGTCCCTGTCCCCTCATCTAAGGTGTTCGCTGAGCTGTCACCTATATGTACACATGTATCTATTGGGGCTGAGTTTCCCATCTTTACATTTGTGTCCAGTTGTGTTCTTCTGAAACAGTCTCAATTTACTATAAAGTGAAACCTCTTTGATAAGGGTTGTAGCTACACTTATCCAGAGAAGGTGGCTCCTGGACCTCCTTTGATTTTCATGATGACTAATGATTTCTTAAGCCAATGTACAGAAAAATGGAGTAATCTTGACTAGGGTTTCTCCCAACAACCCCTCTCAATTCCTCTCCTTTTGCTAATTTCTAAGCATGTTTCTATTTGCATGTTTGGTTTTATGCTACTTGTAGATCAATAGTTACCTACTGATACAAGGTTATAGAGACAGATATTTGGCTTAGCAATGGGAATTACAGGCTGTAAGAAAGAAGGTCAAATCTTACCACTGTAAATCAAAGTAGCTAGTTTCAAAAGACTAGAGTTGTTTTACCCCTCACAGTATGTTATATCTTTAAAAGACTGAACAATGTTATAAAGGGTCTGAGAGGGCACATGCCACTGTTATTAGAAACTGAGCAAGCAGAGTTGTTGCCACCTGTGTGGTATGAACACAAGGATAAAGTACTTTGGATGCTCATGTCCCCATCTTTCATCCTCTATCACCTTGGCCTTTAGTTCAGATATTAGTCTTTATAAAGTTCCTGTCAAATAAAAATGGCTACATTACTGTGCATTGGTTACTTCTGAATTGCTATACCAGTTTATCTTAATAGTAGAAAGGTGAGCAAGCTTTGGGCAATGAAATATGACTTGGGCTCATGGTAGAAAGATATAAATTAGAGAGCAGGATTCCAGAGGATCACAAGCTAGTGAAATAGCACTGACTCATTGTCTCGTTCAGTCCTCAGTTTCTTGTACCTGCTTAGTAGACACATTGGTATAATAGTTCCCCTTTTTTCAGTGATGTATCCAAACTTCCCTCTTTTAATAATGTCATTATATTTGGACTGACTTTGATCCAACATGGTGGCACTGATGTGACAAATGCCAGATGTGAAGCAACTTACGTGAAGTTGAGTTGATCTCAACTTACAGTTGGTGACATATTGTCTACCATGACATGGAAAGTGAGGTGGCAGGAGCATTAAGCAAGTTGTCACATTGGGATGATTATCAGGAAGCATAGAACAGACAGGAAGTGAAGCTTGTCTATAAAACCTCAAGCCCCACCCTCAGTGATACACTTCCTTCACCAAAGTTCCACATTGAGTAGGTTCTACAGCTTTTCAAAACAGTGTCTACATTTTAGAACCAAGTGCTCAGATAACCAAGTCTATAAAGGACATTTTATATTCAGACCACAGTAGCCTCATTTTAACCTAATTTTCAAAGATCTTATGTAAGAGTAAGGTCATTCAACAATGGGGAGCTCTTGGTCCCCAGACTGATAGCTGGGAAACCAGCATGGGACAGATCCAGACCCCAGGAACATGGGTTTCAGTGAGAAGACCTCGGAAATCTACAGGACCTCCTGCAGTAGTTCAGTGCTTATCCCTAGCATAGGTGTGCACATTGGGAGCCCAATCCACATATAGGGATACTCCCTGAGCCAAGACACACAGGGGTGGGCCTAGGCCCTATCCTAAAGGATATGACAGACTCTGATGACACCTTATGGAAGGCCTCACCCCCCTAGGGAGCAGAAAGGATAGTGATATGTAGGGTTTTAGTTGGGGAAGGTAGGAGGGGAGAATGGGAGGGAGGGGGAACTGGGATTGACATGTAAAACAATCTTATTTCTAACTCAAAAAAAAAAGAGTAAGGTCATATTCACAGGTCCTGAATGTATAGGAACTCTTTATTTTGGCAGGGGAGGCAACACTATTTAACCCAGTACACTTAGTTTCCTCATTGAAGAAAGAGGAAAGATCATAAAAGATCTCTTACACAAATGTGCTTACACACACACACACACACACACACACACACACACACACATTCGTGCGCACATACACATATTATTTTTTCTATTCAGTTTTATCATCTATGAATTGGAGAAGTTTACTAATTATGAGCTAAGAAGGTGAGAAGATGGTTATGAACCTTTGACTTCTCATTTTGCTTTTTTTTTTCAGTATCCTTAATCCCTTTGAGGTGTTATGGCTTCCTTAGCAGGTTGGCTTTAGTGTCTGGGTCATTGTGGTGCCCAGTATTTCTTATTCAGTGGATTTTTCAAGTGACCTAATAAGTACAGATTAGATGGGATCATTCCAAAGAACACCACCAACAATGACACTTCTGAATGTAAATAGAATCTGTAGTAGGGTCAGTAGTAGCATTGGTTCTAAACATGACAGGACAGATTTGATTCCTCACCCTCTCAAGGGTGACTCTGAGAATTATCTTTCTGGTCCCTCAGTTTCCTCATGTGTGAAATAGGAATGACAGGGGTATCCACCAATCTCTACATGTCTGCTGCTATGTTTGTCTTAGGCATCCATTATTGCATACAGTCTGCCTACAGGGAGCCTTCAAGTTTGGAGAGAGATAGCTATAAACATAGGCAAGTGGACATTGCGATACACTGTGTTGTACACTTACAAATCATGTAAAATGCTTTTAAAAGGCACCTGAACACATAGATGGGAACACGGTTGTATGAGCATCAACTTCTCTTGGTAGTAGTACTCGGAGCACATGATCTCTGTAGCTTCTGATTCCTCTTTGTCAAGATTTTGCTTCTGCTTCATTTCAGATCTTACTTGTTTCTATTCTCCTCACTGGAAACTCAGCCCCCTAGCATCCTCTCAATGAATATCCTTGTTGTAAGGATAAATACGACCGTGTCCATAAAGTAGACATTCTTAGTTGACAATAGCAGTGACAAGGCTGAGGTAGATTCCTTCTCTAGCATGCACAACGCCTTGGGTATGACCCCTAGCACTGCAAACATGAAGCAGTCATTGAGAGGGCACAACTTGGGTATACTGAGTGTTAGAATGATAGCAGTAAATGGCTGGGAATATTCTGTTAAGCAGAAGCAATTATTTGGGCAAGTGGATTTTTTTTGTGGGGAAGTCTCATGAGATATGCTGATAAAGGAGTGCTGGTTTTCATTTATAGGGCTGCAAATTTGAGAATCTTTGACAGATCAATTTGAAGAACAAACAGAATTGAGGACCGAAATGGAACACATTCCAGATACTGTTTATTGTTGACAGTGATGCCCCAGAAGATTGAACCTCATATCTGCAGCTCTATTTAGAAGCAAATGCTGCTTCTTTTGTATCACCCAGAGAAAGCATTCTATAAAAAACAACCTTTGAAGAAAATGGCCTTTGTTCCTGGCACAAAAGACTATGAAAGGAAAACTAATAAAGAATGGTAGAGCCTTTTGTTCAACATGCATCTGTGCAGACTCATAATTCTGAGGTGCAAAGGTATATACCTATAGTCCAATGGGAAAGGCAATATCATGCTGATGGATGCAATATCCTAAATACACAATGCATATTCATAAGTTGCCAATTATTCTTTTGAAGCTGGATAAATTATTCATTTGAAAACTAACAACTGAAAATGTGATACATATGGAAACTTTAAGCACCCTGAGATAAAGACGGAAGGAAAGAGGATTACTGCAGCAGCTCTTGCCCTGTCAAGTTTCTCCGATTTCATTTCTAATCACCAATCCCTGCCCAGTCCTTTTAACTACCTCCATAGCCCAATTATCCTTCAAACATTGGGGAACAGGCGATACCCCAAGCTGCACTGGGTTTAATTGCCAACCATAGACTTGGTGTTTGAAGATAAGCTCCTATTTTGAATTAAGGGATGAAATTATTGTCAACTTCTAACATTTTTCACTATGAGATCAACTTGTCAGCATCCCTCACTCTGCTAGGATCCATGGAGTCTATATTATTGTCACATACTGTCCTGCGTGTTAGATAATTATGAATAATTACTCTTAACTCTCAAGCTAGTACAGAAGACAGGCTGTAAGTGGGGAAGAAAAATAACATTGTTTCCAAGTTGCAGTGTGTATTATGAAGAAAATGAACAGGGTGAGGGCTGTGGAGATAGCTCTTTTGACAAAGTGTTGGCTCTTCCAGGATGAGCCCCCGAGTTCAGTACCAGAGTGCACATCAAAAGCTGAATGCAGTGCCATATGCTTATAACCCCAGCACCGGGAAGGCAGACACAGGCTCAGAGCTGGGGCTTGCTGTTCAGCCAGCCTAGCTCTAGGCCATTGAGAGACTCAGCCTAAAAAACAAGTTAGATAGCGACTGAGAGGCTTGCATGTGTCTGTTTTTTTTTTGGGGGGGAGTTGTTTTTGTTGTTGGTGACTTTTGCATTGCCTTTGTTTTTCTCTCTCTTTTTTGGCAGTTATTCAGTTCTCCTACTTTGCTTACTAGATAACATGACTCCTGCAAAATCAGAATAATGTTCTTTGTGGGGGTCTTTCTCTGGAGACCTTGTGGGCAACCATCTGTGTCTCTGAGGGCTTAGGTACTTCCTTCATCTGTCCTTTCTGGGGCCATCTCTCTTCTTTCTCCTCCTGTGGGAAACAGTCATCACAAAAGGAAGGCATGGCTGAGATTTCAGTAGTGGAAACATAATCTTTTAAAATTATTGTACATTTCAGAGTTGTGGTGCAATTCTGTCTCACTTTCCAAATCTCTTATAGCTCTGATAAAAATCACAGGGAGATGGCGTAGTGAAGGCACATGGAACTTGAAATCTAACATATAAGACAATCCCTTTACTACATTCAAGTTCTAGGGCTAATAGCCAAAGCTTCAGTAAAGGGGAAGAGACCATGCACACACAGATGGATGGGTAGAGACGGACCATAAACAAAGTGTTCTCTAGGGAAGGTTGTCCTACACCAGGAATTTGATTTGTTCCCTCATGCAGTGGATACATCTGTAATTTGAGAAGGGTCTAGTAGTGTGTATCTGTCCATAAATACTGGCCCTGCTTAGCCAATTGGCTTGGCTCTGATTCTGTATTCACCAAGCAGTTGTGTACCCATAATTTGGCTTCCCAAATGTATCTGCCTATGTTGAGAGCATATTTTGTCAGGCTGACAAATACATTTCAGATGCACATAATAGCTCTATTTTTCACTGAAAATGAACAAGTTGGGGTTTGCTTGTACTTCAGCCAGTTGTGAGTTTCGTTTTCCAGAGTTATTTTCCTGAATGTGATCTACTCTGCTACAAGGATGGAATAAATGTTCTATGTTCTCAGAACTGAGCATCAGAACAACAACTGTGGAAAGCAACCCTAGCTTCCCTACCCTCTTCCTAGGGCACGACTCAGTGGAACTGTTGGGACATTCACATGATGACAGAGAAGACTCTGATACCTCAGATATTTGAGGCTAAGATAGACTTTCATTTTGATTTTATGATGGTACCTTTGAGGAAAGGATACCAATCTCATCGAGGATTGTGGGTAGTAAACTTACCACTACACCATAGGTGCTGACCATAGATAACAGGGAAATAAAATTTCACAGGATAGGAAACTAGTGACAGGTATCCTGTGTAACACCTCCAGGACTCAGAGGAGAGGCAATGACTCCTCATGGGTGTATGCTAGACCCTCAGAGCTCCTGGAGGTTGACTTTCCCCAAAGGTGAAGACGTTAGACAAATGAGGTAGAGGAAGGAATTCCCAGAGGGTAACATTCCAGCACTTCACATAGAGTAAAGATAGACTGATCTAGGTGGGCACAGCTTAGGCATGCTTAGAAGGGGACATTCTGAAAACATTGTAGAGGACTGCCATAGAGGCTTCTGTTTCCTAAGATTGCTAGAGGAGGCTTTACTCTATGTAGCCATAAAAGCAGATTATATATGAAGTAATATTTTTCTAATCTTCCTTTTAATAAGAGGTTCATTGTGGTAACACAAACAATTTGATGCCAGGACCAGAAGCAAATAAGATTCACAAAGTAGAATACGTAGTCACTTTACTGAAGGCTTTGCCTTTAGTCACATGATGCTTATAGTTACTTTTCTGTAGCTACAATAAAAATATCAACAAAAGAAACTTGAGGGTGGAAGGATTTGCTTTGGCTGGCAGTCTAGCATGGTGATAAACTCATATCAGCAAAACTGGTCACACTCCAAAGTTAGGAAACAGAGAGGTGAATGCTGGTGTTGTTTTCTGTCTGTCTGCCCCCCTTTTATTAGTTCAGAATTCCAATCCCTAGAGTGGCACCACTCACAGTGGGTAGATCTTCCCTCTTGAATTAACCTAATCTAAATGACAACACAAGCATGCCCCGGGGCTCCCTACTCAACCTACTCAAGATGACCTCTTATAGGAATATTTAGGGGCTTGTCCCTTAGGAAATTCTAGATACCGTCAAAATGTGACAATTAAATAAATGTATATTAACGGTATCATGATGAATTTTCAAAAGTGAATGTCTTAAGCAAATGTAGTTTGAGATGTATAATTTAAAAATCTGCTTCTGCTGGGGAATGGACATTTTCAGTGCTTTCCTCCTCCTTTTTATCTAAGACTGAGCATTACTATCTCCCTTGTGTCTTAAAACAGGCAAGCCTCACACTTACAGTAGTCTTTGCAGCAACAGAGCTTTGGGCTTTGTTGATATCCTCAAGAAAGGAATTCAACAGCCTTCCTTGACATTGGTCTTCTATTGCTCACAGTCCACATGGCAAGCAGGAATGGTGCCCTAAGATGAAGAATGTGCTGGCAGAAGGTAAGATGCAGGATCTGCTGAATCCAGGAGGCACAGGACAGCTGGTGACCACACAAGAGACTGCTCTGCCATGTGTTACCATGTGAAGTTACAATACCCTATCAGAGCATGAGAAAAATGCCCATCGAAGGACAGAATTAAAGGTTCTGAATATGGGCCAGTGAAACATGACTTCGAGAGGAGCAGTTGAGAGATTTTAACTTTCTCCCACTAGTATAGGACCAATCTGTTTATGAGAAACTTCTTATCATCAATTGAACCAATTGCAGATGTATCAGTAGGGCAGAAGTCTGCCTGCTTTGCTATCTGTTCTATTCAAGTTTTAAGCATCATACCAGACATATAGTAAAAAGTAATTAGGAGGCATAATAGCAATGAATGGACGACCATTAAAAATTAATTTATTTGAAAATTTCATATATTTATTTAATGCATTCTGTTCATACTCTTCACTCCATTTTCTTATGCTTCCACCCATCTCTTTTCCTAACACAAGTCCTCATTTTATTTTCCTGACTCACTGGGTATAACCAGGGCCACTCCGATGGGCATAGGAATGAAGCTACCCCCTGGAGAGCACTCAGGCCTCATTAATAGCTACATCACTGAAGACAATGGCTTCCTCTCCTGCCACTACCCCTAACTGCCCCATGAGTGCCTAATCCATTGTGTGGGCCTTATGCAGTTTACAATAGTCTTGTAAAGTTATGACCATCTTGGTCATGTTTTAAGAGCAATTCATGGCCTTCCTCCCTATTTCCTGGCTTTTACAACCCTTCCAATTCTGTGATATTCCCTGAACCTCCAGAGAATGATAAGAACCAGAATTTTATCTCAGTTCCTTTCTCTTTCCTGCTGATGTTCCATTGTTTTGTATTGCATTTAAAGCTTACACACCCTAAACTCCAGGGTAGCTTATCCTACTACAGTGAGTTTTTCTGGAAAAATCCTTCAAGCACTTTGGAGTTTACTTCTATATTTCATGGCTCCTTAAACAAATTCTAAGAAACATTGCTGGAATTTGTAGAAACTCCTACATGTCAACCTCAGTGCCCCAAGGTTATCAGTTTTTACAGGGGATTAGCAAAGCTTTGGAGTCTGTGGCCAATCTCCATTACAAATGAGCCTGCTATGGCCAGAGGGACATGAAAAGCCCAGAAGGAACTTAAGGGAATTTTTAAAAAGTTGAGCTGTCACGCTTGTCTGTTAAGCAGACAAGGCATGCAGACATTGAGCTATTTTTTTTTAAAACAGGTCTTAGAGAGGGTAGAAAATAGTCTAGTTTGAGAAGATCAATAATCACCTTTCAAATTATATAAAAAGTAAACATTTTATTTCAAGGTATAACTCTCAGCTTTTGAGAAGGAAATAAGAAAGAGAGGGAAGGACTAGTCTTGACAGTCAGAAGGTTGGGTGTTTGATAACAGCATGTGTCAGAATCAACTTCAGTCTTACTTTTTTTTTCTCCTTGTGATTGAATCATTTTTAGGAATCTAGGCTTTAGTCTGTTTTTCCAAATTGGCCACAGTGACTTAAGTTCATCAATATCAAACATTTCCCAGGTTCCATATATCTTCTTTGAGTGGAGGTAAGACAGACATGGTTTGTTTCCTCATATAATTTATTATTTGTAAAAATATGACAGGCAAACTCACAGTGTATGATACAATCTGGTTTATGTTGGTGAAAGACCAGGCTTTCATGACAATAAAGCAGAGGCCTAGAGGAAGGTGAAGAGGATGTAGGAGAGTAAGGAAGGGTAGAAGAGAGTGGGTATCAGGAACATGGATCCACACATTAAAGCAGATAGAGAAGTGGCAGGTTTTGGAGATCTGTCTAGCCCATTGGTGGTACAGGTTTAGCTGCCACATGAACTTAGAGAGAGTGCTCTGCAGAGATACACAAAATAAAAGGGGAATTTAGAAATTCAACTGACCATCCTTTTATAAACATTGTACCCTGCCATGAGACTCCAAGAAAATTTTGCCTTTTTCCATTACAAAGAAGTGTCATTTGGGATTCCTGTGGCTCTGTGAAGTATGCATTGTGCCAGAGTATGAAGAATTTAGTAAGTTTTGAACACCAGAGCTGAGATAATTGGGAATAATCATTGATCAGACTACAGATGGTCATTCAGATGAGAAGGGATGATATAGACTATGAAAGGATAAGAAAGGTTCAAACTATTGTGTGGTATCCTGGGAAGAGGACCAAGTGGCTCACTGGTGTGGTCATGATTCTTGGGGGAGCTTCAAGGCATTGGTACTCTTCTCAGTACTGTGCTACATGGGATTGTGTCTTTAGGAATCCTAGATGGAGGATACTAAAGGCATTAGGTTATGGGAGTTTACCACTCACAAGAAGATTGGACTAGGCATATATATTAGAATATTTAGAATATTATCAAAATAAGGATGGAAACTTCATTAGCTCAGATTACTCAAGGGAGGTGTGTTAAAAAGAAAGTGAGTAAAGTATGGGATGCCATTAGATGGGCAAGCTTGCATGGTATGCAAAGAGCTGCCTCCAGAGCATTCTGACAGACAGTAGCCAGAGAGTTCAGGGGCTGTCCATGCATATGTGTTGTCACTGAGGTCAAGGGATTCAAGGTTTAAGGAAAAGGCACTTGGGTGAGAAGAGCAAGAATGAGTTGAAAGAAGTTATGGTCAGAGGCATTTTAGAGCAGTGTGAGGTGTTGGAGTGGGCAGTGTTTAGTCCAGGATGGAAAGAGAAGACAAGAAGCAGAAAATGTCCTGGTGACATGAGGCAGTGTAATGAGAAGTGGTGTCTAGTGCATGGGTTCCAAAACTATGGGTCATGGTTTGGCAGCACTAGCCTGTGTTGCACTATTTGACTCTGCTGAAGCCTTGGCTCTGAACACACAATGTTTGAGCTTTACCTTGTACATGCCATAATACCACATGGCATCTGTGAACCCTGCCCAAAATGCTTTTGTGCAGATATGTTGTAAATTGTAGTGTTTTAAAGCATGTATAAGCAAATTTCTGATTTTAAAGAATGTCAGTGGTTTCATTAGAGAAAAGAAAGGCTTTGAGTATTTTCCTACTAAACAAGGCTTTCCAGACAAAACAGGAATGGCACACACATGAACTCACAGAGACTGTGGCAATATGCACAGGCCCTGCATAGGTTCAAGTTAGATAAGGTCCCTAACCTAGAAGTTATCTCTAATTGACAATCACTTCAAAGGAAAAATTAGTTATATTCAATATTCAATGGAGTCTCATTGAAGATATATAAAGATATATATATATATATATATATATATATATATATATAGTAGATGGCCAACATGAAAAAAAAATTCAGTGATATTTTTTGGAGTTTTTTTTTTCCTTATTAGTCTTTTTCTTATTGTTTCCAATTTTTTATTTCTATGGGTTTTCTTTTGTGTGTTTTTTGTCTATTGGTATATATGTGTTTCTTTTGCTTTATCTTTGTTTTTATTTTTTCTGTTCTCCTGTTTTTTTCTAAAAAGAATACATTTTATCAAAGTTTATTTTCAATTAGAAAATAAATATATTCCTACCATCATTCCTTCGTGCACAAGTATAAAATTAGTATAATGTTCTATGATTTTGTGTTAAAGGCTCTGATTTCTGAAAATTACAATTTGGATTACTGACTTGAATTTCATAAAAATCTGATAAATAAATTTTGGCTTGGAAATAGGATAAAATTTTCAACAATCTCTGCAATGGCCCTTAATATCCTTCTGCCATTTTACACTACATATTTATGTGAATTAGTGTATCAACATTGACAATTTAAATAAATGTGAATATCAGTCCTCTCTGAAGAACACCAACACCATAGATGCTCTATGTCCTGAATTACATAATATTTATCCATTATTTAGTTCTTTATGTGAAAATAAATTCCTATTTCATTAGTAGGCAAATTTGCTTTCCTCTTTAACACAGTAAGGCTATATAATAAAAGAATTTTTATTTTTTAAGAGAGATATTCATGTGTCCCAGGCTGGCCCAAATTCTCTCTGTTGTAGAGAATCCTTGGGCTTCTAACATTCTTGTGTCTACAGTGTCTTTCAACACAACTGCTTTATTTAGTTGTGGTGGTTTGAATAAGGATGGTTCCAATAGCCTCATATATTTGAATGTGTAGTCTACAGGGAGTGGAACTGTTTGAAAGGATTATAAATATTAGGAGGTATGGCCTTATTGGAAGAAGTATGTCATTGGGCATGGGCTTTGAGTTTTCAAAAGCTCATGCCAGATCAAGTCTCTCTTCCAGCTGCCTGTGGATCAGGATTTAAAATTCTCATATACTTCTCCAGCACCATGCCTGCCTGCTTCCATGTTTCCCAATATGGTAATGGACAAAGCCTCCAAAAATGTAAACAAGCCCCAGTTAAATGTTTTCTCTTATAAGAGTTGCCTTGGTCTTGGTCTCTTTGCATCAATAGAACAGTGACTAAAACAGAAGTTGGTACCAGGAGTGAAGTGTTGCTGCCACAGGTCTGACCATGGTATTTTTTGGAGGAATATGGAAGACTTTGAAACCTTGGACTAGAAAATTCATTGGCTTACTGGGCCACCCTAGTAGGAGCTTAGAAGAATGGGGGGGGGCGTTAAGAACAATGTAAGCTATGATGAACTTACCCAAACTGTTTCAGAGCGGAAGAATATTAATAAGCAGCCTAGAGACCATTCATGTGATATCTTGGCAAATACTGTATCTACATTTTGCTCTTGTCCTAAAAATTTGCATGAGGTTAAATTGAGATTTGGATTAATGAAATTGACAGGGGAGATTTCAAGACAGCCTAGTATTAAATATCTAGTGTGGTTTTTAGTAATTACTGTTATGCAGATCTATAATAACAGGAGAAATCTCGATGAAGAGAAATACAAAACTGTACAGTTCGAGGAGAAAAACAGTACCAGGAAATATAATGGAGTTAAATCCAGTGCTAAAGGTAATACAGTGTTTAAAGAAAAGTCTAATTCTAAATGGGATAAATATTGTGGTGACCTTAGGTCAAGACCCCATCCAGCTAAGTTTACTACTTGTGAAAAGGAATTAAAAGAAAAATTAAGCAGTAAAGTCATGGGATACCAGACAAGGAGACCTGTAGATGGGGTATGTAACCAGCCCATGAGAGAGAAGCGTGTTGAAAACGGAAAGGAGTTAGAGATCTTAAGTGTACTTTGACATTAGAAACCGAGATTAAGAATGTGAACTTTGCCCCCTGGGTTTAGGTCTTTCATTGGCTCAGTATTTCCTCACTATGGTTCCTTTCCTTCATTTTGGCATGGTAATAAATATTCTGTGCCATTTTATGTTGGGAATACATTATTGGCTTTTTGACTTTGATTTTACAGGGGTTTACATTTAAAAAAATCCCTTAAGTCTCAGAAGAGAGTGTAGTTTTAAACAGTGTTGAGATTGTGAAAAACCATGGGGACTTAGGAAGTTGGACTAGATGCATTTTGCATTATGTTACTGCCGGAAACCTATGTGGATTAGGGAGTAAATATGGTGGCTTAAATAAGAATGGTCTCATAGACACACATATTCCAATTCTTAGTCACCAGGGGGTAACACTATTTGAATGGACTATAAGGATTAGAACACATTGCCTTGTTGGATTAAGTGTTGCCACATTGGAGAAAGTGTTTCATTGGGGGTGGGTTTTGGTGTTTGAAAAGCCCATGCCAGATCCAGCCTCTCTTCTTGCTACAGGCTGTAAAACTCTCAGGTAATTCTCCAGCGCGCCATGCCTTCCTACCTGAAAGCTGCCATGTCCCCTGCCATGATGATAATAGAGTAAACTTCTGAAAGTATAAGAAAGTTCCCAATTAAATGCCTTTTTAAAAAAAAATAATAAGATTTACCTTGGTCATGGTGTCTCTTCATAGCAATGAAAGTGTGACTAAGACAGTGATATTGTAGATAAAACTCAGGGCCTTGTGCATGCTTGTCTTTCAACTGAGCTACATCCACGCCCAAAGAATCCTTTTAAGCAGATTTCTTTATGTTTCACTACCAGTAATATTTTATTTGCATAACTATTTTTGTGTATCTCTATACCCATGGTCAAATATAATTTTGTCAGAAGAGTAGGTGTCTAAAAAGAAAAATGTATAAGAAGTCATGCCCTCAGCTGTTTTATTCAAGGGAGAATTGCTATATTTAGCCTATGGAAGGAGGGACGCCAATAAGGCGTCCGATAGACTCATATTTAAGCAAAGGAAACAGGAAGTGTCCCCATTTCCCCTTTGCATCCTCCAGTGGCAGGATGTGTGCCACTGAGAAGAGAGGGTGCCAGAAGAAGGCATCCTCTATAAGATAAGTCTTATAAAATATATAAATTTATGATAATTAAAACTGAGCTAGCAGATGAGAATCCTAGTCATTGAACAAGCAGCTTTGTACCTAATATGTCTCTGTATTATTTTGTCCATCCACATGGAGGGCAGAACTCGGGCGGCTGGCAGAGACCACAGACATGGAGGTAGGGCTCAAAAGGGTGGCTTTTGGCCAAAAGATTCATCATAACATAGAATCACTTCCCATGTGTTTTCCTTCCTTGTATGTTTTCATCTCCATTTTTTCTTCACAGCCATCTCTATTTTCCTGTGAAGGGTGGGCTGGCTCATGGGAGGTAACAGTTTCTTTGTGAGTGGGCAGTAACAGAGTGCAGATAAGACCATTTTTTCCATTTTTTAAATTTTAATTAGAATAAAGATTGTTTTACATGTCAATCCCAGTTCCCTCTCCCTCTCTTGCTCCCCTACTACCCCCCCCAACTAACACCCTACCTATCCCATACCCTTTCTGCTCCCCAGGGATGGTGAGGCCTTCCATAGGTGGTCTTCAGAGTCTGTCATATCCTTTGGGATAGGGCCTAGGCCCTCCCTTGTGTGTCTTGTATCAGGGAGTATCCCTCTATGTGGAATGGACTCCAAAAGTCCACAGTTATGCTAGGGATAAATACTGATCTACTATAGAAGGCCCCATGGATTTCCTAGGCCTCCTCACTGACACCCAGTTTCCTGGGGTCTGGATTAGTCCCATGCTGGTTTCCCAGCTATCAGTCTGGGGACCAAGAGCTCCCCATTGTACTGGACAGCTGTTTCTGTGGGTTTCACCAGCCTGGTCTGGACTCCTTTGCTCATCACTCCTCTCTGCAACTGGATTCCAGTTCAGTTCAGTGAGTAGCTGTGGGTGTCTCCTACTTTGAGCAGCTGCTGGATGAAGGCTATAGGATGGGATATAAGGTAGTCATCAATCTCATTATCAGGGGAGGACATTTAAGGTAGCCTCTCCTCTATTGTTTAGATTGTTAGTTGGTGTCATCTTTGTAGATCTCCAGACATTTCCCTAGTGCCTGATTTCTCTTTAAACCTATAATGTCTCCCTCTGTTATGGTACCTCTTATCTTGCTTTCCTCTATTCTTCCCCTGACTCAAACTTCCTGCTCCCTCATGTCCTCTTCATTCCTCCTTTTCTCCCCTTCTCATTCTCCTAGCTCCCTTTCCCCTCCCCCATGCTCCCAATTTGCTCAGGAGATCCTGTCCCTTTCCCCTTCTCTGGGGGACCA
Organism: Cricetulus griseus; assembly: GCF_003668045.3. Lineage (NCBI taxonomy): Eukaryota > Metazoa > Chordata > Mammalia > Rodentia > Cricetidae > Cricetulus > Cricetulus griseus. Next base: position 123,685,301 of record NC_048597.1, read on the forward strand.
TGTATGTCTCTCTTAGAGCCCTCCTTGTTTCCTAGCTTCTCTGGCGGTGTGGATTGTGGGCTAGTAATCCTTTGCTTTATGTTTAAAATCCATATATGAGTGAGCACATGCCTGTTTGTCTTTCTGTGATTGGGTTACCTTGATCAGAATGGTTTCTTCTAGTTCAATCCATTTGCCTGCAAATTTCAAGATTCCAGTTTTTTTGTTTGTTTGTTTGTTTGTTTTTCAGCTGAGTAGTACTTCATTGTGTAAATGTACCACATTTTCTCTATCCATTCTTCAGTTGAGGGGCATCTAGGATGCTTCCAGGTTCTGGCTATTACAAATAAGGCTGCTATGAACATGGTTGAACAGATGTCCTTGTTGTATGAACATGGTACTTTTGGGTATATGCCTAAGAGTGGAATTGCTGGATCCTGATGTAGACTGATCCCCATTTTCCTGAGGAGTCACCATACTGATTTCCAAAGTGGTTATATGAGTTGGCACTCCCACCAGCAGTGGAAGAGTGTTCCCCTTTTTTCACATCCTCTCCAGCATAAACTTTCATTGGTGTTTTTGATTTTAGCCATTCTGACAGGAGTAAATGATATCTCAGAGTTGTTTTGATTTGCATTTCCCTGATGGCTAAGGATGTTGAACACTTTCTTATGTGTCTTTCAGCCATTTTAGATTCCACTATTGAGAATTGTCTATTTAGTTCTGTTCCCCACTTTTTAATTGGATTGTTTGATGTTTTGGAGACTAGATTCTTGAGTTCTTTGTATGTTTTGGAAATCAGCCCTCTGTCAGCTGTGGGGTTGGTGAATATCTTTTCCTAGTCTGTGGGCTGCCATTATGTCTTGCTGACTGTGTCCTTTGCCTTACAGAAGGTTCTCAGTTTCAGGAGGTCCCATTTATCAATTGCTGATCTCAGTGTCTGTGCTACTGGTATTATGTTCAGGAAGTGGTCTCCTGCACCAATTAATTCAAGGGTATTTCCCACTTTGTCTTCTAATATTTTCAGTGTGGCTGGATTTATGTTTCGGTCTTTTACCCATTTGGACTTAAGTTTTTGTTCATGATGGTAGACATGTATCCATCTTCAGTCTTCTACATGCCAGCATCCAGTTATGCCAGCACCATTTGTGGAAGATGCTTTCTTTATTCCATTGTATAACTTCTTTAGCTTCTTTGTCAAAAATCAGGTGTTTGTAGGTGTGTGGGTTAATATCAGGGTTTTCAACTCAATTCCATTGGTCTACCTGTCTATTTTTGTGCCAATCCCAAGATGTTTTCAGGACTATTGCTCTGTAATAGAGCTTGAAGTCAGGGATGCTGATGTCTCCAGAAGTTCCTTTATTGTACAGGGTTTTTTTTTTTTTTTTTTTTTTTTTTTGCTATCCTGGGTCTTTTGTTTTTCCATATAAAGTTGAGAATTGTTCTTTCAAGGTCTGTGAAGAATTATGCTGGAATTCTGATGGGGATTGCATTGAATCTGTAGATTGCTTTTGGCCAGATTGCCATTTTTACTATGTTAGTCCTACCTATCCAGGAACATGGGAGATCCTTCCATTTTCTACTATCTTCTTTAATTTCTTTCTTTAAAGACAAAAATTCTTACAGTAAAGGCATTTCACTTTTTTGCTTAGTGTTACCCCAAGGTATTTTATGTTGTTTGTGGCAATTGTAAAGTGTGATGTTTCTCTGATTTCTTTCTCCATGAATACATATCTTCTGTATATACTAGGGCTACTGATTTTTTTTTTTTTGAGTCAATCTTGTATCCTGCCCGATAAGATCATTTTTAAATTAATTAAACCTCAGGAGACAGGAACTTCCAAAATCAGGATGCAAAAAGAAAGCAATAAATACAACTTGAAAAAAATTGACAGGAATTTAAGGCACAGTGTATGAAAGGTCTTGAAAGAGAGTGTTGGGGAGATTTTTGCTTGACATACTTCAAGATGTGTCACCATTGATGTCAATTGCCTATCAAATGTAAACTTACGATACAAAATAATTTCAAAGTTTGAGTCAACTTGGTATTTGATGGGGGGCTGTTTTTGCTCTCTCTCTTTTTAAAATAAAATATAGATTTATTCACTTTTTTATTATTTTGTGTATATGAGTGTTTTGTTGACATGTATGTATATGCATCATGTGTGTGCCAGGTGCCAATGAAGCTGGAATAGGCAGTGGATTCTCCTGTATTAGAGTTAGAGTTACAGGTGGTTGTGAGCTGCCATGTGTGTGCTGGGAAATGAACCTGCCAATTCTGCAAGAGCAGTCAGTTCTGCTAACCTCTGAGCCATCTCTCTAGGCCCTTTATCTTCTAGTCTGGATTGTGTTCACAGAGCTCAGGTGAGGCAAAACCATTCAAGTGAGGGATGATTGCTCATTTGTCATATGTAGATGTCTTTGGGTCCAGTGTGTAACATCTGTGAGGACTTTGTTAATAAATGCTTCTAGTTTAGCCTGTTATTGCTGAATGATTTTTTTCATGGAGTGCTTATTCTCACTGCTGGAGACATCAGTAACATTGTCATTTTAATAGCTTCTTTTTATGGTGGATGCCATAAGCATATTTCCTGCCCCTTCTAGCACACTGCCTATTATGCAGACACAGCTCTAACCAAGCAGAGTTGTAAGAGGTATAAATAAATAATTTTGCATTTTTCTCACAGGACAAATGACTAAATGCTAATTTGGAACCTGACAAACTTGGCTTGCTTGTTAGAGAATGTTAGAATAATGTGCCCCTTCTCTGCAATCCATGTCATATATTCTATTCTATATGGCAAATCCCCAATGAATAAATAAATTGTGCCTCCCCTAATGCTGCTTTTTCAAAGACAGGAAACTTATGTGGGAAAAGGCAAAAACATAGTCTTGTCTTGGGTGACTGAATTTTATTTTTCATTTATATATTCCTACAATCCTAGGAAGAAGTGATCTGTTTTCTGTAAGTTTGTCTATATCATGACCTATGATATCATCTGGTATTTCCAGAAACCCCCTTTTTCTTGAGATTTCAAGTGTCTATCTTTTTAAAAGCACAGACAAGAACATCTTTCAAAGCTGAGAGTTCTCTGGTTACCTAATATAAATGTCATTTATTTCCAAACTTAGCAGAAATTATTCCCTGATTCTTTTTAAAATTGCATTAGATGTTTAAGTACTATACAGTATTCAAAAGCTAAATAGCGAAAAGTGGAAACCTGGTGTGTATTTGTTGCTGAAAACCTCCATTTTTGCTCCTAAATAAATCAATTCAGACAAATGTCTTTTATGCATTGTTAGGTGATATCTACTGTGTTCAGGCCAACATATGAAGACCACAATGTTATAGGCACTGTGTGATGGTCATTGTGTGATAGTCACCATGTGGTGGCCACAGTGTGATGGCCACATTTTAAAGGCCATTGTGTGATTTTTAATATGTGATGGGCAGTGTGTGGTGACCAATGAGTGTTGGCCAATGTGTGATGGCCACTGTGTGATAACCACTGAATAACTGTCATTATGAAATTGTCACTGTATAATTGTTGCTGTGTGATTGGCACTGTGTGCAGGTCACTATGTGATGATCACAACATGATGGCCACTGTGTGATGGTCCACTAAGTAATGGTCAGAGTGAAATGTTTACTGTGATTGCGACTGTGCAATGGCTGTCATGTGGTGGTCATTTTGTGATGGCCAGTAGGTGATGGTCTGTACAGAAAGATAGGAAGTGAGACGATGGGGCAGAAACAGGATGCAACTGGAACTGTGCATAATAGGCTGAAGCTGTGGGCCAGACCGGCTGTGCTGGATCTTGTAAGTTACCAGGTCTGGTAGTGTGTCCCTTAGTCTAAATAAAAACTGGGTCAAAGCTCCAAATTCAAAGAAAAATTTCTAGGGATAGTGTTAGCTGCTGGAGCTGGGTGGTGGGGAGGATCAGGGAGTCCAACACAGCCCTTTTGGCTGATGTGAGTCCATGGTCGCTGGCAGCTTTTTTAGGGCTGGACTAGGGCCCTTGTGGGGTGATTTGCCCCTGTCCTGTCATTAATGTTCTGGCCACATGGGTGCCAAAATGAAAAATGAGAATTCCTTATTGGGCTCAGTAATAAAAACCTGGAGTCATATATAGAGGAAAATGCTGAGAGATCAGAAAGAAGAAGGAGCAAGCCACTGCTGTATCTTACCTACTTAGCATCTCAGCAGACAAGAGAGTGAGTTCCTGTTTCTGCTCACTTATATCCTCTCTCCAACCAGCTATCTCACTTTCTGTTTCTAACCAGCCAGCTCACTTCCTGTATGTCTATACAGACCTCCAGACCTCTATGGTTAGCTAGTGGAAAGCTCTATTCTCTGACCTTCAGACAGGCTTTATTTGTACAAGCAAGATATCACCACAATGGTCACTGTGAGATGGCAAGTCTGAAGGCAACTGTGTGATAGTCATTGTCTAAAGGTCATGTTGTGATGGTTACTGTGTGTTGGCCATGATGACCACTCTGTAATGGTAACTGTGTAATATCCAACTTGTGATGACCACAGCATCATGGTCACTGTGTGATGAGCACTGAATAATGTCCACTGTATAATTGTCATGTGATGATCATTGAGTGATGGCCACTGATAGATGATTGTTATGTGATGGCCACTGTGTGATTGTCACTGTGTGATGGAGAACATGTGATCACCACTATATGAAGGTCATGATGTTATGGCCATTCTGTGATGGCTAGCATGTGATAACTTCTGATGAATAGCCACTGTATGTTGGTTACTAGCATGTGATGACCATTGAGTAATGCCTTCTGTGTAATACCACTGTGTGATGGTCATTGATAGTCACTGTGTGATATATATTGAGTTATGGTACTGTGTGATGGTCATTGTGTGATGGCCAGCAAGTGATGACCACTGAATAATGGACACTGTGTAATGGCTTCTGTGTGATGGCCATCCAGTGATGACAACTGTGCAATGGTTACTGGGTGATAACCATGGTGTGATGGCAATTGAGTGATTGATGTTTAGTGTGTGATGACTACTCAGTGATATCCACTATGTGACTGTCAATGTGCGACTTGTTTGATGGTCACTGTGTGAGAGCTACTGTGTGCTGGGCACAGTATAATGGATACCTTTTGGCCATTCGTGTGTAATGGCCACTATGTGATGTTCCATGATCCATTAGTGTGTGATGGCCACTGTATTATGACCACTGAGTGATATCCACTGTGTGAGGACCACTGTGAGGTCCACTGTATGCTTGGTACTGTGTGATAAACACTGAGTAATGGTCACTATGTTATAGACATCATGTGAGGGTTCTTGTATGTTGGCCATGGAGTGATTACTACTGAGTGATGACAAGTATGTTATGGCCATTTTGTCATGGTCACTATGCTATGGTCACTGTCTAATGGCTACCATGTGATGACTACAGAATGATGACCACTCTATAATGGCTGTTGTGTTATGGTCTTTGAATAATGGACACTGTATGATGGCCATTTTTGTAATGTGTACTGTGTGACAGTCACCATGTGATGGCCATTGAGTGATGTTCACTGTGTCATTGTTACTGTGTAAAGGCCATGGTGTTATAGCCATGCTGTAATGGGGAATGTGTGATGACCACTGAGTGATGGATGCTGAGTATTGGTCAGAGTGTCATGGCCACTAGTCTAAGTCCAGTGTTATACTCGTAGGAAGAACAAACTCACAAATGTGTCATGAACACATGCACATGTCTTTTGTTTTTAAGTGAAGAATTAGATTGACAGTTATGAATTCATACAGACTACTTAGAAAAAGGTAATATTGAAATACAGACTAGAGATTTATTTTTTGCAAATGATATAGTCCAATAAGCATCTTTGAAATATTTTACTGAATAAGTCTGGAGACAAAAGATGGAGGGAAAATAACCACCCAACTATTATGCACATTCACTGAAATTTATTAATACCCATGGCTCAAAACAACCATCTCACCACATATACCTTAGTATGAAGCAGTAGCATGTCCCTTAGGAGTTCAACTTTTCCAGTTTTACTTTCACTAAGGAGACAAAGGCAGTTTACTTATTCTGCAATTACTGTAGGTGGCAAGCTATCAATAAAATCACATGCTTTCCCCAGCGGTTATGCAATCCTAATAATTAAATCTACACATCTGCTAAATAACAGCGGATTCAAAGTCTAGCAATTTACATGGAAGAAAACAGATGTCATTCTGCTATAATCTCTTCCCATTCACCATGAGTGCTGTGAACGTTGCACACCCTGCGGTGATTAATCTATCAAAATATTCTACTCCATTTATTCCTTTTTATTACATCCTGTGTCACCGGAGATGGAGCAGCTGTTTCTGGATGGATAGAAAAGAACGGGTATCAAATAAAGAATTCTCTGAATAGATTCAGCAAGCCCATACTACCAAATTATTAGAAAGGAGAGCTTGAGTGTCTACAATGGGATCATTTTAGAACCTCCAATAGAGATACTCTTTCCATCAGTCTCAAAAGTGAAGAATGATCTGAGACACATGATGCTCCCTTCACAGTAAAGTGCTTGGAGGGTATTAATTTCTTGCTTCTGAATTGAAAAGCCAAGTTCCTATCCAGTGTTAAGTACAGTGACTTAATTTAAAGAATAGGTTCTTTCCCAATTAAGTTGCTATTGAATAATACTTCATTTTAAGAGGAAACACATAGAAAAAAGCTCAAATTTTGACAACTTATGCTGAATTGAGATGAAAAAGGGTTTTTTAATGATAGGGAAATTTGATTTTGTCAAACACAATAATGAAAAGCTACTAGGGAATTACTGGATTGATATTCATGGACAAATTTGAGATACCAAAGGAAAGAAGGGAAAATAGTTCATATGCTTTGTATGTTCTTGGGAAGAAATAAATTGCATTATCCTTAAGAGCAGTTTTTCAACTTGGTGTACAGGAAAACTCACCCCATCTCTCCTCTATCCCTACCACCATTCCCTGTGGATTTAAAATACACAGATATTCTGATTCCCAAAGAAGGGAGTAGGATACCTGTTGGTTAGTTCTTATGGAGGCTCTCCTAGGATGATTCTGAGCAATGTTGTCTTGGATAATGATTCAGATAAACCCTTAATGCTTCTGTGTATTCCCAGATCTCTCTTTCTCTCTTTCTCCCTCTCTCCCACTCTCACTCTCTCTCTCTCTCTCTCTCTCTCTCTCTGTCTCTTCCCCCCCCCTCTCTCTCTCTCTCTCTCACACACACACACACACACACACACACACACACACACACTATGCATTCAGCATCTTCTTGTAAACAAGCATGGGATAATTCAAAACTCTTCAGTGCCATGCATCTTCTAGTTTCCTTCTGCTAGTGCTATGATTTTATGCTAAATATACTCTTCCTGAACCTCAATGCCTTAGTCTGTATTCTATGGCCATGAAGAGACACCATGACCAGAACATCTATTATAGAAGAAAGTATTTAATTGAGCCTTGCTTACAGTTTCAGAGATTTAGTCCATTATCATCATGAAAGGAAGCATGGCAGCATATAGGCAGAAATGGTCCTAGAGAAAGAGGTGACAGTTCTACATCTAAATCTACAGGCAGCAGGAACACTGGGCATGGCTTGAACTTTTGAAATGTCTAAGTCCAACTGCCCCAGTCATAGACTTCCTCCAGAAAGGCCACACCTCCATCAACAAGGGCACACCTCCTAATGCCTCTCAGTAGTGCTACTCCCTGATGATTAAGCATTCAAATATATGAGCTTATGGATGGCATCCCTATTTAAACCACCATAGTATGTTCTTTATTTTGAGATGACCAGGCATTGTTAGGGGTATTTTGAAAATTTATTTTCCATGATTGAATTCTGGAAGGTTTTGTCTATATTTGCCATCTTCAATGTATTCTCCTATTGTTCTAAGTCTTTTATTTTAAAGACATATTTATTTTTATTTATGTGTATGTGTTTGTGTTATATTTTATTTGTGTGTGTGTGTGTGTGTGTGTGTGTGTGTGTGTATGCACCTGTATGTGGCCACAAACAATGGATTCCCTGTTGATGGAGTTACAGGAAGTTGTAAGCTGCCTGATATGAGCTGTGGAACCAAACTGTAGTTTTCTGAAAGAGCAGTAAATGTTAACTATTGAGCCACCTCTCTAGCATCTCTTTCTACTTCTTTATTTTTAAAGCATTTTAACTTTTATTGAACATGGAGATTTTTCTACCGTAATATATCCTGGTTATAGTTTCATCTCCCTTTAATTCCTCTAGTTCTGCCCCAATATGCCTCCCATCTGGATCACAGTCTTTCTGTTTCTCATCAGAAAACATGAAGGCTTTTAGGGATAATATGACAAAAAGAAAACAACAACAACAACAAAAAACTCCTAAGGAATAAGGCAAAAACTAACAAATCAGAATGACACAAAACAAACAAACATAAGGCCGTAAAGCCATATCTCTCTCAGTGGTTGTGGCAGGAAGGCCATACACTTCCAGCTAATGTGCAGCCACCTGTGTGACCTCAGCTCCACTGCTGTCGCTGCCATCTTGCCTGACTGACTGCTGCCAAAGCCCGCATGGACTAACTGTACACCTGTGCTGCCTGCTGGTCAAAGATAGTTACTGAATCTGGAGTAGAAATCAGGTAAAATCATGGCAGAATGTTTATTATTTGCTAAAATTGGTAGTATTTTTGCTTATTATGTGAATTCAATGTTTGAGGAGGAAACTGCCTATATGCAGTAATGGCATTTAGCTTGCTGGTACAAATAACATTACTAGCCAGAGGCCTCAGTAACAGGCAAAAAAGATAACCTCACCACCTCCTTACAGGAAGTAACAGCTTTATGTAATGGGTTTTTGGAGAACAGATTAGGTCCGGCCATAATTGTGCAGTAAGTGGAACAGAAATTGGATAATAAGCTTGGCTCTGTGTCCAATATGCTAAAGACAGGGCTGTCTGTTAACCAAGATGAGATGCAGCATATTTATGATAGGATAAACACAGAGAGATCCTCCATGTCTGCGGCATTCGAGGCTAGGCTGTCAGAGGACTGTGACAAACTAAAGAATATCTGTAGCCAGCTAGGAACTCAGATAGGCTCTGAGTGACCCAGAAACTAGATGCAAAGGTGCAAAATATCCAGGATAGGGTTGAAGAATTGGACAATGCCATTCAATCAATTATTGAAGCATCTAAGGTAGCTCACAAACTTGAGTCTATGGAGTCTATCTTCCAAACAAATTCGAATGTTTGGAAGATAATTTACAGAACAGGGCTGACAGATTAGATAGGTCCATACGGTCGATTGCTGAGGACTCAAAATCAGCAAATCATGACCTTGAATTTAGACTCCAATACCTAGAAGGCAGTTTCCATACCATCCAGATGTTGTCTAAGAAAGAGTGTATTAAAGACCTAGAAAAATGTGTAGAGGAGCAATTAGAGCAATTTACAGATTCACTAACATGCTTGGAATCTTTTATGATGCAGGAAATTGAAACTTTTCATGAGGATATCATTACTAGGCTTAAAGATCATTGGGATGCCTCAGAAGCAGAATCACTCCAATCTGAGGCACATACTCCACCCAGGTATCATGACTATTCTTATATGGTTGTTACTCGTATACCATTAGTCTACCCAGCTACAATGGTAGAAAAATCATTTTCTAAGAAACAACCTCAGGGACAGATGGCTTATGAATGGCAACCTATAGAGCTTAAGGATCTTAAGAATATTAAAGAATCAGTTGTCTCATATGGTCTCCATAGCCCATACTTAAAACAGCTATTACATTCATGGGCAACCTTTAACAGGGTGACACCCACAGATTGGGAACAATTGGTGGCAGCTGTGTACTATGTCTTTGCAGTACCATTTGAGGTTAGGGATAGTGATATCTCCAGCAGTATTTTTTTTTAATTCAGAATTTTTTTTTAACTATCCTCTTTTTTAATGTTTCCAAATGAAGGTAAAATAGTCCTTTCAAGATCTGTGAAGAATTTTGTTGGAATTTTTATGGGGAGTACATTGAATGTGCAGATTGTTTTTGGTAGGATGACCATTTTTTACTATATTAATCCTGATCCATGAGCATGGGAGGTCTTCCCATCTTCTGCTATCTTATTCGATATTTTTCTTCAATATCTTAAAGTTTTTATAATACAAGTCTTCTACTTGCTTGGTGATAGTTACCTCAAGGTATTATTTTAAGGCGATTGTGAAAAATAATATTTCACTGATTTATTTCCCAGTCCATTTGCCATTTTTATATAGGTTGTCTCCTCACTCATGTGTTAATTTTGCTATTTTGCTGAAAAGGTTTATCAGATATAGGAGTTTCCTGGTGAATATTTTAGGGTTTCTATTACTGTGAAGACATTTAATTGTAGATGCTTAAATTTCAGTGGTTTATTCCATTATCTTCATGGTGGGACATAGCAGACATGGTGCCAGAAAAGGAGCTGTGAGTTCTGCATCTTGATCTGCAGGGAACAGGAAGTGAACTGTGTGTCACACCAAGCATAGCTTGAGGAAAGAAGACCTCAAAGCCCACCCACATAGTGACACACTTACTCCAGCAAGGGCACAATTATTACAACAGTGCCATATTTCCTAATAGTGTTGTTCCCTTTTGGGGCACATTTTCTTTCAAACCACCACATTTCACTCCCTTGTCCCCAAAGGCTTGTAGTCATATTATGGTGCAAAATTGCATCCAGTCAAACTTCAAAAGTACCCATACTCTGTAACAGTCTCAAAGTTGTTTAAAAGTCTAAAGTTCGAAGTCTTTTTTGAGAACCATACAATCTCTTAACTGTAATCCCCTATAAAATCAAAATCAAGAAGCAGATCACATACTTTCAGCATGTAATGCTACAGAATATACATTCCATTCTAAGACATAGGGAAGTGAACATAATGAGAAAAATGCTAGACCAAAACAATATTGAAAAAGAGCTGAGCAAACTCCAAACACTACATCTCCATGCCTGTTATCACAGAGCTCTTAAGATCTCCAACTCCATTCAACCTTGTTGGTGGCAACACACTTCTTTCTCTTGGGTTGATTTCACTCCCTGTTAGTAGCTCTCCTCAGCAGGTATCCCACAGCTCTGGCATCTCCAACATCTTGGGGTCTCCATGGTAATCCAGGCTTCACCTTCACAGCTTCATGCAATTGCCTGTCTTGGCCTCCATTCAGAGATGCCCCTTACACATGCCTGGTCTTAGTGTCTTTCCTTAGTCATAGAGGAAGATTCCACAAACCCTTTCTTCTATCCTTGACTCCAGAGCCAGAACCACATGGCTGAAGCTGCCAAGTTGTGCTGCTTGCTGGGGCTGGGATATGGCCCTTTTGTTCAATTATGTCTTCAGCAGCTTTCTCTTTTTGGTGATTACCTTCACTACCTAAGCTTGTCTGTCCTTGAACTTGCTCTGGAGACCAGGCTGGCCTTAAATTGAAATATCTGCCTACCACACCTGGCTCTAAGCTTTCCTTTAATTCATTTTCACAAGTTGGAAACTTGGCTGGGTGGGATCTTTTCCATAGGTCACCACTTCCTTTATTCCATTTCTTAATCTATATATCTCCTTGAACATAGGACTTAGCTCCATTCTACTTGCTTGTGCTATTTTCTCCTCAAATTGTACATTTTATATTTTTTCCTTGTTCAGCTTGCTCCTTTTCAGTATAGATCTATATAAGAATGACTACCAATAACTACACAACAGAGTCAATACTAGGTTATTTTGGGATTTCCTTTTTCAGTATAATTAATCCAAATATTTTCACTCTAACCTCAAGCATTCTCTTTGGTAAGGGCAAAAATCCATGACATTCTTCACTGAACTATCACAAGAATGATCTCTAGGCCACATATTAATATCCTTCTCCTCTAAAACCTCTTGAGCCAGTTCCCCAATGGTTCAAACAACCCTCGGCACTTGTCTTCGATGGTCCTCCTAGTATGCTCATTAAGCAGTGCTTAAAGCATTCTACTGCTTTCCTTACCCAAACCCCTAAAGTCCAAATTCCTTCAAACAAAAGCATAATCAGACCTATCACAGCAGTACTGTGATACAATCCCTGATACCAACTTCTGTCTTAGTTTGGGTTTCTATTGCTGTGAAGAGATACTGTGGCCACAAAAACTCTTATAAAACATTTAATTTAGAGCCAGCTTACAGTTCAGAGGCTTATTCCATTATCTTTATGGCAGGAAACACGGTGCCATGAAGGTAGACCTTGGTTCTGGAGAGATGGAGCAGAGAGTGTCACATCTTGATCTGCAGGCAATAGGAAGTTAACTGTGTGCCACACTGAGCATAGGTTGAGCAAAGGAGACCCCACAGACCACCCTCACAATGACACATTTACTCCAACAAAGCCACATCTCCTAATAGTGCCACTTCATTTGAGGGCTACTTTCTTTCCAAAAAACCACACTATGTATACAATCTTCATCTGCAATAAAGATACTTTGACTTCTCCCTTCCTGTTTCTATCTTGATTTCCTTCAGCTATCTTCTTACTCTAGGTGAGGCTTCAAGTTCTATATTGAGTAGGTATGGACAGAGTAGATGACCTTGTATTATTTCCGATTTTAATGGAATTACTTTCAGTTTCTCTCCATTTTAGATAATGTTAGCTATGAAATCACTGTAAACTGTCTTTGTTATGATATGTCCCTTGTATTCCTAATCTCTTTAGAAATTTTATCATGAAGGGGTATTGGATTTTTGCCAAAACCTTTTTATGATCCTGAGATGATCATGTGATTTCTGTCTTTAAGTTCATTTGTACAGTAGATTACATGTATTGATTTATGTATATTGAACTACCCATGTATCTCTGGAATGAATTCTCCTTGATCATGATGAAAAATATTTTTGATGTGTCCTTGGATTCAGCTTGCAAGTATTTTGTTGAGACATTTTGCATCTGTGTGTATAAGGAAAATTGTTCTATAATTTTCTTTCTTTGTTTGGTCATTATGTGGTTTGGGTATCAGGTTAGCTGTGCCTCATGAAATAAATTTTATTGTAATTCTTTGCTAAAACCACCTGGCCCTGGGGAATTTTTTTTGGGGGGGGTGCTTGGAGACTATAATTGCTGCTTGTATTGCAATAGAGATTATGGATATATTTAAGTTGCTTATCTGATTTTGATTTAATTTGGTAAGTGGTATGTCTTAAGAATATTTGTTTTAGATTTTTCAATTTGGTAGAATAGAGGTTTTTGAAGTATGTATTTATAGTTCTCTATATTTTCTTGTTATCTGTTGTTATGGCCCCCTTCATTTATAATTTTGTTAATTTGGATCTTCTCTCTATATAGTATTAGTTAATTTGGCTAGGTGTTTGTCCATAGTATTGATTTTCTTGAAGAACCCCTTCTTTGTTTCATTGACCCTTTGTAGATATTTTGTTTTTCTATTTCATTAATTTCAGACCTGGGTTTGATTCTTTCTTGCTGTCTACTCCTTTTGGTTGTTATTTCTTCTTTTTGTGCTGTTAAGTATCAGATGTCTCCATTTTCTTTCAAATGTAGGCACTTGAACAAGGCAATGAACTTGCCTTCTTGTGTCTGATAAGTTGGGTATGCTTTGTTTTCATTTCCATTGAATGTCTTTACTTTATTGACCTATTTTACATTCAGTAGTGAGTTGTTCAGTTCCTCTGAGTTTGTAAGCTTCCTATTGTTGTTGCTATCCAACTTTCATCCTTGATTGTCAGATAGGATGCAAGGTGTTATTTCAATTTTCATGTATCTGTTGAGACCTGCTTTGTGTTCAAGTATGTGGTCAGTTTTGGAGAAAGTTCCATGAGGTATTGAAAAAAAGTTTATTCTTTTGTGTTTGGGGGGAATGTTCTGTAAATATTTGTTAGGTCCATTTGGATTATGACTTCATTTAGCTCCAGCATCTCTCTCTTTAGTGTTTGTTGGGATGACCTGTCTTTTGGTAAGAGGTGAGTATCGAAGTCTTCTGCTATCAGTGGGTGAGGGTCAATATGTTTTTTAAACTGCAGTAGTGTTTCTTTTACAAACTTTGGTGCTCTTGTGTTTGGAGTATTGATGTGAAGAATTGAAATGTCATCATGGTAGGTTTTTCCTTTGAAAATTATGTAGTGTTTTTAACTATTTCTTTTTAATAGTTTTCATTTGAAGTCTATTTTTATTAAACATTAAGTTGGCTAAACCAGCTTGCTTCATAGATTCATTTACTTGGAAAATCTTTTCTCAACCATTTGCCCTGAGATAATGTCTACCCTTGATATTGAAGTGTGTTTCCTTGGATGCAGTAGAAAGAGGGCTCTTATTTTTGAATTTGTATTCTGACTTTCTATTGGGGAAATTAAGATCATTGTTGAGAGATATCAATGGGCATTGTTTGTTGATTCCTGTTATTTTGTTGTTATTATTATTGTTGTGGTGGCGGCGGTGATGGTGGTGGTGGTGGTGTGTGTGTGTGTGTGTGTGTGTGTGTGTGTGTGTGTGTGTGTTTGCCCAGTTTTGATTTGTTGGTTTGCGATTATTTAAGCCTTGTCTTTTTTGGGTGTTGTTAGCCTCTTTAGTTTGGAGTTTTCCTTCTATTGCCTTCTTAATGGTGGATTTATAGGTAGGTATTGCTTAGATTTGGTTTTATCCTAAAATTTCTTATTTTCTTCATCTAATGGGATTGAAATTTGCTTGGGTTATTAGTCTGGGCTGGTATCTGTGCTCTCAGAATTTGTAGTACATCTCTCCAGGCCCTTCTTGCCTTTAAAGTCTTCTTTGAGAAATCTGGTGTTAATAGGTCTGTTACTTGGTCTTTTTCTTTTGAAGCTTTAATATTCTTTCTTTGTTCTGTATGTTTAATGTTTTTATTATTATATACCAAGAGGACTTTCTTTTCTGGTCAAGCCTATTTGGTATTCTGTATGCTTATTATACCTTGATAGGCCCCTCTTTCTTTAAATTAGGAAAATTATCATCTATGATTTTGTTGAAATTATTATTTTTTGCCTATGACCTGGGTTTCTTGTTCTTCATTTATTCCTATTACCTGCAGATTAGGGTTTTTATAATGTTCTAGATTTCCTAGATATTTTGTGTTTGGAGTTATTTAGATTTAATTTTTTTGACTGGCATATCCACCTGTATCATGAAATGCAATTAAATGTGAATTGAAATGAAGTCAGAGCAAGTTTGATAGGCAGATGTTTAATAGGAAATTACTCATACAATGGAGTCAGTCTTGTACAGCCAAGCAGGCCAGGGAACAGAGAGAGTTGCATGCGTGCCACCCTCATATTTAAAGTCTTGCTATGTCACTCTGACCATGCCCAAGTGTGTGTGGTCTGCATCACCTGTGCCACCTCCAAGTGGGCATGGCCAACATTTCCCCTACAATTCCCCTTTTAGTCTAAAAGAGGATTACAACTTAACAGTGTAAATTATCTATCATTAACAATCATAAGGATGAATTGCAAGAACTTACAATAAACTACTAATGTCACATCTTAACTATAACTATTTCAACTAAACCTTAAAGTAATTTGAAAGAGATGTACAAGCTTGAATACCTCCTTCCAAACCAAACCTTAAACAATAGGAAACTAGCCCTACCTAGGTGTCAACAGTTGGGAAAGGGGGCATAGTATTCTCCATGATACTTCCTGCTGAACTGGGATGATGACAGCCTCGTGGGGTCCTGTGGGAAGAAATGTTAGTGTGATGGAAGTCTTGAATGGGTTATATCCAGTCCATGTCTGGTGGGAGATGCTTGATTGAAGGTCCAGGTTGAAGTCCTCATCTTGATTGGAGTTCTTGTGTTGATTGAAGTCAGTACCCAAAGTTCTGGCCAGAGTGTCATTTGAAATGAAGTAAGTTAGATCCAATGTACTCAAGGAGGTGTGGCCCATTTTCTGTCTGGAGCATCCAGGGACTGCTGTCAGGCAGGTCTTCATTGGCTGTGTGGGACTCAAACATAAATGTTAGCAGAGAAATGTTTGCTTGTGTATATATGCATACCAGGAAAGGTAACCATGGTAAAATAACAATTATGAGAGGGTGTACACCTTGAGAGAAAAAGCCAAGAAAAGACAAATGACAGTCCATAATCTTTCTCCTATTCTGTATTACAACAATTGGCTTCTTGATATAATACAGAAACTCTGAAGTTTATTTTAACAAAGTGCTTGGATTTAGAGGAGGAAAGCCAAGTCTAAGTCTAAAGTCAGCACTGGTTTAATTGAATAGGGACTAGGAAATAAAGAGTAATAGAGTTTTCTGAGAGACAGCTGTAAATTAACCATATAATATATTTCTTTTGTTTGATGGTTATAGCTCCCTTCTCTTCTTAAGTATCTACCCATGCAGTGTAATTTGACTTCTGGAGATGAGCTTTCCTGTGAAGATAAAAGTAAAACACTTCCCTTTCCTTTGGGAGGTTTCTATACAGTTTATGAGATATACCTTGGTATGTTACCTGTCATTCTTCCTCATTGAAAGGTTTTTCTCTTTCTACTCGTATCTTGATTAACTTTGATGGTATCCAAAATATTTCTTCTTCTGTGGAAACAAAGGTGAAACCCCTTCCCCAACGTAACACATGTCCTGGTTTCCATACAGAGGTCAGTATATCTTTGAAGTATACCTGCTGATTCTGTTCTGCAGTTTTTGTTTTTGTTTTTGTTTTTTGTGTAGTCCAGTGTCTTTCTGCAGATGTTTGTCCTTTCTCATTAGCATTAAGAAAGTTTAGTGTTAATAACGCATATTGTCCCCCAGCCTGTTTATGGAGTATTTCTTTTAGTTTTCTAGTAGATCTTTCTACTACTGCTTGTCCCGTAGGATTGCGTGGTATACCGTTGACATGTTTTATGTTATAATATTTGAAAAACTGTTCCAATTTAGTGGAGACATATGCTGGAGCATTGTCAGTTTTTATTTGTGCAGGTGTCCACTTAATGGCCATCACCTCTAACAGATGTGTTATAACAGAATTGGCCTTTTCAGAAGTAAGAGCAGTATCCTATTGAAACCCTGAAAATGTATCTATAGTATGATGCACATATTTCAAATTTCCAAATTCTGCAAACTGAAAGACATCCATCTGCCAGACCTCATTTCTCCTAATGCCCTTAGTATTACAGCCTGCTGGCAATGGAGTTTGATTATAAAAGGAACAAGTAGGACAGTTTCTCATTATCTTCTTGGCTTGTTGCCAAGTGATGGAGAAGTCCTTTTTCAAACCTTTGCTATTTACATGATTTTTCAAATGAAATTCTGAGGCTTCTAGCAGTCTTCCTATTAATAAATGATCAATCTCATCATTGCCTTGTGCTAGTGGGCCTGGCAGACCCCTATGGGATCCAATATGAGTTATATATAAAGGATTGGTTCTGTTCCTGATAGTGTCCTGCAATTGTATAAACAGTAAAGTTAATTCTGTATTATTAGGAACGAACTCTGCAGTCTCAATGTGTGACACAACTCCCTCTGCATATTGAGAATCAGTAGCTATATTAAGAGGTTCTGTAAAATCCATAAGTACCATGAAAATTGCATATAATTCTGCCTTCTGTACAGATGTATATGGACTTTGAACTACTTTACTTACCTCACCTGCTTTATAACCAGCCTTACCTGATTTGTTGTCATCAGTGTAGAAGGTAAGAACTTCAAAAATAGGAGTTTGTCTTACAATACGTGGAAGGATATAGATTGTATTTATTTATTTATTTAGGTTTTTTGAGACATGGTTTCTCTGTGAGCTTTGGAGCCTATCCTGGCACTTGCTCTGGAGACCAGGCTGGCCTCAAACTTACAGCAATCCACCTGCCTCTGCGTCCCAAGTGCTGGGATTAAAGGCGTTTGCCACCAACGCCCAGCCAAATGGTCTTTTTTATGAATTTAATTCTGTCAGTTTTGGGATAATTGTTGCTAATTGTTCCCCAAAAGTCAATAAGAGCTATCTGCCAGTATTCATTGTCCTTCCATAGGGAGGAAATTTCCTCATTAGTTAAAGGTATTATAATATCTGCTGGATCTTTTCCAGTCAGTTAAGAAGGTCTTAATTTGCCCTTTAGAATCAAATCAGAAATCGTTTGTTTGTGCGTCTTTTGCTTTTTATTCTGTTTGTGTGACAAAAATATCCATTCCAATATAATATTTTCCCTCTGCATCAGAATCCCTGAAGGGTACTCTCTGGATGGTAATATGACCAGAATACAGTCTAGATTAGGGTCTACACAATCTACATGTGCATCAGTATTCTGCTTTTCAACCATTGTAATTCTTTTTCTGCTTCAGCAGATAATATTCACCAACTGTTGAAGTCATTGTCCCCTTTAAGGGCCATTTTTAAATGCTTTAAGTCATGTCCTTCCACACCAATTATTGTCTGTAGTTGAGAAATTTCCCCTAGTAGCTTCTGAAGACTATTAAGAGTTTGATAATGATCTCTTCTAATTTTTACCTTTTAAGGTCTGATTCTTTGTAAGTCTATATTGTAACTAAACAATTAATAAAATCTCCTCTTTGTATGTTTCTGGGGCAGTTTGTAACCCCCAATGAGGCAGAACTTCCTTCACCATTTCAAACATATGTTCCAATTTTTCCTTATTAGAATCTGATAAAAGAATGTCATCCATGTGATGGTAAAGAAGGGATTGTGAAAATTTCTTATGAATTATTTCCAAAGGTTTCTGTCCAAAGTGCTGGCACAAAGTAGGACTATTTAGCATTCCTTGTGGCAAAATCTTCCACTGGCATCTCTTGACCTGCTGTGAATTATTAAGAGTTGGTACAGTAAATGCAAATTTTTCTCTACCATTTTCTTGTAATGGTATTGCGAAAAAACAATTTTTCAGATCAATTACTATGATCGGTCATCCCTTAGGAATCAAGGAAGGCAATAGCATTCCAGGCTGCAGAGAGCCCATTGGCTGAATTACCTTATTGATGGCTCTCAGTTCTGTCAGCATTCTCCATTTATCTGACTTCTTTTTGATAACAAATACAGAATTCCAAGGGCTGGTAAAGACTTCTATATGCCCAGCCTCTAGCTGTTCTTGAACTAATTTTCTAAAGTCTCTAGCTTCTTAGATGTCATAGGCCATTTTCCTACCCAGACAGGTAAGCCACTTTAAGGCTAGGACCTTTGGCTCCTCTGAAAGTTTATCATTTGTACTTTGTTTTTGTACAGCCTGGATGGTTGGTAACTGTTTTACATAGTGCCTTACTATATTTTGTCTACCATTTAAAGATTGTACATGATTTGCATCTGATACTGGAGGAATATTAATCTGGGTATTCCATTACTGTAACATATAATGACCCCAGAGATTTATAGCTATGTCTCCGACATATGGTTTTAGCCTTCCTTACTGTCCTTCTGTTCCAATGCAGACCACCCAATCAACACTCTGTCAAACTCTAGATAAGGTTCCAATTCCTAAAAATTGTACATTCACCTTTCTAAGAGGCCATCCTGGAGGCCAGGACTTTTGGGTATTAATCATTAAGTCTGCCCCAGTGTCCAGCAATAGCTTTATTATTAATTCTTACTTTCAACTGAGGCCTATTATCACTAAGAGAAGTTTGCCAAAACATATGTTTTCATCTACCCAAGTCACGTTTGATTCCTCATTACTAGCCAAACTACCATCTGGAGTAATATCACTTTTTTCAATATACAATGTACTATCTATTTGCCCTGTGAAAGATTGTCCTCCACAGTAAATGGAAAAGACTGGACCTTTTTTGATGTGGGGGACTTTGAGAGGCCCCTCAAAGCATTTCCAGATTGTAGCAGGTTTCTTTGCATGTCTCTGGTCAATCTACATTCACTGGTCCAGTGTCTGCCCTTATCACATCTTCTACACAATCCAGAATGTGATGGCCTTCTGTATGAGACATTGTTAGAATTCTCTTGCCTACAATTTCTCTTAATAGGTCCCATTCTGCCATAGCTGAAACATCTAGGTTCCTGCTGCCTTCTTGGATTCCTCGGGAAGGCTCTTCCTACCCATGGTCCTGGTTCATAACAGTGATGATCTCTGAATTCTTTGTACCTATATTGACCTCTGTAAGGTGCTTCTTCCCAAGCTCCTGCATCATCACCTTGAGAACATTTAACCTCTTGGTATCTCTTTAAATGTTTTGAGATTGCCTCTCCTACCCAATCTCCTGTATCTTGTACATTATAGTAGAGGTTAGCTGTATGCAAAACCCATTCTTCCAGCGGAGCCTATCTGATCATTAAAGGCAAAAATATTCTTTTACATATTGGGTTTGTATTTTCATAAGCTAATGTGGTTATGATTGATTTTCTTGTTTCCCTATCTGTTACCTGTAATTCTACTGCCCTAGTTAACCTTTGTAAAAAGTCATGGAACTGTTCTTTGTGTCCCTGTTCTATACTGTTATGTTTCTACCTTTTCTCCTGGCTCACTAACCTTGTTCCAGGCATCCAAGGCTGATGTCCTGCATAAGGACAATCTATAGTCATCACATTCAGCATGAACCTGTGGATTAGCATAAATGTCCTCACCCAGGATTTTAGCCTGGGGAGCTTCATAACTGTTCTTTATGCCTTGAAACTCCAGGGCCTTATTTTCCTCCCTGAAGAGAGCCCTCCACTGTATCTGAGACAAATTTTAAAGCACAGCTGATACTAGGTGTTCCCAATCCATTGGTATCACTCTATTAAAGGTCGCCCATGAATATAATAATTCTTTCACATAGGGACTATAGAGACCATATGAAACAACCAACTTCTTACTGTCCTTAAGGTCTTTCAATTGTTTGGGTTCCCACTGATATGCCATCTGACCATGTGGATGCTTCTTAGATGGCAGTTTTTCTGTCATAATTGCTGGAAACACCATTGGTGTACATATAACAAATTTAGGAAAGTTTTCCTGATGTTTGAACAGAGTAGTGCATTGGATTGGGAGTAATTTGATTCTGTGTCATCCATAGCTTGTAACCTGGCAATCATAGTCTCATGTAGAGATTGAATTTCATGAGTCATGTTAAGTTGTTAGAGTTTCACAGAATCAGTAAGTTTCTGTATTTTTACATCTACCTGTGCTTCTAATCTTTAATGTTCTCATCCTTAGACTGTATCTGAATGGCATGTAAACTGCCTTCCAAATACACAATCCTAGACTCCATCTTGTTGTCTGTGGTGATAAATTCCTCAGACATGGAGCTAGCCACCTGTGCTAGGTCACCAATCCTGTCTCGATTCCTAGCTATTTTTGCATTCAAATCATCAGACATTGAACAAAGTTTAGTTTCTATTTGGGTATTTGTCTTTTCTACTTGTGTTAGTAATGTATTACGGCTAGTCTCAACTTCCTTTCTGGAATGTTCCATGTCTTCTATTTTAGAAATCAAATTTTCCTGGCTGACTTTTATATCCTGCATCCAGTTTGCTAAACTGTCTGTTTTCCTGTGTCTCAATCCTCTTGATAGAGATGACAAATGAACTATAAAGCTGATTGCTAACACGGCATATAGGTACATCACTGGCAATTCATAAGCCTCCTCTGACATTGAATTCATATAAGTAGCGAGAATATTCACAATTTTCTGCATGGTCAGATAGTCTTGTCATCTTGCAAGTTTACCTGTTCCACAGTCGCCATACAGCTGCAGTAAATGTGATTGACCAGCAGGTGGCACAGGTGGTAAGTTATGATTGTGCAGTGGCTGGGCGGGTGCTGAGTCCAGTGGCAGTCTGCGGTGAGCCATCCCTACAAAGATGCGTGGCTGCTGTGGGAAGCTGCAGGCTGTGGTGGAGCAGCAGCTGGGCAGCGTGCAGGAGTTGGGTGCGAGCAGGTCACAGCATTCAGCTGGGGGAACTAGGGGTGAAGTGTGTCTCAAGACTACCTGAAAAATACCTAAACACCTTTCCGAAGTGAGTTAGAACAGACAGAAGGGATTGGGTGTTGTTGCAGAAAAGTTTTGGATAACCTGCTGGGCTGTAGTAGGGTACTGGGTACTGGTGGATGACTCAAACACACGGCTCAGCCAGGCAGAAACTGTGTCTCTTTTGTGAGTGGCGACAGCACTTGGCATGCTGGCAGAGGCTTACAGAGAAAAACAAACTCTCCCGGTGTGGCTGAGCATTATTCGGTGCCAACGGGCTGTGTTCTGGGCTGTGCCTATAGTGGCTGTGAAGGCTAACTCGCAAGGTGAGGAACCTCAGGTTTCCAAGATGAAGGAGACCCGCTGAAGGCCCACAAGGTCCAGCTTGTCTCAGTCCAAAGTCACAGAAGCCACGGGGTAGAAACCGCAGTCTAGCCAAAAGGTGTTTACTGCCCGAGTGGGTTCTTAGGTCCATCTGGAATGGGCTCCGAGGTGCCGGGCAGAGACTGCACATGGAGAAATGAAACCTCTAGGCAGCTGGGCATGGAGGAGCAGGCAGATGGCTATGTGGGCTCCTCTCAGTGCAAATGGTGCCAGAAACACTCTGTGGTAGTTAGTGCCAGGGGTGAAGATGAAAAGTTACCTGGGTGCCCATGTGGCAGGGGGATCTATCCTGCCAAAAGCCAGGACTCACCCCACGGGTTCAGAATAAAAATCCTGTCCTGGCCAGGCCTTGGTTGTGTACGCCTTTAATCCCAGCACTCAGGAGGCAGAGACAGGCGGATCTCTGTGAGTTCGAGGCCAGCCTGGTCTCCAGAGACAGTGCCAGGATAGGCTCCAAAGCTACACAGAGAAACCCTGTCTCGAAAAAACAAAAAATAAAATAAAATAAAATAAAAAATCCTGTCTTGACATCAAATATTGTGAAAAGCAATTAAATTCATATCGTAATGAAGTCAGAGCAAGTTTGATGAGCAGATGGTTAACAGGAAAGTACTCACGTGATGGAGTCAGTCTTGTACAGTCAAGCAGGTCAGGAAACAGAGAGAACCGCATGCACGCAACCCTCAGATTTAAAGTCTTGCTACATCACTCTGACGTGCCCAAGTGTGTGTGGTCTGTGTCACCTGTGCCAGCCTCCAAATGGACGTGGCCAACATTTCACCTACACAGCTGAGAGGCTGTCTTCCATCTCTTGTATTCTGTTAGTGAGGTTTGCCTCTAAGGCTCCTGTTCAATTTCCTACATTTTCATTTCCAGATTTCACTCAGTTTGGGTATTCCTTACTGATTCCATTTCTATTTGGGGGGTTTTATCTGTTTATTTATTTCCTTCCAAGGTTAGTGTTTCATAGATTTCTATAAGGGATTCATTAATTTTCGCTTTAAGTACGTCCATCATATTCACAAAGGCTATATTAAGGTTTCTTATCTGTGATACCATTATGTTGCTATTCTCAGTGCCTATTGCATTAGAGTTTCTGTACTCTAGTGTATACATATTGTCATGGCTATTGTTGATTGTTTTTATGCTGGGGTGTAGGCATTTTGTTTTGGGATGATTGTAATTTTAGGTGTTGATATGTGTTCTTGTCATTGTTGGGTGGTTGTTTTGTTCCCTTGTGTTTTGGTTTTTGGTTCTTAGGAGGCATGGTGACTGTGTGTTACTTTGTAGGAATTCTGTGATTCTTCCAGATTTGACCACTGGGAGTTCTGGGTAGAGCTGTTTCCACTTATTATGAGCTGACACTTAGGAATAGAATGGACTTGGGGAAGGGTGGAAGAGGCTCACATGAGGGAGGAAAGCAAAGTGTTCCACCAGGATCTGTTTAGTCTCCCTGTAATGGAGATAGTGAATAAGCTCAAAACAGGTAGTGATCTCAGGATGCCACAGATCTAGGGATGAGACTGGGGGATTGACTTAACAGGGGATATGAAATCTGAAGCTTATCTACCTGCTTTGTTGGCATACTTGTTTCTCTGGCATGCTTTGCTGGCAGGTTCCAGGGAATGCCAGCTGGAGTTCAGGGCTTCTTCCCTGGCTGAATTGGCCTGCAGGTTCCCAGGGGAAGCCTGCTGGAGATGGGGTTGGGATCAAGTATTGAGAGGGGTAAGGAATGTTAGGGGGGAAATTCTGTGGCAGAATCTTCCTAGCAGATTTGCAGAGTCCTCTTTCTAAGTCTTATTTGCATCAGGTTTCTTCCTCCAGGATGCCATCCCAACTGCACATGTAGTAAACATTGACTTCTATGTTGCTGACTCTAATGAATAAATCTTAGCGTTTGACTTCCTTGATTGTTGACAGGGAGTTTATGCTATTACACATCCAGGAGATTTTCTCTATATACATGATAAGAATCAGACTTAGATTCTTTCCCCCTTCACCCCCCTGGTTATTTCTCAGTTTCCTTTGCTCTCTCCATTGGGATGCCCTAGTGTTCTGCTTTAGTCCTCTTTATCAGTATTGAGGCTCTGGTTTTAGATGACATATCTGATAACCCCAGGTTGAACTTCCCTCCTTAGCCTACCAGATTCAAGTACTAAATAATATACTTGATGTTGCCACTTGAATACCTACTAGACATTTGAAATGATCCAAATTGAGTAGATGATTTTTCCTCACTTACTATATACATGGTATACTTCTATTCTTCATCTCTTCTAATTTAATAAATACAACCCTTCCAGTATCTTGGAACAAAGATCTAAGCATTGTGATTACTTCCTGTTTATCAAAACCCAGATTACTATGAAACACTTTGGCTCCATCATTTACTACCACAATCTTTTCCATAAAATACTGCAAAAGCCTAATTGTTTTGATTCCACTGTCACCTCCCTAGAGTTCATAATTTATGAAGCAACCAGAAAAATATTCTTCAAAGTGTAAATCACAAAATACCACTCCCTGTTCCAACCACTGAATGATATCTTAACTCACTCAAGGAAGTTTGCACCATGACATGGAAACAAGCTTGTGGTATGATTCACTTCTCTTCTGTAGCCTTATGTTCTCCCTGCCACCACTTGCTTGCTCCCAAAACCAGTGTCACTGCCTTATCTGTCCCATTGATCTAGAAAAGTCTTCCTATGCTCATGGCCTTTTCCCTCTCCTTCTTTGAGCTTTTGCTTAATTGTTAGTTTTTCTCTTTCCTTCCCTTTTTAGGTCTTGCTGTGTAGCCAAAGGTTAGTCTGGGATTGTCTACTCATTACCCCTTGTGTCAACCTCCTCATTGCTGGGGGATGAGTTTTGCCACCACACCTAAATGAACATTAGCTTTTTAGTGACCCCTCCCTTGGTCATTTTATATGAAACTATAACTCAAGTTCCTCCCCAAATTCATATTCTCTTCTATGTAGCATATATGCCTACAGTATATAACTTACTTCTTATTTTAACTGTCAGCTGGTTATAGTCTCCATAACAATATTTTTCCTTTCTTTTTTGTTTATTTTCACTTTTTGGAACCTAAAACATTTCCTCAATTATAGTAGATGCTCTGGAAAGGCTTGGTGACTAGAAGAATAAACAAACTGGGCTTTGGGACAGATGCTTGTGACCCCAGCACTTGGGAGACAGAGGCAGGAGGATCGTGAGCTTCATAACAGACTAGGCTACCTAATGAGATGCTGGCTCAAAAACAATCGCTGAAAAAACAAGACTGAAAAAGCAAAAAGAAGACAAAAGAATGAGTTCCCCTGATTTTATTAACATAACCTATTGATGGATTATATTACTATGGGAATTGAAGTGGCTTGCATAAAAGGAAGAATATGAAAACAATCTCTTTTGACATTTACTTAATATACTTTCTTCTTTAAACTGATTACAAAGATGGTGCATGGAAGGGGCTTGCAACATACTAACTGCTCTATGTGCCTTTTGTGTTTCTCTTGTTTAATGTTTACAAACAACTATGAAGAAGGTTTTATTCTAATTATTGTCCCTATAGTGTGGATGACTCAAATGGTGAAGAGATGAGTGAAACAATCCATACAGGTTACACAGCTCTCAGGTGGCAGAGACAGGTCTTCGGAGCAAGGGGGCTTCTAATGACTGCTTTGAGCATGTGCCGGATGAGTGCTCTGCAACCACATGGTGACCTTTTATATTCAAATACCTGTTGATGATGCTTAAAACTACTCATGGCAGACATGGAATTGATGTGGTCAGCCTCTGATTTACATTCTCATTGCATAGGCTATAGATATGCAAATTGCTAAGTATCTCTATTTTATTATAGTTTTTCGTGAAATAGGCTAGGTAAGTGCATGCCTGATGTGACAGGACTATTAGGGACTTCTATGCTGGTCCATTTTCATTCCTTCTCTTGAGGTGATGGCTTGGCCTCAAACAAGCTTTCAAGGAGACCCAGATGGTAAGTAATAATTTTAATAGATCCTTTGTTCAGTTTCAAAAAGATATCAGTCTGGTCATTAATGGGAGCCAGGAAATTGCTTTACTGTTCTGAAGTACTGTCAAAAGACCATTTATAAATTGCGAGGATATTACATTTCAATTAAATTTAAACATGATAATGAATGTAGAAAAAGGTGTACGAGTGCTTAATTAGAGGAACCTGTGCAAACAGAAAGGTGAGGAAACATAAGAAGATGATCAAAGTCCTTATGGCTTCTATGTTCAGAAACCTGAGGAGCTCACTGCAAGTGTCAGTGCTAAATGACCATTATAACTGAAGCTAGTCTGCTTAGGTTGTTTTTAATCATTTGACTTCCACTATAGAACTGTGTTATCTACAAGAGACCAGGTCATTTATTGAGTTCAAATTCTGGTGGAGGTCATCAGTGATTGCTAGAAGACTCATAAATAATATTCCCTATATTCTGGCTTGAGATAGGTTTTCAAGAGCCCATTAATAGTGGTTACTCTTTACTGTTCCCTAAAGTTAGACAGAAGCAAGGTTAGACTGCCCTAAGGAAGACAGGGAAAGTTCACATCCTGACTTCTGAAAATTAACTGGACAGCTATGACCAAAGGACTAAAAAATAAATAATTCATTAGAAAATTGTAGATCTCTTTTGGTTTTATTCACAAATAATTGATTTTGCAATTCAAAGTCATTTCTGTGGGAGTGGAGAATGGGCAGACACCAGAGTGGATGTCAGATATTATCCTCAGTCACTACTAACCTTATTTTTTCAGACAAGGTCCCTCCATGAATTTGGATCTCAGTGTTTCAGTCAGGCTTCCTTGTTACCTAGCTGCAAAGAGCTCCCTGTCTCTGCTTTCCAACCTCAGGATGAGAAATGGCTGGCTTTTTGTTTGTTTGTTTATGTGGGTGTTGAGGATAGAACACAGATCCTCATACTTGTCAAGCAATACTTAGGTCATTGAAACATTTCCCCAGACCTTTAAAGTCATTTTTGTGAGCTTGTCTTTATATAGTGAGCTATGACATGAGAGATTTTGACCGCTTTACACACACACACACACACACACACACACACACACACACACACACACACACACATTCTCATGGAATTACTTCACTCTCTCTCTTTTTATTGTGTTTGTGATGCCTTTCATGTTTTTGAAGAAGACAGTATTTTCTACAGCTCTCCATACTGGGGATCACTAAACATATCATTCATGACAAACATCCTTTTCAAACATGCACCTCAAAACTCAGCCACCCAACCAAGAATTAGCTTTGTATAGTTTTCACCTTTGTAGATATTTGTTATACTCCACTTATCAGTGTTAAATTTTGTATTACTCTATTTCAGTTGCTGTAACAAAACACAACAGAGTAGGTGGCTTAAACAATAAAATTCATTTTATCACAGTTTTGAAGATGCAAACTCCAATGTCAAGGTGACAAGATGATTGGGTTCTGTGGTAATTCTCTCTCTCTTTTTCTGTAATCAGATGGCTATTTTCCTACTTGTATTCATGCAGCCTTTACTTGTTCATATATATATATATATATATATATATATATTATAAATATATATATTTAAAGATGTAACACAGATCTATATATCATGTAGGTATATGTGTATATATACATATCTTTCTATTAATCTATTCATCAATCACTAGACATATTTTCCTCTTCTAATAAAGACTCTAATCATTATGAGACTTCTATCTTCATTACTGCATGTCCTCCAGATACCCTAGCAAGACATCTACATGGGTTACCATTCATCTCCTGCTTACCATTGTCAATTTGGCACAACCTACAGTCATCTGGAAAGAGGGCACCTCAGTTGAGAAGATGCTCCAACCATATTATCCTGTGTGAAAGTCTATATGGCATTTTCTTTACTAATGACTGATGTGGGAAGACCAAGCCCACTGTGGACATAGCTATCCCTGGGAAGGACAGAGCTACCCCTAAGACAGAAGACTTAGCAAGCCATGAGGAGCAGGCCAGTAAGAAGCATTCCTGAATGGTCTCTGCTTTATTTCTTGCCTTGAATTCCTATCTTGATTTCCCTTAGTGATGGGGTGTGACATTTGATGTATAAGATGAAACAAACCCTTTCCTTCCCAAGTTGCTTTCGGTCATGAGATTTTATTACAACAATAGAAACCCATGAGAGATATGCTGGATTTGGTATAATATTTGGGAACAGACAATGCTTGTGTCCCTGTTGGCTTATATAGTAGTATTGTAGGGCATGAAGAGGCAGGTGCTGTATGCTGACCTTCTTTAGCACATGCAAATGATGGGTGATTTCTCAAAGATTTAGAGGCCATGAGCTCCAGATACAGAAAATCCATAAATAAATGGGGGTCATGGAAGAGCTGAGAGAAATTACTTCTTGGAAACCTTTGGGAAACATTTTTTTGATGTTTTGAGATATTTTTTCTTTTGCAGATTTTTTTATTTGAATTAGAAACAAGATTGTTTTACATGACAATCCAGTTCCCTCCTCCCTCCTATCCTCCCCTACCCCCCCCAACTAAAACCCCACCTATCACATATCCTTTCTGCTCCTTCTGGATGGTGAGGCCTTCCATAGGGTGTCATCAGAGTCTATCATATCCTTTGGAATAGGGCCTAGGCCCACCCTCATGTGTCTTGGATCAGGGAGTATTCCACTATGTGGAATGGGCTCCTAAAATCCACACTTGTGCTAGGGATAAGTACTGAACTACTACAGGAGGTCCTGTAGGTTTCCGAGGATTTCTCAATGACATCCATGTTCCTGGGGCCTGGATCAGTCCCATGCTGGTATCCCAGCTATCAGTCTGGGGAGCAAGAGTTCCCCAATGTTCAGGTCAGTTGCTTATGTGGCTTTCACCAGCCTAGTCTGGATCCTTTGTTCTTTACTTGTCCTTCTGTGCATCTGGATTCCAGTTCAGTTCAATAAGTTGTGGGTGTCTGCTTCTACTTCCACCAGCTGCTGGATGAGGGCTATTGGGTGGCATATAAGTCAGTCATCAATCTCATTATCAGGGGAGGGCATTTAAGGTAGCTTCTCCTCTGTTGCTTAGATTGTTAGCTGGTGTCATCTTTGTAGATCTCTAGACATTTCCCTAGTGCCTGATTTCTCTGTAAACCTAAAATGTCTCCCTCTATTATGGTACCTCCATTCTTTTTATCTTCTATTCTTCCCCTGACTCAACCTTTCTGCTCCCTCATGTCCTCTGCATCCCTCCTCTTCTCCCCTTCTCATTCTCCTGGCTCCCTCCTACCACTTCCTGTGCTCTCAATTTGCTGAGGGGATCTTGACCCTTTCCCCTTCTCCAGGGGACCATGTATGTCTCTCTTAGGGTCCTCCTTGTTTACTAACTTCTCTGGCAGTGTGTATTGTAGGCTGGTAATCTTCTTTGTCTAAAATCCACATATGAGTGAGTACATATCATGTTTGTCTTTTTGTCATTGAGTTTCCTCAATTAGAATGGTTTCTTCCAGTTCCATACATTTTCCTGCAAATTTTCTGCTGAGTAGTACTCCATTATGTAAATGTACCACATTTTTTCTATCCATTCTTTGGTTGAGAGGCATCTAGGTTGCTTCCAGTTTCTGGCTATTACAAATAGTGCTGCTATGAACATCTTTGAACAGATATCCCTGTTGTATGAATGTGCTTCTTTTGTGTATATGCCTAAGAGTGGAATTGCTGGATCTTGTGGTAGACTCATTCCCATTTTCTTGAGGAGTCACCATACTGCTTTCCAAAGTGGCTGTACAAGTTGGCACTCCCACAAGCAGTAGAGAAGTGTTCCCCTTTCTCCACATCCTCTCCAGCATAAACTGTCATTTTTTTTTTTTTTTTTGCCATTCTGACAGGAGTAAGATGGTATCTCAGAGTTGTTTTGATTTGCATTTCCCTGATGGCTAATGATGTTGAGCACTTTCTTATGTGTCTTTCAGCCATTTGAGATTCTTCTATTGAGAATTGTCTATTTATTTCCACATCCCACTTATTAATTGGATTCTTTGGTGTTTTGGAGAATAGCTTCTTGAGTTCTTTGTTTATTTTGGAGATCAGCCCTCTGTTAGATATGGGTTTGGTGAATATCTTTCCCCAGTCTGTGGGCTGCCTTTTTGTCTTGCTGACTGTGTCCTTTGCCTTACAGAAGCTTCTCAGTTTCAGGATGTCCCGTTTATCAATTGTTGATCTCAGTGTCTGTGCTACTGGTGTTATGTTCAGGAAGTGGTCTCCTGTACCAACTAATTCAAGGGTATTTCCCACTTTGTCTTCTAATAGGGTTAGTGTGGCTGGGTTTATGTTGAGGTCTTTGATCCATTTTGACTTAAGTTTTGTGCATGGCGATAGGCTTGGGTCTATCTGTAGTCTTCTACATGTACGCATCCAGCTATGCCAGCACCATTTTGAAGATGTTCTTTGTTCCAGCATATAAATTTGGATTGTTTGTTAAAAATCAGGTTTTCCTAGGTGTGTGTGTTAATATCATTGTTTTCAACTCAATTCCATTGGTCTACATGTCTATTTTTTTGCCAATACCATGCTGTTTTCAGGACTATAGCCCTGTAATAGAGCTTGAAGTCATTGATGGTGATGCCTCTAGAAGTTCCTTTATTGTACAGGGTTGCTTTGGCTATCCTGGGTCTTTTGTTTCTCCATATAAAGTTGAGAATTGTTCTTTTAAGGTCAGTGAAGTATTGTGTTTGGATTTTGATGGGTATTGCATTGAATCTGTAGATTGCTTTTGGCAAGATTTTCATTTTTACTATGCTGATCCTACCTATCCAAGATCATGGGAGATCTCTCCATTTTCTGGTATCTTCTTTAATTTTTTTCTTTAGAGAGTCAAAATTCTTACAGTACAGGTCTTTCACTCTTTTGGTCAGTGTTACGCCAAGGTATTTTATGTTGTAAAGGGTGATGTTTCTCTGATTTCTTTCTCCACCAATGTGTCATCCATTTATAGTAGGGCTACTGATTTTTTTGAGTTAATCTTGTATCCTGCCACTTTGCGGAAGGTGTTTATCAGCTGTAGGAGTTCCCTGGTAGAGTTTTTTGGGTCACTTATGTGGACTATCATATCATCTGCAAATAGTGAGAGTTCTACTTTTTCCTTTCCGATTTATATTCCCTTGACCCGAGACATTTTCTCTTTTATTGTGAATAAATATTTGTTAGAACATTGTTTCTCTTATATTTGTAATTCATCTATCTATTTTAACTTCTTTTTCCATTTTTTATTTAGAGACACGACTCTTTACATGTCAATCCCAATTCCCCCTCCCTCCCCTCCTCCCCTGCCCCACTAACATGGCACCTATCCCATACCCTTCTGCTCCCCAGGGAGGGTGAGGCCTTCCAGGGGGGATCTTAAGGTTCTTTCATATCCTTTGGGATAGGGCCTAGGCCCTCCCCAGTTTGTCTAGGCTCAGGGAGTATTCCTCTATGTGGAATGGTCTCCCAAAGTCCATTCCTATGCTACGGATAAGTACTGATCTACCACAAGAGACCCCATAGATTTCTGAGGCCTCCTCACTGACACCTATGTTATGGGGTCTGGATCAGTCCTATACTGGTTTCCCAGCTATCAGTCTGTGTTCCATGAGCTCCCCCTTTTTCAGGTCATCTGTTTCTGTGGGTTTCACCAGCCTGGTGTTGACCCCTTTGCTCATCCTTCCTCCCTCTCTGAAACTGGATTCCAATTCAGTTCAGTGTTTAGCTGTGGGTGTCTGCTTCTACTCCATCAGCTGCTGGACCATTTGGGAAACTTAAAGAAAGCTTCTCTCCATAGTCTTCTCCAGAGAAGAACACACAATTCAGTTATCAATTACCAAATGTTCAACCCTGAAACATGCATACAAGTAACGTTACACAGACTCAGCAGGTTGCACTTCTGTATGGAGGAATAAAGTTCAGGAACAAAAGGGGATGGAACTCTGCCAATCCCAATTTATACATAAATGAATCATGAGTGAGAATACTGCACCCTACTTCTTATCTCCCTTTGCAAGGGGCCTTTTCCTATAAAATACCATGAAGGGAGAAACTTTCTTTTTTTAATTATTTATTATTTTTGAGATTATAATGGCATAATTCCCCTTCCCTTTCCCCCCAAAAAACTGTGCATATATGTGCACATGCCTATGGAGGCAACCCGAAGTTGATGTCAGGTGTCTTCTCTATCTCATGTATTCAGACAGGGTCTCTCATTGAGCCGGGAGTTCTCCAGTTTCACTTAGTCTAACTAGCCATCTTTTCCTGCTTTGCCTCCTAAATGTTAGGCTTAGAAGTGACTGTTGCATCTACCCAGCTCTAACGTGGGGTCTGGTGATCTGAATTCAAGCTCTAATGTTTGGTTGACAAGCACTTTATCCACTGAGCAATCTTTCTAGCCACTACAGCATTATTCTTCAAGAAAACGTGTTTTGAACTGTTTAAAATATCGAAACCACTTTTTTTTTCCTTCAGATCACACAAGAAGTGGAGTAGGTGGGCTGGCTTTGGCCAGGTGAGCCACAGCTTGCTGACCCCTGTAGCAGACAGTAGCTGGCAAGGGAAGGCAATTGACTTCTCTCCTACTAGGGTGAGTGAATGCCAATCTCATTACCAGCTGGGCCTTCTCCCTCTTGAGAGCAGGTTCTCCTGACTGAATTACCTGCAAAGCACATCTCTCTCCTAAAGATAGGCATTCATTTTCCCCAGAGAAAATACAGCCAGTCTGGTGATGGGGAAAGGGCACCTTTTCTTGAGCTTAGATTTGTGCTTTGTCCTTTCTGACAACAGATTGCCCTGTTATGATGCCAAGCAGCATTTGGCTCTTTCTCTCCAGACTTGAAACTTGGCTGAATCATGAGAACTACCGCATTGGCTGTCAATGGATGTTCTTTTCTGTGCCAAGGGGGAAGGCTGCCAACTGTGATTAAATCCTGTGGATTTCTGGCCTCCCATGGATGAGAACAATGAAGGGTGATTTTTGCCAGTTCTTTGCAGTGCATACATAATACTATTTTTCTTTTTAAATAAAAATAGCATTATATTTCCCATAACTTTTTTTCTTTAAGGACATAATCATTGGGCAATAGAGGCTGTTTGCCCCTCAGCATCCATCCTCTAATTCTTCATAAATTAGAAAAAAATTTAATCAGACTCCCACCTATTGGCTTTGAAAGAGTAGCCAATTTTTTAATATTATAAAATACGGTGTGTAGATGAATTTCTGTGCAGATTCATGGTTTTATTTTTCTTAGGATGAGTTCCAAGAAGAAGAATTACTAGAATCAGCATATATTGAGAGAATTTTTTGATAAATGTCACAAAAATACACTCTAGAGTTACTTCAGTCAATTGATATTTCCATCCTTGATACATAAATGCATCAATTCTTTGCACTCTTCACATTAAAGTTTAATTTGTTGGTAAAGCACAAAGTTTTAAATAAAACTTGCTATTTATATACATTTATCCAGCATCGTGAACATTTAATGACTCAGGCAGCTTGTCATCTTGGCTGTTTATTCTAAGTTTCTAGAAGAAGCCTGGAATCTAGGAGGTATTGCAGTTTTGGTGATAGATAAGGATAAGTAGATAATGTTATCAGTGTCTAGCTATGCATTTTGTATATTCCTGTACACTTTCTAGACAGGCTACTTTGTTACAAAACATGCCCTGATTGAGTTCATGAGAGCTGCTTTCTCAAAGCCATGCTTGTTCATAGACTTTCCCAAAACACAAATTAAAACATAGAGGATAAAGTGGGCCTGTTGTAAGACTGTGTCTCAACTAACCAAACCAAACCAAAGTTTGCAGATAAAAAGATGGAGTGACTGTAGTAGGCATTTACTTACATCTTTATTCTGAGTTTTGGAGTATCTTCACCATTGTTACAAATGTTGAATTGTGCTCTTGCTCTGCCGGTGTCTTCTAAAGTGCCTGAGACATGAAGGTTTGATTTGGGATATGTGTGTATCCAAAAGCTAAGAAACAGTTTCTTTTTTCTTTTGGATATTCATGCAGGTTGCATAACAACAAAAACATACAGCCTTGGACAAACCCTAAAGTGAGAAGAAAGCTTGCCGTCAGTGGAGAGCAATTGTGATCTTGCTATATCAGTAGCTGCAGCTGGGATTTCCAATAAAGAGACATCTGCAAGGGCAGAGTCCTCTTTTTTAGATGGATATCCACCCCTCTTGATTGTCTCAGTTGACTTATAGACCCTGCAGTGCTGAGTGAAATGATTGTCTATTTATACAGGCAAAGTAATTTCAGATTCCAAGGTCATTTGCAGCGTATAGAAAAGAGAGGCGTTTTTCACTCAGGTGAGAGCCTGGGGAGAGAGTAACAAATTCCCTGTGCTGAACATTTCAGGAGATCTCTCTCTTCCGTTATCAGTGTTGTTGATTTAAAATATTAGCACACTGTGGGGACAGTGTCTCTGTCTGCTTTGTTCAGCAGTGAACTTCAAGCATTGTAGATGTAGACAATGCTTGGCATTGTCTCAATAGCTATTTGTCAAGTGGAGGAGGAGTCCTATATTTTCATGTTTTTAATTTGCCCATCAATAAATATATTCTGGGCACTTACAAAGTGTTCAGCACTTCAAAAGTTTTTTTGAAAGACCATGCATTGTAATTGGAGAGAAAAAACACAACATATATAAAAACCTATTACTAATATTTTTATCAGCTGCTTAATAGCCTCAAGTTACTGCCCTTATAGCTAGGACAATGAAACATAGGCTCCCAACCTCCCTGGAAGAAATCACTTACACAGAAGTAAAAATTCTGTGATTCTGAGTGGGAAGCATTCACTCTTTCAATTTTCTTGTCCCTTATTCCTTGTTTTAAAGTTCTTTGTGTGATTTGTATGATGTTCAGTGTGTCTTTTCATAGATGAAATTTTTTTCTTTTTTGGTTTTTTGAGACAGTGTTTCTCTGTGGCTTTGGAGGCTGTCCTGGAACTAGCTCTTGTCGATCAGGCTAGTCTCGAACTCACAGAGATCCACCTGCCTCTGCCTCCTGAGTGCTGGAATTAAAGGCGTGTGCCACGAATGCCCAGCATAGATGAAAATCTTTTGCCAGCTTCCTGTAACTACAGGACAAGGATCGAATCTATGGATGACGGTGGTAGCCCACAATGCTTTGTGAGGTGGTGCCTAATTCTCCCCTCCTTCAATAGGGGTGGGTTCCATGACTGCTTTGACCCTCTGGTATGTGAGAAAAGTTATCTAGTTAATAGGCAGCACCCTTAAGAGATGGACATTTTTAACTTCCTGTGATTCTGAGTACCCACTTTTGAAATCTGAGCTACCAAATGAAACATTAAGTCATCCAGCTGCAGACATTGTGGGAAATGACCCAGAAGCAATCAATGGAGGGAACAGGGCCAGGCTAAGCCCTGCTTTGTCATCTTCCCCAGGACAGTGTAGGGTAGACAGCAGAGGCCAGTCTATGCTCTGACTCAGACTTTTAAATGATTGCTATTAGGCCATAATGTCTTGGGGGTTGGTACAGCAAGAGCTGGCTGGAACAAAAATTAAACAAACTTCTTACATTTTAACACTAATCTCTTTATGCTTTTCCTTTATTTCAAATTAATGAACAACATTATTTTTTTACAAGTTTCATTTATTTTTATTTTTGAATATGAGAGTTTTGCCTCCATGTATACATGTGTAGCACATGTGTGTCAGGCACCCAGGGAAGTCAGAAGATGGCATGGGTGCACTGCAATGTGATTACATATGGTTGCAAACCATCATGTAGGTGCTGAGAATTGAATTCAGGTATTCTGAAAGAGTAGCAAAGGCTCTTAACTTCTGAGGCACCTTTGTAGCCCAAGGCTTTATTGCTTTCGATCAACTACTGTTTTTTTTTTTTAAATTCCTTCCTTCCATTTTTTTCTCTCCTTCATTCTTTCTCCTTTCAGACATGGTTTCACTCTGTAACCCAGGCCAGCTACTCACTAAGTAGACCAATCTGGATTTGTGGCACTCCCTGGGTGCCTGTCTTCAGCCTCCTGAGTGCTGGGATTTCAGATGCCAGCTGCCAGGCATAGCTTCTTGAAGCATTGCTCCTGTTTTCCTATAGTAGTTTCTGAGGCTCAGGTCTTAGGTTAAAATCTTTGATGTATTTTGAACTGATTTTTATGCAGTATGAGGAATTGATATGGCTTCATTCTTCGTGTAGAAATGCAATTTCCACAGGTCAGTTGGAAGAGGCTACCCTTTCTCCAATTATGTTTTTGACAACTTGTCAAAATTAGATGGCTAGAACTGCATGGGTATACAGCTGGGTCTTCTATTCCATTGTTGCATGTGTCTATTCTGTGTCAGTACTATGCTGTTGTCTCTATGGCCCTGTGTTATAATCTAGGGTCAGTTACATCTAGTATTGCTCTTTCTGTCCCAGGATTTCTTGGGATATTCTGAGTTTTTTTTCCTGCTTCTATATGAATTTTGAAATGCTTTTTCTAGCTCTGTGGAAAATGTCATTGAAATTTTAATAAGGGTTGCAGTGAGTTTGTATGTCACTGTCAATAACATACCCATTTTCACAGCATTAATTTTTGTGAATCATGAGCACAAGAGGTTTTTCCATCCTGCAGTATTTTTTCTTCCTTTCCTATTTCTATCACTTTTTTATTTCTTTTGCACTGATACCCTAGTCTCATTGCTGAATTTGTAGGATATATTTTCAGCTCTTCATTTAGCATAAAGTTGGAGAATGATTTTTGGTACATAGCAATTTTAAAAGGCACGCTAGTTTTTTTTTTTTTTTTTTTACTATTCTATTTTTTTTTGTTCATTTATCCAATGGGGGGCATGCCCATGCCATGGCATATATGTAGGTCAGAAGGCAATGTGGAAGACTCAGTTCTATCCTTCTGTGTGGATGTTAAGGATTGAAGTCAGGTTATTAGACTTGCCAGCATTTATTTACCTTTACCCAATGAGTCATTTAACAAGTCCATTGTTTTCCAGGATTTTATTGTGAAAGAATGTTAAAATTGGTCAAATGTCCATTCTGTGTCTACTAAGATGATCATGTGATCTCTGTCCTTAAGTCTAGTCATGTGCTCTGTTATACACTTTATTTGAATATTCTGAATTGCCTTTGCATTCGTGGAACGAAAACAACTTGGTCTTGATGTATGATCTCAATGTGTCAAGCATTTTACTGAGAAGTTTTGCATTTATGTTGATAGTTGATAGTTTAGTTTTTCTTTTTCAAGCCAAGTTTTCAACTGGTTTTAGTATCAATGCAATGCCCTCTACATAGCATGAGCCTCACAATGTTCTTTCTAATTCTGTTTTACGGAACAGTTTGAGAGCATTGGTGTTAGTGTGTCTTTAATGTCTTTAATGGTTTGGTAGAATTTGGCAGTGAATCCATCTGGACCATGAGTTTTTCTTTATTGGGAGCACTAACAAAATTTGCCATCATATTAAAATTTCATATATTATGGGTGTTTTGCCTGCATGTATATCTGTGTACTATGTGCATGCAGTATCTGCAGAAGCCATAGGAAAGCATCAGATTTCTTGGGCCTGGAGCTACAGATGGTTGTGAGTCACCATGTAGGTGCTGGGAATGAACTGAAGTCCATTGGAAGAGCAGCTAGTGTTTTTAACTGCTAAGCCATCTGTCCAGCCTTGGGATACTTTTTTTTTTTTTTAACTGCTATTCAATAGTATTGTTTGTTGTGGATTTGACAAAGTATTTTCTGTGCCATATGTTCTATAAATATCTATTAGGCCCATTTGAGCTCTTGTGTATGCTGACTGAAGGACCAGCTCCCCATTTCAGCAGCCATAACAGCCTAGCATGTGCTTGCCTGACCTTGCCTTGGTCACTAGGAGGTCAGATATCTGCCTCATGGCAAGGAACCAATCAGAAGTTAGGTGGTGGTGCTATGCTTTACAGCTCTGGGTGTGCTTTACAGACAAGTGCACAGCAACGATGTGCAGAGCATAGCAACCACCCTAAAGGGTCTATGGGCCATAACAACTAGTTGGGCAATCAACCCAGGGCAAGTCCTCCAAGCCTGGAGTCACACCAATCCTGAGCCTGTGTGTACCCCTAGACACTCCCCTTATGCTGCCCTATAAGATCTCTATCGAGTGGCTTCTTGGCATTCCCCCCCCCCCCCCGCCGCCATCCCGCCATGGTGGATGGATGAAAGGCCCGAGCTAACATGGGATTAACTCGTTAAACAACTGTAGTAAAAGACTCATTGCTTTTGCATCGAAATGGGCCTCTAGGTGATTTGGGGATTCAGAATTTGGGCACAACACTGACTAAGATTTTTAAATTGAGTCTTGATCTGTAACCAACCCAGTGATAAGAGTTGAAGTCACACACTATTATTGTTTCAGAGAATTTACCAAATCTTTGAAGATTTTCCAGATTTTTTTGAGTATAGGCTTTCATAATATTCCATAACGATTCTCCAGACTTGTCTGCAGTCTGTTGTAAGATTTATTTTAATGTCTAATTTTATTAACTTTTGTCAAGGGCCATAAGAGATACAACAGGATAACTAGTGTTCAACAAACAGGCTGACCTAACAGATGAGTGACTCTATGATAGGGAGCCCCACCTGGCAAAGACAAGGAGTTAGTGGCTGTGGAAACCAGTTGCTCCTGTCTGTAATTTCTCTTACCAGTTACTTTATCTTTTCCCTAAGAACTTCATTTCTTCCTAAGAATATCTTTGGGTGCTCCCCACTGCTTGTGTGTCTATCTCATGAAAATATTTCATCTACTGGACACATATATCTGTGAGTGATCAGGAAGATGATTTTTCATTTGTCTGTATACTTTTGATATATAGAATATATACAGGGTGACTTGAATTCTCCCACAGCAGACTTGGGAGAGTGCAACCTCAGTTAATCACTTCTCTACTCTAACAAACTATTAATATTCTGCACTTACCTTCACTGAGATTTTATTGATACAAGATCTTAGTTTAGAAAATTAACTGTTTGTGTCTTAATCCTGAGAGATACAGGAAAAGGCTATTGATCACCTAGCCAGCCCTGGAGAAAGGAAATCCTTCTCACTTGGGAGTCAGCCTCCAGATTTTGCATAACCACAGATTTCCCTTTGTTCTAACCACTTTAGATGTAATCTTTAGAGCAGAGGGATCCCCTTTGATCAGCTAACAAAGGGAAAAATGCTGATGCTGATCAAAGGCCACATGTTTTCCTTCCACAGCTTATTCTGGTTGCCATGGTCACCAGGAGGATTTCCTTGCTGCCATGGAGTGAAAGAAAGTGCTTAGAGAGCAGAGTGCTGCAGTGTCTCTCCCCTCTGTTTTCTACATTTATTGATTACAAACTTCTAGCTTAATTAGCCACACTTAGGAATGTAGCACTAACACACAAACTCCCCTCCTCTCTTCTTAGAAATTATAGCCCCTCCTATTGATTCTTTCGCCTCTTAAGAAATGTCCAGGCATCTCACGAGTCACAAGACCTCTGAACCAGAAATAAGCTGACAGGTGCCTGCTTTGTTTTGCCTTTATCTTTTTTCATGATCCTGAGAAATGCATGCTTGGTAACCTTGCAATTGCTAGAGAATTGCTGATTGTGTTTGCATGTGTATATAAACTGGATGTGTTGCAGTATGAAAAAAAGGGGAGGGATAATTGGAGAATAAAGAAACTGATGTGGAAATGTACATAGTGGAGAATTCATTTCACCCTCAGATCCTTCAAAGTCTTGTGCCCGCTGTACATTTCACTTTGGACCCTGAGAGGGCTATGGGGCTGGTACTCAATAGTTCTGGATAAATTTTGGTCTTCTCTCTCTTTTGGTTAGTGTGGCTATGGATTTTTCAATCTTGTATTGTTTTTTTCCTCAAGGAAGTAGTTCCTTGTTTCATAGATTAGTTGTGCTGTTCTAGGCCCCATGCCATTACTTTCTTCCTCAATCTTTATTAGCCATCTTTGTGTTCTGCTTGGGACTTTCAACTTATTCTTGTTTTACCATAATTGTAAGGTGCATCCTTAGCTTGTTTGTGATTGCTATGATTTTTTTAAAGATAAGCACTGACAGCGATAAGCATTCCTGCTTGCTCTACCTCCAAGTGCTGATAGGTTGTGATATTTTTTTATTTGTTTTTAACAATCCTGACAAAAGCTTTTATTCACATGTGTTCATCAGACTCTTCATTGCTTTCAGAAGCACCAGAGATAAACTGAAGGAAATTGAAGGAAAAACATTTTTGTTTTTAGATCATGTTTTCAGAGGTTTCTGCCTAAGTTTGACTTGACAGAGGCAAGGCAGAGTATGTGTTAATGGGACTGGATGGTAGAAAAATTTGCTCACCTCACACCTCTGGAAGCAAAGAGGAAAACAGGAAGGGAGCAGAGATAAGACAGCCACTGAAACATTGGCCCCTGGGACCCACTTCCTTCAGTGTGGCTCCACCCTACCCAACAACTCTATTCATATTTTTTAAATTCATCAGTGAACAAAAATCATTGATTAGGTCAGAGTTCTCATGACCTAATTGCTACTGGAAATGTCATCACATGGATGGTGAAATGGCTCAGCAGGTAAAGGTAATGGCACTAAGTCTGACTACCCAAGTTTAATCCCTAGGACCCATGTGGAAGGAGAAAACTGACTCCCTCAAGCTGTCCTCTGGCCTCCACATACATGCCATGGCACTCATGTGTCCAGACACAGACACACATGAATACACTTACTCGCTAACTACTAAATATTAGAAATGTTACCACAAACATACCTACGGATACACTTCACTGATTTCCTAAGCCTCTCTCAGTTTGATTTAACTGACAATCAAGATTAACCATCCTCAAAAACATAGAACTCATCACTAGTATTGATAATAATAATAATAATAATAATAATAATAATAATAATAATTTGAGGCAGAGTCCTAGTTTGGCTTGAGCTTACTTACAGAGATCCACTGCTTCTGCCTCCCAAATGTTGTGAGTAAATGTGTGCAGCACCATGCTGAGATCAACATTTAAGTAAGATGAGATACTCTGTATAAAGCTAAAAGAAAGGAAAGTGTCATGGAATATGAGGGAGCGTTGTATGGCTGACAGCAGACAGTAATAGATATCCCTCGTACTCACATTCTATTGGCAGGGACTCAGTTGTGAGTATACTTCCAACTGCAAAAGGGAGGGGATGTGGCCAGTAGGTATACAAAAGAAGAAAAGAAATCCTGGGGGTCTGCAGGATGGCCAACTAGATGAAGACACTTGCTGCCAACCCTATCTGAGTTTAATCTCTAGAACTGATATGGTGGAAGAAGACTGCAAGTAACCCTCTAAGTACTACATCAAATCATGGCATGCACAGACTTCCCCAATACATTTTTTTTTAAATTAAGGGGCTAGAGAGATGGCTCAGTGGTTAAAAGCACTTGCTGCCCTTCTAGAGGACCCAAGTATGGTTCCCAGCATCCATGTTAGGTGGTTCACAACCATCTGTAAGTCCAGTTCCAGGGAATCCAATGCCTCTGGGTTTTGTGAGCATCTACACTCTGTACATACTCACATTCAGATGACACACATGCCTACACATAATCTAAAAGTGGAAAAATAACTTTCTTTAAGAAAGGAAAGAAATCCTGTGGCTTGCTCGCCTGTCTAAACCACACTAGGTTGTGCTTTTATTTCATTTGACTAATTGGGGTTTATTTTTTTTTTGAGAATTTAATATATGGAGACTGTATTGACATCATTTTCCTCATGTTCTCCTCCCCCTAATCCTTCCTTTGTCCCTCTCACTCTTTCTCAACTTCATGGCTTTTTATTGTTTAATTACTATCGTTACACACTCCATACATATACATATAGATTTATAAATGCAACCTGCTGAGTTCATTTCATATTACTCATATATATATGAGTAATATATATATGCATATATATATGTGTGTGTGTGTGTGTGTGTGTGTGTGTGTGTGTGTGTGTGTGTGTGCATTGAGCTTATATTGAATGAGTAGCAGATGCTTGCATGGTTTGACTTCATTTTAGTTGCTTGCCCTCCTTTTGTACCAGCATCTGCTGCTAGCTAAAGCAGGCTTTGAAATCTATAGCCTGTGCAAGCTCTTTAGAGACTTGCTCATGTACTATCTGGGGTGAGGGGAAGAAGTGGACACAACATAGGGATCTGTAAACCAGACCTGTCTCCATATTTGCAAACTCTCTTAGTATCAGTTCCTCGGCTGGATGGATGCAGCTATAGAAGTCACAGAGTCTTCTGATGATTCAAATTTCTTAGACATTTAACCAGCAAACTTCACAGCAAATGGCTGTCTGTAGCACTCAGTCCACACAATGACTGCAGGCCAGGGTTCTCCATTCCTGGTGTTATTATCAGCCGATAAGATCCGTCCCCACTGAGGGCAGGGCTGTCCATTGCACTTCTCACTGTCTGGGATGCATCTCATGTCACCTGTCACTTTCTGCTTTGCACTGTCAAACCCACCAATCTCCATGACTGCCACTCAGTCTCTTACCCCAGAATCACAAAAGACAGGATTTGAGCTTGCTACCTCATGGCTTGTCCACTTTTAGGTCATTAAGGGAACTCAGTTTTAAATAATATGTTCACTTTTAAGATGCTGCATGACAATAGCCTCAGAGCAGGGAGGACTTCGTTTTAATATGGGATTTCTTTCCACTATTACCTTTCATGCAAGAGAAGTCATATCTCAGTGTTGTGAGAGTAGCTTCCCTGGTGAAACATAATTTCCCAGAGAAAAACTAAAGTACCAAGCCATGGAAATTCACCCAGAGGAACCAATGAGTTTCACTGAGCCCACACACAAAGACATGGTGAGGGTTATGGGCAGAAGTAGGGGTGACCCTAGAGCAGCATAAGCATGGATGCTGGGTCACATGACCATATAGGCAGCTATGCTGGAAGGTTTGTACTTGGCATTGATGCTGGGTCACATGGCCACATAGGCAGCATTCCCTTCAGTTTATCTTCTTCAGCACACATGTACCAGCACCTCCATGAGACCTCCAAGGCCACATGCAATTAAGGCAGAATTGCATTTGAATGTCGGGAGTAGTGGCTGGGCTTCAGTGACTACCCATATCCCTCCTTTAATGAGGGAAAGTTAACCATTAACAAGCCTGATCCTAGGGACTCAGTTAACATTGCTGGTGTGATTAAGATGACAGTTGACTTTCTCAGAAGACAGAATTCTACAACACTCGGCAAGACCTGAAACTGCACCAGGGGCATGCAAGTACCACAGGCTTCTCCTGTGGATGGTGCTGCAAGTCTCTGCACACCAGGGCTGTTGCCTTCCCTTCAGATGTGTCTCACTTCCTCTCTCCCCTTTCCAGCTAAGTGGCTGGGGTTCTGTTCAGCTCAGCAGAGCAACAGAAGTAGTTCAATTTGTTCTGTCACTGCCGCAAGTTTCTGGAGCTCTTTCCTAGACACCCCCATTTTTTATTACTGATGCAACAGCTTCTGATGAGGCAGCAGCGACCACTGCTCATTTGCCATTTGTGTATCTGTCTTCTTCAGGGAGATGTCTGCTTTAGATCTTTGGCTGATTTTTAAAACTGTGCTTCTTGTTTATATTCTGTTGATAATTAAGCACGTGAACTTTAGGTATTGGTCCCTTATCTGACATGTTTTGCACCAATATCATCACCAATGTCTTCCATATTAAATCTTCATTCTCTCCTAGACACAAGACTGTAATATGTAAGTCATCCAAAACCCTGACCCGCTCATTATCTCACACTCTTATTTCTGTCAGTGTGTAGGCAGGTTTCCTGCTGCTTGACTTTGGGATAGAAGATGAGCTCACACTTGAGGTATAAGCAGGCTGAGTAAGACATACCACATCTTCCATGAAACCTCTCTGGGCTCCAGATTCATTCCCTCTGCTCACAACTTACAGTGCCCATGTCTTAATGT
Organism: Cricetulus griseus; assembly: GCF_003668045.3. NCBI lineage: Eukaryota > Metazoa > Chordata > Mammalia > Rodentia > Cricetidae > Cricetulus > Cricetulus griseus. Next base: position 123,729,504 of record NC_048597.1, read on the forward strand.
AAGCACCAAATACACTGTATTTTTCCTGTTGGTTTTTGTATCTCACATCTGAAATGTAACATGGTTTTTCAAGCAAGGTAACTTTACACAAATCTCACGTTGCACGTTAAAGAAAGATATTTGACAGAGACTGTACGAGGAACCCCGAGAGTAAACAAATCTAAACAGGAGATGTGAGGGGAGAGCTCATGAGTTACTTTGCTCGGCATTCGTAGATGCTTTGGGTTTCAGAATTGACAGATAAAGAATAACTTTAGATTAGAAGCAGATGATGAAGTTGTGAAAGTATAAACACCATCTGTTTATGGCAATTAAAGTTTTATTTATTCATAAATTCTACTTTTTTACTTCTTCCTTCTTTCCGTTTTCCCCTTCTCTTCCTCCTCCTTTTTGTGAAGTTCATAAATCTAGCACAGAATGTTGTACATTCAGGTATGGGTTCTGCCACTAAGTTACATTAAAACACCCTTTAGTCATTTTTTATTCTTCTATTTTCTCATTCTCCCATTTCAAAATAATAATAAGTATATAAAGTATATGATAACCATGCTACAAGATACAGACTCAGAGAGGCTAAGTAACAAGGGGGGACTCACGGGGGTGCACTTGGATCTCCATGGGAAGGGGAAATAAAAGCAGATTTCTTGGGTGGAAAAAGGGTTGGTGGGATAGGAGTGAATGGGTCAGGGAAGAGGAGGGAAGGAGTACTGGGAGAATTGACTGGAATTGGGGGACATTTTGGGAGTGAGCAAGGTAGAAACCTAGTGCAATGGTAGCTCCCTGGAATCTCCAAGGGTGACCCTACCTAAGACTCCTAGTAATAGAGGATATGGAACCTGAACTGACCATCTTCTGTAACCAGGCAAGTCTTCTAGAGGAAGTATTGGCACACCATCCAAGGCATAAAACCTTTGCCCTGTCATTTGTAGCACGAATAATAAAAACCCAGAGAAAGACATTGGAGTTCAAACTGAAGATCTGAGAAGCAAAGGAGTAAGCCACTAAAGGATTCTCACCTCTACCAATGTTCAGACTGAAGGGATAATCCACAGAACCTCAGAGTGCATCTCCAGACTGCACTGCTCTCCACCAATCTTCAGAATCCTAGACTGCTACATTTTCCTCAACATGGCTGAAGACTAATTGGCACATGAGACACTTTGCTTCTTCTCTGTGAACTTCTCTAGTGCTAGAACTAAAGGCATGAACTCTGTTAATCTTTTGGACTGATCACTCTCATGTAGTTCTGGGTAGCCTTAAACTCAGAGCCATCCATCTACCTCTGACTCCTGAGTCTTGGGATTAAAGGTGTGTGTTCCTTCCTACTACTTAACTTCTGTGAATATCTAGTGTGGCTAGCTTTGCTTTCTGATTCTTCAGGCAAGCTTTATTAGATCATAAATAATATATCACCACACAGGTCTGAAAACTGTAGTGGGGTAAAGGTGGCACAGAACTTGTGGGATAGATCTATGATCTATGCCATAAGAGAGGGAGCCCATCCCTGACACTGTCTGGGTGGCCTGGACCCAGAGGTTGGATAGCCCAGAGATCTGGGATAGAACTAAACTCATCAATGAAATGATTCCTATTGATACTCTACTATACTTGTAGACTGAATTGTAGCATAATCATCATCAGAGAGGCTTCATCCATCAGTTGATAAGAGCAGGCGAAAAGACCCACAGCCAAACATTAGGTGGAACTCAGGGAATTCTGGGTAAGAGGCAGGGGGGGGGGAGGATTGTCGGAGCCAGAGGGGTCCAGGCCACCACAAGAAAACAGTGCACAGAATCACCTAACCAGGGCCCACAGGGTCTCACAAAGACTGAAACAACAATCAGGGAGCCTGCATGAGTCTGACCTATGTCCCCTGCATATATGTTGTTTAGCGTGGGACATCTAACAGTGGGAGTGGGGGCTGACTCTAAGTCTTTTGTCTGCTTTTGGGACATTTTTCCTCCTACTGGATTGCCTTGTTCAGCCTTAATATGAGGGGATTGTAAGACCCTCGGAAAGCTCAGGCTTCCAGAATCTTAGCCCAAGACTGCGGCCACCCTAATCACAGAATGGAGGCGAAAGCTTGATGCAAATTGCATGAGGCTTTATTGTAGTTTAATGAGCTAACCCCATGTTAGCTCAGGTCTTTGATCCACCCGCCATGTCAGATGGCTAGCAAAGACAGTTTGAAGCCACTGCATACAGATTTTTATAGGGCAGAGTAAGGGAAGTGTCTAGGGGTATGCACAGGTCAGGATTGGTGTGCCTCCTGGCTTGGAGGGTTTGCCATGTGTTGATTGGTTAACTGGTTGTTATGGCCCATAGGCCCTCCCAGGGTGGTTGCTATGCTCTCTGCGTCATTGCTGTGCGTTTGTCTGTAAAGCACACCCAGAGCCATAAAGCATAGTGACACCAGATAACTTCTGATTGGTTCCTTGTCACCAGGCAGGCACCTAACCTCTAGTGACTAAGACAAGGTCATAGAGCACATGTTACTGTCATGGCTGCCTTCAGGATGTCTGAGAGGCCTGCTCTTTTCTGAAGGGAAATACAGGCGGAGTGGATCTATGGAAGAGGAGGTTTCAGGGGACTGAGGGGAGAAGAGGGAGGGGAAACTGCAGTCAGGATGTAATATATGAGAGAAGAAAAAACAAAACATGGTATTTTTATTCTGTTAAACTTCCGAAAACAGAAAAATCTTAAGAGAAAATAAAATCAGTTAATATACTCACCTTTAATATAATGTAAATTTATCATTATTGTTAATGTCAGTTTATGCAGACAATTTCTTTATAACAGTGTTCATTTTGAAATGAAGAAAATCTGTTCTAAAATAATATTCTAGGGATATGGAGATGGCTCTGTGGGTGAGATCTATGCTGACCAAGCCTGATAAACTGAGTTTGATCCCAGACATTTGTAAAAAGTCAGTTGTGATGGAAGCAGTGGCATACACCCACACTCCCAGCCCTTCAATGGTGATATGGACATCAGAGACAGGAGGATTGTCTGGAAGACCACAGAATAACTAGCCTAGAGTGTATAACACAGCATCAGAAATGAGAGTAACCCTGCTTCAATCAGGTAGAAGGTGAGAACTGACTCCTCACTATTGTCCTCTGATGTCTACATAAGCCATGCATACACATGCTCCCTAGTCTCAAACACAGGACAAATAACACAACATTGCATTAAATTATACATCATGGGAGAAGAAAAGGTTCACAATATGTGTTCAGAAATTAATACTTGGGATAATTTCTGTAATGCCACCTGTAATAACTGCACCCTGGAAATAGAAGCAGGAACATCAGAAGTTCTATGTCATCTCCAGATAGGAAGAAAGTTTGAGGCAGCCTGGGCTACAGGAGATCCTGTCTAAAAAAATTTTTCTTGTGTTTTCACTTGTTTGGTTCTTACTGCTTTATTTAAGTTCTAGTTTCTTCTCCAAAACTCCTGGTCAGATATTTAGCTGCATAGCCTCACAAACTAGTCATAAGCCTTTTGATGTCCCTCAGCTGGCTTCTTCCCAGGACAGCCTTCACAAGTGTACTGATGTGGAAATGGACATGCTCCACACCAGAAATAAGCAGGTGGAGAAAGCTGCACCATAACGGAACAGTGACTCTTTACAACACAATTCTCTTCATTCTGTAAGAAGGACTGTAAGTAATTATTGGGTATTTGTATAGAATATTGCAATATGGTACTATTTTAAACCAGTGAATGATGTCTTTTGTTTATTTTGAGTGTGTGGTGTATATGTGTTTGAATGTGTGCATGTCTTTGCTTGTGTGCTTGTGTATGCCCCTGTGTTTGTGCATGGAGGACATCATGTGTCCTGCTCTATGGCTTTCCCCTTATTCCCTTGAGACAGGGTCTCTCACCGAGTCTGGGACTAGGCTGGCAGCCATCATCTCCCAGCAATCCTCACATCTCTGCCCTAAATAGTTCTGGGCTTACAATGGGTCATGGGATAATGCCTTTTTTTTTTTTTTATGTGGGTACTGAAGACTTGAGTTCTGTTCTTCACACTTGTGTAATGACCTCTTTAACCTCTGAGTCACCTCCCTAGCTCCTGATAATGCCCTTTGAACATGACAATGCCTTGGGAGTTCCTGAATTCTTTGGTAATCTCTTAAATGGACTTTAAATGATTCCCACATCCTAGTAAAGCACACTAATAATCCCTAGTGTGTTTTGCCCTACGTAGGTATGGGCTGAATACACCAATTTAAATTTAAAACACAAAATATTGAAACATTAATGAGTTTCTCAATTTCCAGACAGACTATGGCTTCTGTTGGATGCTCTCTCACATTCCTCTGGGTCATGGGCTTAAGGCAAAGCCCAAGGCCATGTGTGGAGGTGATGAACTGAGACCATTCAATGACTATTCAACTGAACACATGAAGAAACATCTGTGTCTCAACCCAGTCAAACTGTCAGAAGACACTCTGGTCCAAATTGATAGTTTGCCCCAGGGTCCTGATTAAACCTGAGCTGGTGGAACCCAGCTGAGTTACACACACATTTGGTCTACAGAAATGATGGAATTCTCTCTGTTGTATACATCACTAATACAGCAATCTTCTGTCTCACCCTTCTAAGTACTGGGATTACAGATGTGCATACCACACCCAGATTAAGTTGTTAAATATGAAAATGTACTGCTATTAATACATAGTGACAGGTAACTAATATGGCTAATTTAGCCTATAACTGTGGGTAGAGATTTGCTGCCCTCCTTCCAAAGTACTCCACATGTGAATGTGTTCTTATTTCCCATAATTTAATAGATGTTCTTATCACTTATCCATGCCTTGTTCAGTGTGGGATCTCGTCTCTGTGTCCTGGAGGTAACAAATATTATGACCAAAGAGAAGAGCAGGCAGAGCTTTGGTTAGCTTTGGGAAGTACAGTTCAGCTCCCAAGAGCCCATGTAAGGCTGATTCATTAAAGGCCATTCTTTGCAGCTGACTCTATTTAGGAAGTCTTATATTCTAATATTGGTCTCCTGGAGGTCATAACTTCCTATTAGATTACTTCTTTGGTTTGGATCCAAGGACCAATGGAACAGGTTCACAATTCAAATACAAAACCATTTTTTTAAAGTATAATACAAACTCATACTTATTGAAAGTTTCATTCTGATGTGAGGCTATTTATAATATTTATTTGTGTTTCTTGTTTTAGTATTTACATGCCTACCTGGAACATTTTTGCTATATTTGATGATAGGCTTTTGAATAACACTGAAGCATCATATCATCAAAATTCTTCACCACTGCCCTCCACATGGGAACGTATCCAGGTGCCCTCCTCCCTCCCTCCTTCCCTCCCTCCTTCCCTCCCTCCTTCCCTCCCTCCCTCCCTCCCTCCTTCCTTTCTTCCCTCCTTCCTTATCTCGTCCCTCCCTTCCCTCATCCCTCTTTCTTTCTTTCTTTCTTTCTTTCTTTCTTTCTTTCTTTCTTTCTTTGGGAATGAACTCAGGATCTCACACATCCTAGGAAAGCATTCTACTGTTGAACTATGTCCTTAGGCAAGAACATTTTGTTTTATTTTGTAGTTTTCCCCCTTTTGTCCAGACATAATAGGGTGCCAATGCTGATTAAGCTGATGTTCTGGTCAGGATTCAGTCCTGTGACCTCCACATAGGCTCAGAAGTAGGTTCTAGGTCATCTTGGGCTACACAGTGAAACACTGTCTCCAAAACATCTAATTCCCTTCACTACAACTAAGGACCCCAGTCAGAGGCTGTCTCTCTTTAAAAAGTGTATGTATCTGACACTTGAGGAACTTCAAGGGAATAGCACAGCACAGTGTTGGTTCAGTTCTGCTAAGAGCCCTCTCTGCTGTGTCACTCTACAGTAGAAATGGTGGCAGGAACAAATGCAGGACTGAGTGATCTCATCTGCCTGGAAACCAGAGTGAGATGGATTGGCCAGGCTGGGGTTTTCCCAGTAACTGATAAGAACTCAAGAGTTCAGGAGAGTTCAGGAGAGCTACCTTTAGGGATTTCAAGTGAAGTCTCCCATCACCCAAGAGCCAGGGACTTTCCATCAGGTCCCTGAGTTCAACCTTCTGACCATTTCCCAACATTGGCATCAGGAAAGAAACATTTGACACACAGATCCCTGGGAGACAAGGCCTATCCAAACTACTATATATTTTAGTAAATTCTTGTGTTAAAAAGAATGTAACTGCCATTTAATTAATACTGCTATGTGGAAATAAGGTAGACTCAGTATGGTGTCTTAAATGTAACCATATCCCCCATAGGCTCCTGTATTTGAATATTTGGTTTCTAGTGAGTGGTGTTGTACGGGGAGGTTTCTGAGTTACATCATTGCTGGAGGAAGTACACCACTGTGGGAGGGCTTTAGGAATAAAAGCTACATGCATGGTGGCATTTCCAGTTCACTCTCTAGTTGATGCTGTGGTGTTTGTACTTGAAGATGTGAGCATAGCTTCCTGTTCCTGTGTCATGCCTTGCTGTTCACCACCATGCCTCCTCCTACTCCATGGTGGGCCCTTTCCCCCTGTGGAACTGTAAGGTGAATTAAACTCTTCACTGGTCATGATGTTTTATCACAGCAATGGAAAAATAATGAGTTCACTCTGAAAGATAAATGTTGTACGTTTTCTCTCATATACAGATCTAGGTTAAAAATTGTTCCCCAAGGATTTGGAGACAGCTTTGTGTAGGAAGGAAGTGGTCTAAAGGGAGGAGAGAGAGAAACAATATGGGGTGTGGTTGGACAACCAGGCAAACAACATGGCTTCATGCTATGCATATATGACATGTAAGTAGAAGGAGGACTTGCTGTGGGAGAGGCAAGACATCAGCAAGAGTGGAGAGTGGGGAGGGAATAGGAGAGGGTAGAGTGGGGAGAATGTGAGAAAGTTCAATGAAGTATTAGTATGAAAACATCATAATGAAACCCATCATTAAATAAACATTGATTCTCCAGTTATGTGTATGTGTGTGGCCTTCATGTATACAGGTGCTCAAGGAGACCAGAAGAGGGTATTGGATTCCCTGGAGCTGGAGTATAGATGTTTGTGAGCTTTCTGATATGGGCACAGGGAACCAAACTAGGTGTTGTGCAAGAATAGTAAATGCTTTTAATTAGTGATTCATCTCTGCATCTCTTAAACCAATTACTTTGCACACTGTCTAAAAAAGTCAATAAAAATAAATAACAACTAAAGCTGACAGATGAAAATATTGGTTTTGTTTTTTGTTGTCATGAAAGATGAAAATCTCAAAGGCAATATAAATCAATCCTCTAAAATACTCACCTCACCATCCATCAACTCAATAATAATTTGACAAACTTTTCTATTTGAGGACAGTTGTTTTTCTTAAAGAACATTTTTGGAATTTATATCATATTATCTTTTTGTATCTATGTGAAACTAATGTGAGAAACATCTCACATGATAGGATTTACCTTTGGAGATACCCCGAGGTGGATTTTGCCTCTTCTGCCTGTGTTCGGAGGCAGAGCTGTCTTAAAATTGTCAGTGAGAATTTATAGACCACCTGTTCTTGAACCTCCAGAGAATTAGCCCAGTTCAGTAATGTCCATCCTGGAAATAAGATAGCTGCCAGTGTACGTGTGTGTTTCTCACTATACTCAGCTAGTGTTCTCCCCAGGCTCAAACACAAAGCAAAATGGCCCTTTCCAGAGCCAAGTGTTAAGTTCCTTGTGGAAGGAAACTCAAATTCCATTTGTGTCTGTTGCTTTGGCAACATAGATTCTGAGCTTTACCAAATAAGATGGTACTGAGGTTGTAGCCACCTAGATAAAGCCAGCTTACTCAAACATGCAAGACTCACATGTTACTGGGAATCTGTTTGCTGTCACTTCTGCTTACTGTGCTGTGTCTCTCACTCAATTTTTAACTGTTTGAGAACAGGAACAGGGCTTTATTGATATCTCTATTTGCAAATCTAGCATAAGTGCATGGAGACCTAACTGTTTCATGAACCAGGAATGGAGTGAACATTCTGGAAATACATGCGACCAGAAATAACCTGGTAAAACTTCTCATTTCTGACAAAGCCATTTGATTAGTATTATTGTTATTGCTGTTATTACATGGAAATAGCCATAGCATTACTTCTTAGGTCAGCAAGGAATGCTAATGGAGCGTAAAGCAGGAGACATAAACACTGAGCGTAGAAGTGTGCATCATTGTGTTGAGTCTCAGAGAAATAGGTAACCCACGTGAAGCAGAAGGTCTCTCTCCTCTCTCTGTCTGTCTCTCTTTCTCTGTTTATCTCTGTGTGTGTTTGTCTGTGTGAGTGTATATTTGTGTATATATGTATATATATGTGACATGGTGCATAATGCAAAATCATGCACACCCCTTTTCTCTATTTGTGCATATCTGTGTATGTCCTTTAAATATTTCATGTTGCAATGACAGTATTCATAAAATATAGGAATAATTTGAGGAGCATTTGTGTCCCTGACACCATGCTAAAGAATTATCATCTTAACTACATCTTTGGAATGTTTTTTACAGTTTCCTCTCCCACATCTTCCTCTCTCTCTCTCTCTCTCTCTCTCTCTCTCTCTCTCTCTCTCCTCTCTCTTTCTCCCACCCCTCTGTTTCTCTCCTTCCCCATACACAGATATAAACTCATTCATGCTACTGAATATCTCTGGATTTCATTGTTGTTCCATGCTGGTAAAAGGTAAAAGCCCGAGACTTGTTTTGTAGTGGTTAACTTGAGCAAACACAAACAAAAGAGAACAAAGCAAAACAATTTAAGACAAACCAAATAAAAGAATTCCCAATCATGCAGCCCCAGAAGTAAAGCAGTTTTAGAGATGCCCAGCCAAGACCATAACCCGACAGCATCTATGGAAACAGAGTGCCTCGTATGGACAGATAATTAGTTATAGAACCTCCTCCAATGACCACAGCTCTGCTATCTGCTATGGTAGCTGAACTCTGGGTTACCTGGTTTGTTGGTGATTTAGATAAGTTTACTCCAATTCATTCAAAAATTTTATTTAGAACAGCTATGCAGTATTCTATATTTTCTCAGAGCATTGCAGAGTGTCTAATCTCTTGTGCATGGACATATGAAAGGTCTGAATTCTTTGCTGCTACAAACCATTCTGCTACAAAGACTGTATCACATACTTCCCACTTCCTACATTTAAAGGTCTTATGCACATATATAATTAAAGTGAAATTAAGTCAACAGCAATTGCCCTTCCTACTTGAGATACAGTCTGACATACAACTTTCTATATAATTTTGTTCTAGTGTGGCCCAACATGACATAGAAGATTAAATTATATATATTATGTATATAATTTAATCTGATAAATCTATGGTTTTCCTATTTGAACATTAATCAGAATATTTTCAAAGGTGTCTTAAAACATAATTGCTGTAACTTACTCCTAAGTTTTTGTTTCAATATTTCCTTAGTAAGGATTCCAAATTTGAACTTTAAAACAAAGGATGTGTGTGTTGGTTTATTGTGTTTCTGGGATTGAGCCCAAGGCTTCTTTGCTCATGGTAATTAGGTGCACTACCCCAAACCATGGATGAATCCATATGCCTAGCCTTAAATTTGCACTTCTAACAAAGCTTCATGTGCCAATGAGCTCATGGTTTGTAGACTTTATGTGGTGAACCTACTGGACTAGGCAGACCATTGCAATTTACCAACAATTAGTAAACTTCAAGGCAAGTTTGTAGAGTCAAGTCACCAGCTTGAGTGCACATGGGAATCCATGTGGCTCCACAGCCTTCCAAGCACCTGGAATTGTCACTTGAAAGTTTTGCCCATTTATTAAGGATGAAAATCTTATGATTTCTTGATAAATCTGGGTCATCTTTTTCAAATAATTAGTAGTTGCTCATGTTTTCCTTTATGTAAAGCTTCACTAATTTTCCTGAAGTTACATTTTATTAATCAGTATAAACATAAAATATTAGTCTTTGTAAAGTGTATATATTGTAAATATCTTACCATCGCTCATGAATTTTAAGAAAATATTTAATTTTAATTGCATGTGTGTGTGTGTGTATGCATGTACATAAATACTCTGTGCTCCAAAGACACAAGAGCATGTTGGATCTTTGGAAATGGAGTTACAGGAGGCTGTGAGCTGCTCTTATATGGGTCCTGAGAGCTTAACTTGGACTCTTTGAAAGAGCAATATGAACTCTTTTTTTGTTTGTTTGTTTTCTTTTTAAAAAATAAATTTTATTTAGTTTAGAAACAATCATATTTTACATATCAATCCCAGTTCCCTCTCCCTCCCATCCTCCCATGGCCCCCACCAACCCCGCATCCCATCCCCCATCCACTTCTCAGGTAGGGTGAGGTCTTCCATGAGGGATCATTAAAATATGTCAAGTCATTTGGGGCAGGGCCTACACCCTCCCCTGTGTATCTAGGCTAATCGAGTATCTCTCTATGGGAAATGGACTCCCAAAGTCTGTTCGTGTACTAGGATACATCCTGGTTCCATTGCCAGAGGCCCTATAGACTGCCCAGTGCTCCTACCTGATACCCATGTTCAGGAGTCCTGGTTCAGTCCTGTGTTGGTTTCCCAGCTGTCAGACTGGGGTCCATGAGTTCCCACTTGCTCAAGTCTGTTGTTTCTGTGTGTTCTCCCAGCATGGTCTTGATCACTTTCTTTGTCACTTCTCCCTCTCTGAAACTGGACTCCAGGAGCTTGGCTCAGTGCTTAGAGAAGCTAGGAAACAAGGAGGACTGTACAGGGTTCCCCAATGAATCGGAAAGGGACAAGAGCCCCAGAACAAATTGGGAGCATGGGGGGATGGAGGTAGGAGAAATAGGAGGTGAGAAAAGGAGGGGGGAAAAGAACATGAGGGAGCAGGAAGATTGAGGAGGGAGAGGAATAAAGGCAAGCAAGAAAAGAGACACATCAGTAGAGGGAGCTACCATAGGTTTAAAGAGAAATCTGGCACTAAGGAATTATACAGAGATCCAAAAGGATGATCCCAATTAGGACTCTAAGCAATAGTGGAGAGGCTACCTTAAATGCCCTTCTTTATAATGAAAATGATGACTACCTTAAGTACCATCCTAGAGCCTTCATCCAGTTGCTGATGGAAGCAGAAACAGAGATCCACAGCTAAGCAATATGAACTCTTAACAATTGAGCTGTCTATCCCAGTGAGTTTTAACTTACTGTATTTTGAAGAACATATGATCTTAATTATGAATTAGTAATTTTTTTCCTTCTTTTAATTTTTATTTTCGTATTATACTCCAAACACAGTTCTCCCTCCTATTCTCCCACCCCTCTTTCCACCCCTTCTTGCCTCCTCCCACATCCTCTAACTTCCTCCTAGCCCACCTCCAGTCCACTCCTCCTCACTGGCAAGGGCTCCCATGAGGAGTCAACATAATCTGGCACAACAGGTTGGGTCAGGCCCCGGTCCCTCTCCCATGCATTAAGACTGAACATGGCATCTCACTATGGAGAGTGGGCTACAACAAGCTAGCTCATGTACCTGATTTATATAGTAGTCCTACTACCAGGAGCCCTTCTGACAGTCCAAGCTTCACAACTGTTTCCCACACATGGAGGGCCTAGTTAGGTCCCCTGGAGTCTCCACAGTTGTAGGTCTAAAGTTCATGGTTTCCACAAGCTTGATTCAGCTGTCTCTGTAAATTTCTCCAACATGATCTTGCCCTCACTTGCTCCTATGTTCCCTTCTCCCTCTCTTCCTGAGTATGGTAACACAAACTCAGAAAGACAAACATGGTATGTATTCACTCATAAGTGAATATTAGATGTGAAGCAAAAGATAACCAGACTAGCCAGGCATTGGTGGCACACTCCTTTAATCCCAGCACTCGGGAGGCAGAGGCAGAGGCAGGCAGATCTCTGTGAGTTCGAGGCCAGCCTGGTCTCCTGAGTGAGTGCCACGATAGGCTCCAAAGCTACACAGAAAAACCCTGACTCACCCCCCCCCCAAAAAAAGATAACCAGACTAAAGCCAATAGCTCCAGAGAAGCTAGGTAACAAGGAGGACCCTAAGAGGGACACATGGATCATCCTGGGAAGAGAAATTAGATGATATCTATAGGACAAACTGGGGGTGTGGTGTGGTAAGGGGCAGCAGAGGGTGCATGAGAACAGGAGGGAAGGAGATGGCCTAGACATGGAGGGATGCAGTGGAAGAGCAATGAAAAAGATATCTTAATAGAAAAAGCCACTATGGGCTTAGCGAGAAACCTGATGTTAGGGTAACTCCCAAGAATCCACAAGGAGGACTCCAACTAAGACTCCTAGCAATAGTAGAGAGGCCTACCCCTGTAATCAGACTGATGAACATTCCAACTATCATCATAGAGCCCTCATTCAGTAATTGTTATAACCAGATTCAGGAATCTACAACCAAGAACCAGGCTGAGCTCTGGGAATCCAGCTGAATTAGTTATTTTATGTGAGCATATATTGCATTCTATTGAAGAATCTCTGCATACTTTAAATTCATGGGGAAATATCCATGTTTCCTTATAAAGCTGCATTCTAGAACTTTGGGAGAAGGTTTCAATGTCCAAAACAAGAATGTCTGTGTTGATGCTCTTGAACCTCCCAGTTCTGAAACCATTGGACCTTCAAAACTAGCTGATATAACCCAGAGACTATTTGTCACACTCCCTCATACATAGACACACATCTGGCTTTTGCTGGAGAACAAGACAAATGACATAAATGAGCCTGATATATAGTTTGAAAACCCTCTTTCCCTCAGGAATTTGTCTTACTTCCATCTTGGTCACCAGGCCATAGACATTGTCTACTGTTGACATCAAGTATGGAAGTGAGGAGTTTGCTAAGTGGGAGAGGTCATTGTCTTAGGGTTTCTTTGCGGTGATGAAATACCATGCCAAAAAGCAAGTTGGGGTGGAAAGGGTTTATTTGGCTTATACTTCCATATTGCTATTCATCACTGAAGGAAGAAATTAGGACAGGAACTCAAATCAGATCCTGGAGACAGGAACTGATGCAGAGGCCATGGAGGGGAGCTGCTTGCTGTCTTGCTTACCCTGATTTGCTCAACCCAGCTTCTTATAGAACTCAGGACTCTCAGCCCAGGTATGGCACCACCACCATGGGCTGGACCCTCCCCCATTCATCACTAAATGAGAAAATGCCTTACGTCTGGATCTCATGAAGGCATTTGCTCAAATGAGGCTCCTTCCTCTGATGACTTTAGCTTGTGTTAAGTTGACACACACAACCAGCCAGCACAGTTAGAAAGCAGAGAACTCTCCATGTCTGCTTAGCATGTACAGGCAAAAGCAGACTCTAACTCTGGCTGGCTGTGACAATAACTGGCCCTTCTGTGTCAGGAGTGAAAACCTTGGCTGTGCTCTGGCACATTGCTTTAAGGCATTTCTAAGTGGCTTGCTAGTATTTGAAAAGAGATGGCAATGGCAAGTGAAAAAGTGACATTGCAATGAAAAACTAGGGAGGATGCTCCTAAAAAGCTCCAAGCAACATCCATGCTTGCTTGCCCCATTATCTTCCAGTATTCCTTGGGGTTGGGTCTCAGTGGTCACTCCACTTACCAAGACAATAAAGAATGAACTTCAGATGGAACTAACACAAGCTGGCATGCTTAGGAATGGCTCATCTGGCAAGAGAGGTTACCACTGCAGGTCTTCTTAGGAAGAGTGGGAGTGATAGGCCTGAGATAGAAAACAACAGGGGCTAGCATTTCATATTCATGACCAAAGTACCTATGTCTAACCACTACTGTGGGTACAAAGCAAATAGAATAGAGGTCAGGGGTCTACTGTATGGCAAAATGGGGAGAGATGAGCTTGCTCAGACAATGCTATTTCCCTATAGGTAAGGCAGACAGGAAGCCAAGAAAGGATTGCTTAATATATGGACTTTAATGTGTTCAGGAAAGATGGTGAATGGTGAAGCCAGTCTTCCTACTAAATTGTGACTTCTTGACCACTTTCCAGATATGAGCCACTTTTCAGACTAAGAATGGTAAAGGAAATGAGTACTGGGATTCTAATATGAAGGGCCCAGCAACAGCACAGACAGCACTAGCACTCACAGCTGACAACCTCCCTCTCTTCTCGAACATAGCTTGTCACATAGCTGTCTGTCCAATGACAAACAGCCTGAAAGTTTTTCTATGGGTCATAGTTGGCTGAACTGATGATCACGTACCTCTCACTTCATTCCTCTTAGAATACAGCCAACATGTTTTATCTCTCATTAGTAGTTGCAAGCTAGGTTTTAAACACCCAGTCTGATGACTTTGTCTTTTAAATGTCAGGCTTAATGTACTTATGATGATGATTGTTGTATTTGTATTAATTTTTGTGTTTTCTTTTGTGTCTACGTTTCTGTTTGCTCACGTCTCTCCACCCCTGGTTTCTGCTTTCTTCCATTCTTGCCTTTTTCTTAATCAAACTGTTCCTTCTTCCTTTTCCCATCTTCTTCTTTGTACTACTTCAGGTGTGACGAACCTGATCTGCTTTAGCAGGTAGCTCATCTGCTGTAGCACACCAAAGTTAAAATGTCCAAATAGTTTTCCTTCTTTTTAAAGTATTCCGAAAGTTTTAACTCCTTTTTCTTCCCAGATACACATCTACCCATTAGGATTTTACATAGATATATTTTAAAGCCCTTAATGTCTATGTATATTTATTTTTGGAAATGTTGTTTATTTTCTTTGTTTGCTATTGACTTTTTATCTTATTACTTCTGTCTAAAATTAGCTTATTTTAGAGTGGAAAATTTTGAAGTTTCTTTAAAAAATATCTGTTAATAACACACACAGAGATGCACATCCATATGTGTATGTGGTCATGTATTTGCTGAGTATTTAGTTTTGTGTGTGATCCCTACATACACATACACATACACATACACATACACATACACATACACATACACATACACATACACATACAAATACACATACAGAGATAGATGACTGATAGACAGATGATAGATAGATAGTTAGATAGATAGATAGTTCCATGATAGAGAAGACAAATGAAAGTGCTTTGCAACCCTGCATTTTCACTTGACATAATAACATGGCAGGAACATCATAGAGTCTCCCAGATAATCTCAAAATGATTAAGCGACTTTTTTTTTCTATTATTATTATTATTATTATTATTATTATTAATTCAAGTTAGGGAACAGGCTTGTTTCACATGTACTTCCCCTCTCCCTCTCCCTCCCCTTACCCCCATTCCTTCTCCCCCACCTCCAACATACCCCCCACCCCATCCACCTACCACTCCCCAGGCAGGGTAGGGCCCCCAACCGGGGCTCCACCAAGTCCACCAAATCTTCCTTTGCTGGGCCTAGGCCCCTCCCCATGTGTTCAGAGACAGAGCGAATCCCTTCAAGTGGGATGGGCTCTTGAAGTCCCCCCCACCCACCAGGGCAAAACGCCAGTCCACCTCCGGAGGCTCCCAGGAGTGCAGGGGCCTCCCCATTGGCATCCATGATTAAGCGACTTTTAAATATCCTATTTGTGGTTGAACTACAATTTATTTAAGCTATATCTCAATATTTACTGTGTATGTGACCCCAAGGATTTACCATTGTGATGAATATGGCACCACACATCCTGCTACATAAATCTTTGTCCTCATTTGAGAATATTTCTTAAAGGAATATTACTAGAAGTGGAGTTTCTGGGTCAAATCATCACAACCTTATAAATTTAACTTAATTTTATTCTCCTTCCTCATGACTTATCTCCGACCAAGACTCTGGAGTCTCTTTAAATTAAAAAATTGCCCACATTGAAGTAAAACCAGCACAAGATTTTTTAAGTCTAATAGTATTAAGGGATTTAAGATGTGAAGAAATTGACTCCTATTCAATTTTTCTTCTTTATACATACAATCACATTGAAAGACTTTCACTATTTATTTACTTAGTATCTAGACAATAATTCTATTTAAGCCATACTTTAAAAAGTCAGCTTGCTATTTTTCATCTCTATTTCACTCCTTTCCACTCTCTAAATGAATGTTTTAGCATGCTGTCTCATCCCTGTCTCTTCCTTTACTTCCCCCTTTACTTCTTTTCCATCCTCTTCTTATGCTCTACATGCTACAAACACATTTACATCTGGAGGATTAATAAGCCATACATTGTTTTGCAAACATTCCAGACATTCTAGAGGTCAAGTTTAAAGGTAGGAAATGTCAAATTTCAGATGATCAAAATTGTATTCTTGTGCACATACACAAATACAAATACATACAAACATACACACATATGCATACATGCTAGCATATTCACAGATATTCATACACACATATGCATAATACACAAATGTCAATATGCTCCATGATCCATGGAATTATCCTTGTATCTCCAGATAGTTTTTATCTTGAGAAGTTGGATTCTAGAACTTCGGTGTGCTGCAATGCCCTACTGTTGTTCAGTTATGATAAGTATCTTGAAAACTATTTTTTTCACTGCTAGACTTTTGAATTAAAGAGAGGGAGAAAGGTGATATGGGAAAGGAAGAAAGGAAGAGAAAAAGAAGGGAGGAGAGGGAGTGGATGAAGGACAGAGTCTACCTAGGTAAACCATAAATTTCTTTTGTTGGACATCTATACATTTAGATAAATTAGATTCTGAAACACCTGGACAATACATTCTAAAATATATCCCACATTTCCAGTTTCTCCTAGTTTTTGTCTGCAACAGATATCTGCATAAGAAACACAGCTCAGTCTATCACTTAGCTAACAATAAAAGCCAATGCTGTCCCTGTGATTAGAACTGTAAGGGAGCCCTTGGATTTCCATGAAGCTTTGACTCCTTTAAAGTAAGAGAAATAACTAAGGGGCTAGAGAAGTGGCTCAGTGGTTAAGAGTACTTATTATGCTTGCAAAGGACCCAGATTCAGTTCCCAGTAGCCACAGTGGGCAGCTCATAACTGCCTTTACTCCAGTTTCATGGTACCAACACAATTGCCTGGCATCCTTGAACACTTCTCCTTATGTGGTGCACATAACTTACACAAGCCCAGATATATGCATAAAATAAATAAATCTTTAGAGACAAACTCAGAAATTACAGCATCATAGCACATTAAACCATCTAGATATTTTAGAAATAAGTTATTCCCAAGTCCTATTTAAGCTCACGTCTCAAATCAAAACTTAAAACACACACACACATACACACACACACACACACACACACACACACACACACACACACACACTCTGTGCTACCTTCCATACATGATCTAAATCCAATTTAACATTTACATCTCATCTCAAATCATGGGGACTATTACTTACAATGCTATTAAAAGATAGAATCGTTTTTTAGAGCAGTTCCAGACCCATAGAAAAAGTAGCATGGAATGTGGTGAGCTTTCCTGTAGGCGTCCCACCCTCTCACATGCCCAGGCCATGAGCCACGTCCTGCTAGAGTGGTACCTTGTTGGGAATTGACAGACCTATACCAACAATCATCTAAGACAGCAATGCATATTGCTCACCACTCTTGGTTCTGTGCAACATGAATCTGCACAGATATGTCACACCGTGTATCCAGCTTTACATACAGTCCAAATAGTATTAGTGTCCCAAAACCCTGAGTCTTCACAGATTCCCCAAAACTGATATTGTTACTATCTTCATAGTTTGTCTTTCCCAGAAAGTCCTGGAGTTAGCCTCTAAATAAATAAACTCGGGCTTGCCTTTTGCCTTTTTTTCACTTTGTGATATGCATTTAATTGTCTTTCTTACGTTTTCATGCCTTGAGAGAGTCCATTTCTTTTAAGGACTGAATAAAAATTCAGTTGTCTAGTTTAATTTGGTTTGTCTGCTCAGCCACTGGAGGACATCTTGGTTGCATCAATTGTGTACACAAATACACTATAAACATCCATGCGCGAATAGGTTTTCAATTGTTTGGGGCAAATAGAAGATCAATTTCCAGAATATAGGACAACAGTCTATTTAGCTCTGTAAGAAAGTTCTGTCCACTGCATGGATGGGCAAAATAATACAGAGACATATTAGGTACAATGCTGCTTGGCCAATGACTAGGATTCCTCATCTGTTAGCTCAGCCTTAGTTATCATAAACCTATATATTTTATAAGACTTATCTTATCAGATGCCTTATGGGTGTCCCTCCTTGCCGGTGGATCACATTATGCTGCTGGAGGAGCAAGGGGAAAAAGGATCCTTCCTGTTTCTCCTTCGCTTAAATATGAGTCTCCTTGCTATGTCACTTCCTGCCTTAAACACCACTTCTCTACTACATTTCCCAGAATCCTCTTTGACTCCTAGACCCATCTAACTTGCTGTCTCATTGGCCAAACAGTATTTTATTTAACAATCAGTAAGTTAAACATACACAGTAGATTCCCCATCATCTCCTCTTTTCTGTCTAAATAAAAGAAAGATAACTTATCTTTTATAATAACTGAAGAAAACTATAACTAGAACTATCTATCTTCAACTCTATCAAAGACAATAGAAGGAAAATATATAAACTCTAGAATTGACAGAGACATATGCTACCTGGACAGTCACCCAAAGTTCCTCTGTAATGTTGGGGCATCTATCTTCAGCCCATAGGCGACAGTGTGTCTGGCACACTTCTCCATTTCAACAGGAACCCTTCAGTACTGTCTTGTTTTGTAAGTTCAGCAGTCACTTTCTTGTGGGTCCTGTATTTCCAGTATAAACAGCAAAAAATAGTCCAGGCAAGAGTAGTTTCTTTCCCAAATGGCTAATCTTGCCATGTTGAAAGCAAACTCCATAATGAATTTCTTTGATGCCCATCCTCGTTTATGACATAATTAGTGTGCGAGGAGCAGTTGTGTCTCACTGCCAAGAAAAACCCTAAACCATTTAAATGTCACATTTCTGTAGGTCTTTGAAAGGTTTGAAGAATACCTAACTATCTCAAATACATCTCTGTATATCTAGAAAACCTAACTAACCTAATTATAAGTTCAGACTATCATAGGTCACTTTATAACCTGTATTTAATTATGCATATTATGTTAAAAGATCTGTATAAACACAGTATCTAAACAAGAGGAGACATATACATATCAAAAAATTGATCTTAAAGTTGTATCAATAAATGAAAATCTATACCAATGCAAAGTATTCATTCCTATATCCTATTTGCCCTTTTTTTCTTTAAAAAGAAATTGACTATGCTCATTATCATTTATAACTAACCCCATTTAAATGAAAACAAACATTTATAAACAATATTTGGGGATTTGGGTGTTGTTCCTTCTAAACTGCTTCCTGTTGATTGGGGACAATGTTCATATACCATAGGGATCATGATAAAACATAGAAACCTGACCAAGTCCTTGTTTTTGTAGTTTGTAAGGCTGTATCATCTCAGCTTCAGGGGGGTCTTGCTTGATCAAACCATATTAGTCTGGAAGGAATCCACAGCTTTTCATTTTATGTAGAAATACAAGCAAAACCTTTATTTCTAAGTAGCCTGTCCTTAAACTTAAATTTTGAAGTTACAGGATTTTTAAAATGTATAAGTTGAATTAATTTAGCAGCATTTATAATCAAATGTATTTTAGTAGCAGTAAATCTTTCCTCGGTAATCAAGCAATTTAAAGACAACAATATGGCATATAGTATCCAGATTCTCTCTGTATTTTCCATCTTTATGTGGCTTTTTTATTACTTTATTTTAAGTGTAAACCTTTAGAGGTTTTTCTTTATCTGGATCTGTGTTTATCATCTTGCAATCTGTTGGATTGCAAAGCAGCACCATATCATCTCTGACAGTCAAACTCTGTCCTTCTAAAGTAGCATCTATTCTAGTTTGCCCTGCCTTAGACATTTCTATTCACACTAGCATCAGCCTATGGATTCTTCATTGCATGTTTTTATTGTTCTTGTTTTGAAACAGGGTCTCACAATGTAGATCTGGAACCCCAGGAACTCATTTTGTAATTCAGGCTGGCCTCAAACTTATTACTCTCCTGCATCATACCTCTTAAGGCACAAGTCATCACATCTGGATAATTGCATTTTGTTATGTCATTGTGTTGTTGCTTAACAATTTATTATAATGAACCTCATCTTAAGGTATAGTATATAGAGTATAAGGTTTGTCAGTTGTTTGGATATAGTTAGAAATAGTGGAAAATGAAATTTGGAGGATGAAATAAAGGGTATCTAAGCATCACACTCTTTGGAAAAAAGTTGGTTTGAATGAAAGTTTCTAATTTCTACTCAAATCAAGCCAGTGTTCTACCTAAGTACTAATGGAGAGCAAATTTTTCTGAGAGGAGCCCATTCCTGGCAGTCGATAACACCTTTATTTATTGCGTCCAAAGCAATGATTGCATTAATGTTAATGAATTTGAGAGCATTAGAGGATTGATTTATTTAATGAACATACAGGTAATTGTGAATTTTTTTATGAATGCCATTAGGGAAATGAGGCCTGTTAACGTTTAAAATAGTTTACAATGGACATGTACATCCTCTAAAGAATGGTCTCCTATTCTTATCCCCTGGAGTCCATCTGAGCAGAGTGTTGCAGTTTTTCACTGCTCATGAGTAGATTCATGTCTGTCCTTGTGATGAGGGCAGAGAGGCACAGGATTTAGTTTTCACTCTTGAAAGCATATGGCAAGTCTGGAGGCTGAATTTAAATCAGAGTAGGTCCTACCATGTGCTAGGTGCCTGGACTTTATTTGATAGTTATATCATTTGTTTGTCACTTACAATAACATGGCATAGCACACGCCCATCAAAAGTCAGTGGCTTAGGGAAGTAAACAGAATTGGGGCAGATGCTCTGGTGCTTTAGGCTGGATTCAGCTGTGTGATGTTGTGGCTGGCCTTGGTGGGGGCTGTTGGATGACGCAAGATGCATTGAATTTTGGTTACTTAGCCTTTCTAATTTTGTATCCTTCCTTCTTTCTTCAGAATCTCATACAATGTACTTTGATCATACTCACCTCATTCTCTGACTCCTCCCAGATTCACCCTGACGTTTTTTTGACTCACCTAACTCTGTGTCTTCTTTCTTAATCTTTTAAAATCCCATCAAGTTTTATTTATGCTGTTCACATGACTCTTGGGTGTGTGGCCTTCCACTGGAGCTTTGAACCGACAGTGGTTTTAACAGCATACATAAGACTTGTGCAAGCTCAAGGCAGACAAAACCATGGCATGGACCCAAGAGGTGTGTGTGTGAAATCCAAGCTCCAGTGGAGGAGCTATTGGCCAGGGATGGCTGATAGAGAGGAAGAGGTAGTTTTCTTTAAGGGTCTGTCCTAAGGTAGGTCCACCATTTTTTTCTTCCATCTCTTTCCTCTCATCTCTTGCTTTTTTAATTTTGAGGTAGGGCCACAGTAAGTGCCCATACTGGCCTCAATGCCATAACCATCCTGCCTCAGTCTTACTAGTAATGAGATTGCCAATGTGTGCCACCATGTACACTGGATAGAAGGAAAGCAGAGAATAGCAGCAGAGAATAAGAATGAGGGCAAGTTCAGTTGTGTCACATAAACCAGTATCTTGTTGGACAGAGCAAAGTGTATGTTGTATCAGCTACAACAAAATGCCTCTGGCTGTGTAGCTTGACAGCGCTCATATCTTCTGTTGCATGCTTATCAATGTAGGTTCTAATGTGTGCACGGGGATTGTTTTTCATTTGGTATTTATAGCTGTTATTTCTTGATAACAGTAATTGGGGGACACAATTTAGCCAAAAACACATGATTAAGCCCAAAGTGAAAAGACAGAAAGATAAAAGAATGGGGTATCAAATTTCTTCATCTGTCTTAGTGCTCCAGGGATCCTCCTGTTTCTGTCTCCCAGTAGCAGGACTATAGATGTGTGCCATGGCTTCCTTATGTGGATATTAGGCATCTACCTCAGGTCTCCATGCTCGAAGGGCAAGTACTTTACCACCTGAGCCATTTCCCAGCCTTGAATTAAACATTTTGATATAGGCAAAGCTTAGAATATACCTGATACATAGTGAACAATATGAAATATTGGCTATAACAATGATAGTTATCATAGCTCTTTGTTTTTTAATGATTAATATCTGTAAAGAAAACAGTTCTTTTTTTGCTCAGGGTCACAAGACCTGATGACCAGAGTGATGGGCAGAATCAACAATTGGATTAAAGCTCCCACTTATTAGCTGGTTTCTTTTTGGAGAATATACACTCCAGTGAGGAAATTTCAAGAGATGATTAAGTTGTGTTTTTAAAAAATAAAATTGTAACCACCACTACCACCCCCCCAAAAATTCCAGGACAGGCTCCAAAGCTACAGAGAAATTTGATCTCAAAAAATATGTGACATTTAACACCATTTTCTATACTATGCTTATGAGACAGTGGATTTATAGTGTCAATTAACAAACATTCTTCACAGCTTTAAACTAATTTTCAGTATTTGGTTTATCTGTCCCCAAAACCATGTAACACACTGAGGCCAGGTAGAGATTCTGAGAGACATTGATTTTATTACTTCATCCCCTTTCCAAGTCTTCAGTGTTCTGTTTGTGTCTGGGGTGGGTGATTTTACACTCTATTTATCTATTTGTTTATTTACTGACAGGGCCTCTATATGTAGCCTGGTTTTCCTGCAATCTCTCTATGTAGGCCAGGCTGAGTTCCAGTTCACAGAGATCTGGATGCCTTTGCCTTTCAAGTGCCAGGATTAAAGGCTGGCAGCACCATGCCTGGCCACTCTCATTATTTTCTATGTATGTACATATAGTGTGTGTGTGTGTGTGTGTGTGTGTGTGTGTGTGTGTGTGTGTGTGTGTATGTGTGCATATTTATGTGTATATGGGTGTATGTGTGTGGGGGGAGGGTGTAGTCCCTTCTTTGACTTATGGTGTCTTTCTCTATCACTTTAAACCTTATGCATTGAGGCAACACCTCTCTCTAAGCCTGAAACTCACTGCTTATACTAGTCCAGATAGCTTACTTGCCTAAGGGATACCATATCTCTACCCCCTGAATCATGGGACATGATGGAGGACATGTTGGGATACAAGGACCCAACTTCCTCATGGGCTCTAGGGACCTGAACTCTAGTCCTCATGCTTAGACTGCAAGGACCTTACTTGCTGAGCCATATGTTTAGACCTTCAATTTTTTCTAGCATGCAAGGCCATACCCAGAATTATGGCTTCATTTCTTGCAGTTCCCAGCATGTACCCTTGCCACTAGGCAACTGATGAACCTCAGCCATTTTCCCTGAATGGCTGTGATTTTCCAACCTCCATTGCTGTGCATACATCTGTTTCCTAATGAGCCTCTAAGCATCTCCATGGAAGGAATTTTCCTCTCATGCTAACTTTGATGTTTGGTATCTACCTTTTAACTTATCAGGTTTATATATGATCCATCAATTTGCTGTCATGGAGAACAGAACATCTATTCTAATACTATTTTGATACTTTATTAAATCAATACTGAGTTATTGAGTCTTTATACTATGCTCAGACAAATACTACTGACAGCGGAGTATGGCAGTATGTATGTCGATGCTTCTTTTCCCTTAAGGTAATGATAATAACCTTGCTAATTTGCATCCCTTTGTTTGTACCCATCACTAACTTTTCATATGGTACAAGGCTTCTTGGTATAATTTCTACAAGGACACTTGTGATCCTCAATCTGCTACAATTTATTTTCCCTTCATATCAACCCCTACATTTACATTGGATTTCACTGCTTTCTATGTCTGTGGCACTCACTGTCCTTCTCCTGGGGCTCCTTTGTTGTCATTCTTGAAAATGTCTTTGCTTTCCTCCTAGATCTGCCCTTGGCCCATGAGAGTGAATAATTTGCTTTTTTGTTTCTTAAGTTGTCCCCTTCGTATAATGAAATGGCTGAGGGATGACATGGGCTCAGAATTTTATTGTGAGTGTAAGAGCTGTGTGAAGAAAGAGGAAATAAGCAAAATGTTCTTGAAGGGTTTGAGTCTGACCATTATTTCTGTTTCCATTTGCTTTTAGCAGCAGAGCTAAGGGAGTGCTGAGGGCTTGGAAGAAAGTCATGGCAAACACAGGCTTCTGGCTCTGGGTCAATCAATGCTACTTTTTAAATCTTCTGTGGGATGCTGCCAGAGATAATTTTATCCCATGAATACATCTTTAAAGCAAAACATTGAAATAGTCTTCACTTCTGACTTACTGTCTGAAAATTGGTAGTATTTTGTCATTTCTCTTTCTTCCTGTGTTTATTTTCCATCTTTCCTTCTTCTCTTACTGTTACCTAAATATTTGCAAAGGATACACTGTATGCCAGGTCCTTGTACATTTTACTTTATCAGATATTATTATATTTCCAATACTGTGGATGGCAGTATTTGTTTAACAAAAGGACAGTCCTTAAACTGAGTTGTCCACATTTCATTAAAAAAGGAAACTAAGCATTTGATGAAATACCCTTACCAAAGCACTGGAGGAAGGTCCCATCATTAGAAGGGTTTGCTTTTTAGTTACAGTCCCAGGGGATAGAGTCTGCTGTGGCAGGAAAGACAAGGCAAGGAAAGCATCACAGGCTGGCAGGAGCAGGAGGCTGCCACTCAAATTACATCAACATCACGCAAGTAGAATGTGACCAGGAAGTGGGACCAGGAGATAAAGCCTCAAGTCCCATCCCCTGTGACCTACTTCTTTCAGCAAGCCCTTGCCTCCTAAAGATTTCAGCTTTCAAAACACCACTACCAGCTGAGGCCCAAGGGTTCAAATACCTGTGTCTGAGTGGTGGAGTTCATATTTAAACCACAACATGATTCTTCAATTTCTTACTCCAGTCTCTATGATTCTGCTTCCCTCTTAACACTTTTCTATAAACAATAGTAAAGGAAACACACTTTTTCTAGAATATTTATTTCAGCTGAGGCCCAAGGGTTCAAATACCTGTGTCTGAGTGGAGGAGTTCATATTTAAACCACAACATGATTCTTCAATTTCTTACTCCAGTCTCTATGATTCTGCTTCCCTCTTAACACTTTTCTATAAACAATAGTAAAGGAAACACACTTTCTCTAGAATATTTATTCAATTTTTATTATATTTTACTGAAAATTCATACAATATATTCTTATCCCTTCCCAGATTCTCCCTCACCCCACCTCCAACCTGGATAATAAAACAAATACACCACAATAAATATATGTATCTTTAAAACAAAACATTGAAAAATTAATCTTTGCTTATACTTACTATATGTAAATTGCACAAGAAACACACACACACACACACACACACACACACACACACACACCGTACAACCACAATTATTTGTGTTTATTATTTATTTTCAATTAAAGGAAGCATGGTTCAAGGTGACTGTGGTCCACCAATTTCCTTTTGCTCAAAACTACTATTGGCCATTATGTATTCACCTCCAAAATTTGTATGGTTCTTGAAATGAACCTGAATAGCTAAAGCAATCCTGTTAAACAGAGTCTAAGGCATCATACTACATAATTTCAAATTATTTCATTAAGCTACAGTAATCAAAATGGTGTGATGCTGTCATGAAAACAGCAGGCATACAGACAAATGAAACAGACTGAAACAACTAAAGCCAGGAGGACAGTAAAATAAAGGTCTTTTGAGAAGGTCCCCAGAAAGGGTGGAAGAGGACATGGGTAATATCTTCAATAATTGGTGCTGGGAAAACTTGATGTTCACAAGTGCAAGGGGAAAGTGGAGATTTGTTATGATATTAAAACTTGAATTATAAATATGAGAATTTGAACTGGATTAATGATTAAGTAAACTTCTAGAACAAAATGTAATAAGCACCTCAGGATTACTCTTAGTAATTATCATTATTATTTGCCTTGCCATTTGGGAAAAAAAGCAAATAATAAGTAAATAGCAAATAAATAAATAAATAAATAAAAAACCAAACCAAACAATAAAAACCTTAGAAGTGTATCAAATAAAAAAATTAGTAATGAAGAAAACATTCACAGAGTAAAAAAGGAAATCTGGCCTCAGATACAGAGTATCTAATACATACATGGAACCTATATATCTCAATAGCACACACACACACACACACACACACACACACACACACACACACACACACACACATATATATATATATGTATATATATATACATATATATCCTAATAGAACTTGTAAAAGTTGAATATGGTTCTCTCTATAAGAGCTACAAATGGCTAGTGGACTTAGACAGTGCTCAGTGTCTGGGTTCTGAGAAGTATAAATCAAAGCCTCAATGGAACATTATCTTGTATCTCTTGGCTTGGCTGTTACCAAAAAGAGTACAGATAACAGGTGAGGGTATGCAGAGAGCAAAGGGTGAAGAAGTTGTACTCTACCGATAGAAAAGTAAATGGCTTCAATAGTGTAGAAAAACTATGCATATGTGCCTCAAAAAAAAAAAAAAACACCAGAATTCCCCCACCAAAAAAAAAAAAAAATCCTAAAATGAGAACTACCCTGTGACCCAGAGTCTGATGTGTTTATATTCAGAGGAAATGAAACCAACACTGAACAGACGAGTCAACACCTGTTTTCATTGTGGCTTTGCTCACAGTCGGCAAGACACATCAACTGTTTTTACCCATATGAGACATGCATAAGATCAGGCCAGTTAAAAATTTCATCATGGAGGTAGGAGAAGCATTGGCAATGGCTGCTGTTAGAGAGAGAGAGACTTTCGCCCCAGTGGATGACCCCATAACCATGTGCATATGGGCAGCACTAATTGGACTGGGTGAGTTAAAACTAACTAACCAACTAATTTGAATAAATAATTTATAAAGGAGGACATGAGTTTGGAGACATATGTGTGGTGGTGTCTTAGGGGAACTGAAAAGGGGGTGTGAAGGGTGGATACCATCAAGATTATTATATATGTGTATGCAGTTTTCTAAGACCAAAACAACAACAAAAACAAAAACTTAAAACTCATCTGAATGTCTGAATAAAAAGCCAATACATGTATGTCATCATTAAGTATTATAAAGCCTTAAAATATGTGGGCCTGCCACTTTAATAGTATGGACAGAGCCAGGAGATATCACAAAATATCATAAAACAAGCTGCATACTGAATAGTACATGATTTCTCATAGATAGAATCTTTTTTATTGTTTATTGTTTTTTATTTTTTATATATTTGAATTACAAACAAGGCTGAATTACATGACAATGCTAGTTCCCTTCTCCCTCCCTTCCTCCTCTACCACCTCCCCAACTAAAATCCTACCTATCATATGTCCTTTCTTCTAATCTACATCTGATTCACAATTTCTGCTTCCTCATGACCTCTGCATCCTTCCTTTTCTTCCCTTCTTACACTCGTAGCTCCCTTCCTCCTCTTCCCATGTTCTCAATTTGCTCAGGGGATGGTGACCCTTTCCCCTTCTCCAGGGGACAAAGTTTGTCTCTTTTAGGTTCTTCTTTGTTTACTAGTATCTCTGGCAGTGTGGATTGTAGGCTGGTAATCCGTTACTCCATGTCTAAAATCCACATATGAGTGAGTAAATATCATGTTTGTCTTTTTGTGATTGGGTTACCTCCCTCAGAATGGTTTCTTGGAGTTCCATCCATTTTCCTGCAAATTTCAAGATTTCATTGTTTTTTTTTCTGCTGAGTAGTACTCCATTGTGTAAATGTACCACATTTTTCTCTATCCATTCTTCAGTTGCGGGGCATATAGGCTGCTTCCAGTTTCTGGCTATTACAAATAATGCTGCTGTGAACATTTGAACAGATGTCCTTGTTGTGTGTATGAATGTGCTTCTTTTGGGTGTATGTCTAGGAGTGGAATTGCTGGATTTTTTGGTAGACTCATTCCCATTTGCTTGAGGAGTCACCATACTGATTTCCAAAGTGGCTGTACAAGTTGGCACTCCCACCAGCAGTGGAAGAGTGTTCCTCTTTCTCTACATCCTCTCCAGCATAAACTGTCATTGGCTTTTTTTTTTTTATTTTAGCCATTCTGACAGGAGTAAGTGGTATCTCAGAGTTGTTTTGATTTGCATTTCCCTGATGGCTAAGGATGTTGAACACTTTCTTATGTGTCTTTCAGCAATTTTAGATTCCTCTATTGAGAATTGTCTATTTATTTCCACATCCCACTTATTAATTGGATTGTTTGGTGTTTTGGAGAATAGTTTCTTGAGTTCTTTGTATATTTTGGAGATCAGCCCTCTGTCAGATGTGGGGTTGGTGAATATCTTTTCCCAGTCTGTGGGCTGTCACTTTGTTGCTGACTGTGTCCTTTGCCTTACAGAAGCTTCTCAGTTTCAGGAGGTCCCATTTATCAATTGTTGATCTCAGTGTCTGTGCTACTGGTGTTATGTTCAGGAAGCAGTCTCCTGTACTGATTAATTCAAGGGAATTTCCCACTTTATCTTCTAGTAGGTTCTGTGTGGCTGGGTTTATGTTGAGGTCTTTGATCAATTTTGACTTAATTTTGTGCAGGGCGAAAGGCTTGGGTCTATCTATAGTCTTCTACATGTTTGCATTCAGTTATGCTAGCACCATTTGTTGAAGATATTCTCTTTGTTCCAGCGTATATATTTGGATTTTTTTTGTCAAAAATCAGGTGTTTGTAGATGTGTGGGTTAATATCAGTGTTTTCAACTCAATTCCATTGGTCTAC
Source organism: Cricetulus griseus (assembly GCF_003668045.3). Classification (NCBI taxonomy): domain Eukaryota; kingdom Metazoa; phylum Chordata; class Mammalia; order Rodentia; family Cricetidae; genus Cricetulus; species Cricetulus griseus. Next base: position 123,758,182 of record NC_048597.1, read on the forward strand.
TTGTCTATTTTTGTGCCAATACCAAGCTGTTTTCAGGACTATAGCTCTGTAATAGAACTTGAAGTTAGGGATGGTGATGCCTCCAGAAGTTCCTCTATTGTACAGGTTTGTTTTGGCTATCCTGGGTCTTTTGTTTCTCCTTATAAAGTTGAGAATTGTTCTTTCATGGTCAGTGAAGAATTGTATTGGGATTTTGATGGGATTGCATTGAATCTGTCGATTGCTTTTGGCAAGATTGCCATTTTTACTATGTTGATCCTGCCCATCCAAGAGCATGGGAGATCTTTCCATTTTCTGGTATCTTCTTTAATTTCTTTCTTTAGAGACTCAAAATTCTTCCGATACAGGTCTTTCACTTTTTTGGTTAGTTTTACTCCAAGGTATTTTATGTTGTTTGTGGCAATTGTAAAGGGTGATGTTTGTCTGATGTCTTTCTTCACCAATGTGTTATCCATATATATTAGGGCTACAGATTTTTTGAGTTAATCTTGTATCCTGCCACTTTGCAGAAGGTGTTTATCAGCTGTAGGAATTCCCTGGTAGACTTTTGTGTCACTTATGTAGACTATCATATCATCATAGATAGAATCTTAAAAAATAGAATACATATGAGCAAAACTAGGATGGTATTTTTTATTAATAAGTAGGATGGATAAATATAGAGACTTAAACTGTAGCTGAGGACAGGAATTAGTACTGTACACTTGAAATATCTACAAGTAGGTTTCAGGTCTCTTCCCATGAAGTCAAGTGATCTTCCCATGCAGTGATCATTCAGTGCATATGTACATCAGCACATTTGTATATTGTAATTCACACAATAAGAAAGCCTGATGTCTTGAGAGTATTTATGTGACTGTAGAGAAGTTCCTTAAAGTTTCAAGTCCTTGGCATAGATCATCTTAACATAACCCCATTTTCTTATTATCTTGTTGACTCTAGTGAGCAATGATGAGACCTCTTGAATTCTCTGCAAGCCTCAAGGCAAACTGCTCCATTCACCGTGAGTAAATTGGACCTCGTCACCTTTCCCTTTAGCAATCATTTCTTCAGTGTTCCCCATTTTTGTCAATTTCTCAATTCCTAACACTTGATGTTTCTTGAAGTTTCACTGAAATGATTTCTAATCTTCGTTTTTAAAATTATTTCTGTCCATCAAATCTTTTCACTTTTGTTGACCACATACACCAAATCATTCAGCAATGTCTCTATGATAGCTTTTCAGTTGATAGACCAGTCTCTCTATCCGACTGGACGATGGCTTCTTAGCATGGGCACCTGCCTCCCACACAAAGAACTCATCCAACTCTGTACAGGGTAATCTTAGGACCTCATCCCAATGTTTCATTCTTTCTATTTGCCGTTCAAACAGGTGTGTAGTTTTATTTTGATGTTGGCCAGCTCAGACACTGACATAAGTTTACTGGTCTCAATAACCTACCTTTACAATTAGCCTGCTAGCCTGACTTTTTTAATCTCTCATTTGTTTACAGATTTCCCTTTTGTATCTGGCTTTCTTGGTTTAGAATTCACTATTAATTCTAATCATGGCCTATGGAAGTAGACCCCGACTGTTCCCGATGGAGGTTTGATTTTTGTTTTGTATATAATATAAACTCAAAGAACTTACCATGATGGGAACTTGGGGAGAAACCAAATAGCTTAGTTCTTTAATGAACTACCAAAAAGATAAGTGGAAGTATTTTGAAGGTAGCTGCAATTCCAACAGACTTTTAAGGCACCATGACTGTGACTGTATTCCTTCACCATGCCAACCCACAGAAAAATGACTGATGAATTGATTTAATTGCCCAGACTATACCATAGGCCAAAAATTGTAGAAGAGGCATATGTTACAAGATGAATGAGGGCTATCACAAAGACTCTGAAAACAAGCATGCATATTTAATTATAAGTGTGATTAAAATGTAACTCCATCAAGTTGTTTTGGTGATTAAAATGAACAGATGTAGTTAAAGGGCTTAAAGCCATGACTGACAAACATGATTTTTCTATAAATGTTTGTTGTTAATTTTACAACATCTTTAATTATGTTGTTATGCTAGGGGATATGGAATTTCCTACATAAATATTATATGTTCATTCACAGATCTTTCATGAGGTTACAATAAAGAACTTACACCACTGGTTACTTGTCTAATCATTAAAACAAAACAAAAGTTAGCATATTTTATATTTAGACTGTGATAGGGAAAAGGACAATGTCCCCTATCTCAAAAGCTGAAATTTTCTGAGTGTCATTTGAATAACAGGAGAATTCAATGACTTGACTTTCTAAAGCTTCTATTTCATATATTTGTTTATTCTATAAAGATAAACACAATTTTTTTGTGGGAAATACAGAAAATGCAGTCAGGCTGCTAGGATCAGTCCAGGGCTTATATAGGGTTAGGAGGACACTGTGTCCTGTTTGCATGACTAGGATTATGACTGTATATGGGAACCATCATGCTCCAAATGCTGAGCTCCAGAAGAGCTGTGTCATCAGAGAAGTCATGTTTTCAGTTCTCACATATTTGAATATTACATATTTTGTTAAGTCCTTGGAAAATTGATGATCCATAAATATTCAATTTTAATGAAATAGATTATCCTGATGTAATTTTATAAGATACAGGAAGAGAGTTCTGAAATCAGTTTAGGGATGATCCTGGATTCATTTCTCATTTCTAGCAGTGTGACTCTGAGTGAGTCATTCAACTTCTTCATCTGTGGAGTATTATGAAGAATACCAGCCTGGGGTGATGGGACGATTACAACCGCCATTATCTTTCATTGCTTTAACAAGTATAGGGTAGATGACACAAGGTAGCTGCAATTAAAATAGGTTGGGTGTACCCATTGATATGTATATATAACTAGGCTGTAGGCACAGGTGTATGAATAATGTTTTTAAAATTAATATTACTTTACCTGACTTATAGAGGATTTGGAAATACTGTTTCCTTTGTCACAAACTTAATACACCTGATTCTTTATGTTGCTTGTCTACTCTGGCCTCCAATGTTTGATATATTGGAAAGCTTCAGCTTTGTGCAAGGAACTCATATAAGCAAAATGTTTATACTTCAGCTTTTTTGGAAGTCAGTCATCTATTAAAATGGCCATGGGGTGTCCCCTCATCTCTAATTTATGCATGTTTATTTAATATTCTTGTGATGACAAGTTGTCATGTGACATACTTGAAGAGAACTTTGATATCATTTGTCAAGCCTGATTTAGGAATGATGGAATCCATTTGCCCAGGATCTGATGGCATGGAGGCAAGTGACACTCAAGGTGTTAATGCCTCAGGTTCATTCTGTTCTGCCTTTTTCCTTGACTCTCTAAACAAGGCCATCTCTTTTGTGAGTTATAGCCAAGGATGGTTCTTTCCTTAGAGGATATTAAGACTCCCATCAAAATAATTTAATGATGAAAATGAGACTGGTCTAATTGAATTCAGTAGGACCAAGAGTCACCACCTTAGGGTAGGTTTAGCCCCAACACTTAATATTCTGCTCAGCAGCTTGGCTTCATGGAAAAGCTGTAGCTGTTGTCACTGTCAGCTTAAGGCTTATGAAGATTTTTTTCCTCCTTAAAACGGAGTGGGAGGCTGGGGATGTGCCTGGAATTGAGATAACCACAGATGTTCACTTTGACCACTTAGGAGCTTTCAAAGTCTGACATCTCAGCAGCAAGTAAAAATCAAGTCGGCAGGTCTCAGTAAAACTGAGTTCAAAAATAAAAGCAAAATTGGCTTTTCTTTTGAAGGTTCTATTCTTTAAAGAACTAAACTATAGTCTTATGCCAGCCTCCTTAGAAAAGGAGTTTAATGAATATCCATAGGATCCCCAAGCCTCTGACACAGACTTTTTCTGCAAATTGATTTTTAAAAATTGGGTTGGACTCTCTAAGGGCAGAATTCCCCAGCCCACCCTACTGTGAAGCTGTGTGCTCCCCTCCTGCTTCATTTAAGCAGTGATGCTTGAGAGCCTTCCATCTCATTTCACTAGGTCTCTGAAAGACAATCTAGTGTTGAAATGGTCCCATTATCTAGAGCTGTTTAATTTGTGCCTGAAGATGACTTAGGAAGTAAGTTTTGATTAAAAAGTTAGGCCAGCAATACACTCTCAGCGTCCCAAAGCAAACCCTGCTTATCCCTCCATACCAGTTTGAAGAGAAGCCCCTAACTCCCTCAGTAAGTGTGTAAGTGAAAACAAACAGGAAGCCATAACAATCACAGGCATCTCTGCTCCCACTCTGGTTTTTGCATCAAATGTGCTGTGCAGTCAGGAATTCCAAGTATTGTCATGAGTGTCTTAGGAATGACCATACCCTTTCCACCTAGTAACAATGATTAACCACTGAGAAGCATACGCTACAGGAGTGTGTGTAGTTGAACCATAAAGCACATTTCCAATGACAGTCTGTTAGAAGCTGGGGAGACAGCTAGACAAGAGGGTGTGGAAGAAGTTCCAGCATTTGTAAAGCCCACCTGTGTCATCCTGTGTCTCCCTAGCTACTGCTTTTATCGAATGTCACTGCAAAATGAAGACAGTTGCCCTCTGGTGTTGTTCTATTCTTCTGACTCTACAACTTTGGCCCTTATTGAGAAAAAAGAAAACCCTCTAATTGTGTAAACTCACTATTTCGAACTTGCTGATTTTGTAAAATTTTAATTTCTTCTGTGACTGAATTCTTGCTGCTTTATCATTCCTGAGTTAGGGGGTGAAGAAGGATGAAGCACCAACAGCACCAAGAGGGAAATAATAAAAGCAGAGTGTGAGGTTGGTATTGGCATCTAGTTAAAGTTGGATCCAGGAGCAGCAGGTATCAAAGGGGAAGAACCAAAGGCAAAGGATGGATTCCTGGAACTCTTGCCAAGATCTGGTCTGTCATACAGGTATGAACTTTTACTAACTCGCTAAGCTGTTATGAGAAGATATCCTCTGACGGTTCAGGGCTTTTGCTTTCTGCAGTGAGTGGGATGTCTGCTGTGCTGGAGGCCTGGAGTTCTTATAAAACATTTGAAGGATGGAAGATTATTTTCTTGACAGAGCAAGAAAACCGTTAATTAAATTCAACATGGGAGCTAGTAAAATATATTGAAACTTTAATTTTAGCCCTAATATTTGGAATATATATATCCATATACAGAGGTGCCAAGCAATTGTTACAGATAAGAAATGGTAAAAGCTGAACCCTACCAGCCTTTACTAGCATTACATGTATAAAGGTACAGGAGGAGATGCTGCCCAGAGCTATACGGATGGCATCGCTCCCCCGCTTTTCTGCAGATTGTTGTGGTGGCTCTCACTCTCACTCTTCTTGTCTTTTTAATAACTCTGCCTCTGGCCAGTGGCAGCCTCCTGGCTGTTTTGGATGCCCATTGGTCTGTACCTGGGACACAGTTTCTGGGGCAGGAGCTGTGGACCTGTAGACCAAGCACGGCAGTTGGAGAGTAACTTGGGGGTTAGCAGTTCATACACAGTGTAAAGTTTAGAATGGTGAGTTAGAAGGGAAGATGGAGATGAAGGGCTGGGTCAGACTGCTGAAGGACTCTAAGTAGCTGGGTTCCCATGGACCCCTGCATGGGTCCATGGGTCTTTTATGGAGAAGAAAACAATGGACTGAAGCCAGAAGCAGGTGGGTAGGGCATTATCACCTTAAGGCATGAGGTGTGGTTTAAGTTTTTCTGGTTCACCAGCAGTGATGCCTCCAGAAACACTTGTCACCAACTGTACATTAGAATGCTCATTCTCCTCAAGTATACTGGAAGTGGCTCAGCCACCAACTTTGATAACACAAGCCCTGTGTGTTTTATTTCCAATTTTTATGTTGCCTTGAGTCTTCACTGTCGAGCAAATCCGTGGCATAAAATAATGACTTATACTTGTTGAGTTGACCAGGGCATTCACCTCACTGTCCTTCCCCAATGAAAGGTTTGCTTAAGGTTTCCTGGCACTTTTTCTGTCTCCTCTTCACAAGCCCCTTTCATGTCACTCCTAGCCACAGGACCGTGACATCTGCCTTCTACCACAGACCTGAGTTCATTTTCAGGTTTCCAATCAAGATTTTGACTGGCAGATTTACACAACTTAGTAATATATGTTTTGCGTTTGTGCGTGGATTGAGAGCATTGAATTAGTAAAACCAAGTAGCTAATGGACACAGGGGAGTGTTGCAGGAGAGAGCTGCTTTGGTTAACCTGACTAGTGAGTCTTGTTAGATGAGATGACAAAAGCTGACACAGGTGGACATCTCTATAGATTTTGACGGCTGAGAAAAATTGCCACTCAGGCCCCAAGGTGCTGAATTAAGAGACTCCGAGATCATTTGGTTTTATCCCTGTATTTAACAAGAAAGACAGCTGAAGCCCTGGGGTGACAGGAGTAGGTCATTGTCTTCAGGTTTGGCTCTAAATGATTTTGTAGCCTATCTGATTGAATACGCTGCTTTAAGTTGTTCTTGACCAAGTTTGAATCTACAAACACAGTTGGAGCATTTATTTATTTTGTGTATTGATGGTGAGGCCAATGAAAATGTGGTACTAACTTCTGAGAACACAAAGACAGGATCTTGTCCCTGTCCTGAAGAGGGTCAGCATGTGCAGGGAGATCAGAGTGGGAGGGAGAACACCTAACTCAGTATGAAGAGGAAAAATGAGGAAGTCTCTTGAGTACCTGACATCAAATCTGGCTCTTCAGTGATGCTCATACTGTAGGCACCGATGGGAAGGGACGATAATAATGAAGATGACAATGTTAATGCCAGAAAACATAATCTTTCATGCACGGCCTGAGCTCAGGAAGAGTCAGAGAACAGGACAGGTGACAGACATCCCAGACAGCTGACTGACTTGTGTGTAAATTGACTTCATTTTTACCTTAGTCTTATGTCATCTTTTTAATGACAGCAGTGAGACACACAGGACAGAGCTCTTATAGGGATTACATGGGATAAAGCAAGTGAAATCCTCTTTTCTGGGATGCATTTCCTTTCCAGAGAGAGTTATTTTGTGATGTGCAGAAGCCATTCATGGGGCAAAGTAGGACTGGGACTGGGTTCTGACACTGACCTCAGTCACTTTGTTCTGCCTCCCCTGGAGGGTGTGTACACTATTTGCAATGACTTGATCATGTGGTAAAAGCCAAGTATTTCATTTTCTCTCCTCTTCCTCTATGATTCATAGATTCATACTTCTTGATCTTGTTGGATGCAGGAGTGTGAAGACACAGCTAGGGATCATCTGTGAAGTGAGGTGGCAGCAGCACTTGCTCCTTATGTGGACACTTTAAGGCCCATGGAGTACTTTGTCCCTTCTTCCCTTCCCTCTGTCACATGACATAATTTTCCAGAAGCAGGTTATCCCCTAAGCTTGGAGGTTGGAATGAAGAGAAGACAAAGCGTGCCAGTAGTTGATCTATGAGACACAACCAGCACAATGGCAGTTAGGTTTGTTGGCACCAGAGCCTAACTTCATTTATCTCATCAGTCGCTGTTCAATTTTACCATGTAAATTAGGACCTAAATCAACAGGTCAGGTCTGTCCATTAATCCTTTCATGCTAGAGTTTGTGGTTTTGGAGAGAGAAGGTCAATTCTCTCTCTCTCTCTCTCTCTCTCTCTCTCTCTCTCTCTCTCTCTCTCTCTCTCCCTCCTCCACTGTGTGTGCAAGTGTGTGCGTTTCACGAAGTTTAAACTCTGTGAATGACAGGGGTTTGCATGGCTACTTTCATGCAAATGGATACTTAGACTAAGTCCTGAGGAGATTGAACATCTGATTTTTCTATTCCATTCATTTTTGCAACATATTTTTCTGTATTTGAATCTCCTACCACAATAGGTAAAACAGATTTATGTTCTTTATCTTATAGATTAGTCCTTACCTGTGACTTATCACTGACCAAAAGCAAGGGGCCCATTTCATGTGTGGTGTCTCTACCTTTAGTACAGAAAAACAACTGCCAACTGAGCATCCACAGAGTGCCTTTGAGGTAAAAAATCTTAATTTTGAGTAAAAGTTCCATATTAATGAAGCAGAATATTTGTTCAAAATAAATTTGTGTAATTAATAGCTAAAGTAATAGGGGAAAGAGCAAACAGCCCTTAGTTTCTTAAAGACAAGGTCTCGTGTAACACAAGCTTTTTCAACTATGATGCTGAGGTGGGCTTTGTGCTTCTGGTATTTCTGCCTCCATGTCTGGTACTATAGGTGTCTGCTCTAAATATACCTAGCTCAAGAACATCTTGTAAAGACACATTCTATTGGCAAATGGTCATTTTATAAAGAATCCGCATTCACGTGTATCATGCACTTTGACCACATCCTGCTTTGCATTCTCTGCCTTTCTCTTCCCCACTAGTCCATCTCCTTTTTCTAGACAGTCTTGACTTTTAAGTCATATTTGTATATGCATTCATATTTCTACATAAAACCCAGGCTCCAAATCAGAGAAAAAGACACGGAGTGCCACCTTTCTGAATCTAGATTATTTTCCTTAATATAATCTCTACTCCATCCCTTTTCTTGCCAACAACATACTTTCATTGTTGTTTACGGATAAATAAAACTCCATGATATATTTATGCCACATTTGTTTTATCCAGCTCCCTGGTGATCATCACCTATGCTGTCCATAACCTCACTATTGTGAACTGTGTGGCAGTAAGCCCAGATGTACAGGTGTTTCTGTGGCGACTGAATATATTCTAAGAATAGTGTTGTTTTTTTTTTTTAACAATCAGATTGAATTGTCAAAAAGAATACACACAAAATGAAAACTTTTGTCATCCTCAAACATTAAGGAAGCAATTATTTTGAGGATTACTTTATTTTAAAGTATGTATGTATGTGTGTGATATGTGTGTATGTGTGTGCATGTGTGTGTGCATGCGTATTTGTATGTGTGTTTGTGTGTATGTAGTGTGTATGCATATGTATGTGTGTATGTGGTGTGTATGTATGCATGTGTGTGGTGTGTGTGATGTGAGTGTGTGTGTGTGTGTGTGTGTGTGTGTGTGTGTGTGTGTGTGTGGGGTATGTGTGTATGTGGTGCATGTGTATGTATGTGGTTTGTGTGTATGTGATGGGAGTGTGTATGTATGTGTGTGCACATGCATATATATGTGTGGTGTGTGTGTGTGTGTGTGTGTGTGTGTGTGTGTGTGTGTGTGGTGTGTACGTGGTGCATATGTGGTGTGTATGGGTGTGGTGTGGTGTGTATGGGTGAGTGAGCACAGGTACTTCTAAGGTCCAGAAGAGGGCATCAGATCCCCTGGATCTGGAGTTAGAGGTGGTGTGAGCTCCCTGCTACAGTTGGTTAGGATCAATTCTGATCCCCTGCAGAAGCAACAAAGAGTTCTTAATGTTGGAGCCATCTCTCCAGCCCCACAGAGAAGCCGTTCTTAAAATCATTTACATAGTTATAACATCACTATACTGGGGTATTGATTTATTATAAATCAGCCCTCAAATCAATAATAATAGCTGAACTGTAAAATATGCAAACTAATGTAAATGAAGGCCAAAGGAAAAGGCAGGGGAAGTTTTATTCTTGGTGTCTGAAGGTAAGTCCACTTCTGTGAGCTCAGTGTGGTCCTCTGCAAATGCTTTGCGTCCTGGAGATGGAGGGATGGGATTTGAAATTCATGGTCAGAAGTATTAAATGGGAAAAAGGATTAATGTCATTAAAAATAATGAAAAATGATCCAAGCTGGCCTCTGCATTGTCACTATATTCAAATCATAGCTGAAGTACTGTGCTAATATAATTAGGGACAAATCCCAGTGGAAATTAGCAAACTCGGCATAATGTAAATGTTTTTTAATGACTGTAGAGATTTTGTGAGGGATACCCTCGTTAGAGATGCTAATGGTGTAGAGTAACACTTCTTGTTGCTTTCGCTGACATCCCGAGTGCAGAAAGGATTGTTTCACTTGAACTTCGGCATTTGAGGATGGAGAAACCTAAGCACCACACACATGGGTGTAGCATAAGTCCTGTTTGTAAGTTGCTGGCCCCTGGAGAGTTGGAGCACTATCCTTGTCCCTCATGGACTGCAGCACAAGGGAGAGCAGGAACTCCACCCCACTAGCAAAGTGCATTAGAGCTGCCCCTGTTGGAAGTGGTGCAAATGAGCCTCCCTGAGGGTGTGAGGAAAACAGAGCTGACCCTATCCTCCATTTTCTGCCATGTGGTAGCGTGGATGAGGTAAAGATGTCTTCCTCCTCCCACCCCTTGCTACCTGCAGCGGGCAAGAGAGCTGCCACCAGGCCATGAGTGTAGGAGAACTAGCCCTGCCCTCACCAGCTACAGCACACTACAGCTGACCCTGTTTGGGGGGCATACGTTAGTCAGCCCTGAGGGCATGGGGGCAGTGTAGTTGACAACCTCCTCCAAACCTGTACACTCTGTACAGCAATCAAGAGAAAGAAGGCTCTGTGCCTGCCTGGGCAAGATACTGGAGCTGGCCCTGGTGGTGTGTGGGTGGATGAGCTGGACCTGAGGGCCCGAGAGCAAAAAAACTGGCCCCATTCCTTGTTGCTGGCTGCTTTGTGTGGGCTGGCCAAGGCAGCGCTAGAGAGCTCATTCAGTAGTGACAATGGGGAAAAGCTGGTGGGTTGAGCAGCCAGTTACCACCGAGGCCCAGAACAAGGGATTTGAATTGGCCTACCCCAACGTTCATCTCACTTATGAGCTATATTGGAGCATGTGAAGGGGATGGACCTACAGTTCCAAAACTGCAGGATCTCCAAGACGGGACAACAGCAGGATATCCAAGAGAGAGCCCCAGTGAGAGCCTGTTATGGATAACATAGCAGACTCATGGCAATGAGCACTTGCAAGTAACGTTGAAAGAAGCAAAGAGTTAATTATGTAACTCAGCAGGCCACACTACAGCTTCCACGATGAGATTCTTCATTAGTTTTTTGTTTGTTTCTTTGGTTTTTAGTTTCACCTTTAAATTTAGGAGAGTTGCAAGGCCAGAAGGTGGATGGTGGGGAGATAGAGAGATGAATGCCATCAGTAAGCATGATGTAAAACCCCCAAAGAATCAATGAAAATAGAAATAAGAACAACAAACACCAGTGCAGTCCCTGTTTATACCTAAAACAATTACTTTAACATGAACTTGACTGTTTATAATAGCCATCTAAAATATTTATTAATGTTTTTTAAAATTTGAGTTAAAGTTAAGTCAATGTATTTGTATTTCACATTTTTTCTAAAGTTCTTATTAAGGAGGAGCCTCTACTCTGTCCTGCCCCTCCACACTATTATGCAGTGGGCACTGTCACGTCTCACATATTCCTGTGTACTCGGGTACACAGCCTGTGCAACTGATAGAAGTTGGTTAATTTAGGTTTATTTTCAATTATGTGGGCTTACACTAGTATTAATTAAAGCTTACAGTAGTATTATATACTTCATCCTGTATCACCTCAGGTTGTCAATAATGTAGGATTGACTCATTTTGGGTGATGCTAAAATTAATAAGTAGGTTTTAGTTGCAATCCAAAGTCAGATTCTTCATCATTCTTGTAATGATTTTTCTTAGCAACCATTGATAAATATTGCCAGAATCAATATTTCATTAGGGTTTTAAAATAATGATTTTCCAAATTTCTTATTTATTTGCCATATGATATTGGGGACAAGTTCAAGATAGATCTTCCATCAAGACTCTTGTTTATTCACTATCCCTGAGTCCTGGCACTATTGGATGACACAGTTTTGTTTTATGTAACTCATTTGCCAGTCATCAAAACAGCCACCAACACCTTCAAAGTATACTAGAGACTGATTCAGGCCGGTTATCTAGGAAATGGATTTTGGAGAAGTCTCATGGCAGGGAGTACAAAGGAAAGAGGAAATGAGGGAGGAAAGAATAAGACAATGTGTACACAGTTGTCCTGATTTCTGCTAAGATTACTTGGACCCACATCTGCCAAGTGTATATTCAGGTTGTGTGGCACATTTTGGAGAAGGCTAGATATTTGGACAAAGCAAGGGGACACTCTTATCTATGTAGCTCTATTCATCTTCAATGTTTACCTAGCAAGCAACTGGCTTTGTGGACTTTCACACCAGCCAATATTTCTAGGAGCTTCTCGGATAGACCGAGCCTTGCTTTGGACTATGGCATTATGACTGAAAACATGACTGGCCTGTTAGTGTGTCTGCTTTAGAGAGACAGGCATGGTGTAGTGCTTGGAACTCCTAGTCATGGTGCTGCTTAACCCAGGCAGTAGGGTTGTATGAATGTCAAGGGGGCCCATTGGCTTGGTGGCAGTTGGGAATGAATTAGCTTGGCATCATGGTCTCAGAACCAGATGAGACTGAGGGAGTGTGGAAACACTGCTCTCAAGTGTTTATTTTATCTTTCTGACTCAAATTGTCATTGCGAACTCAAAAACTTCATCCTCAGAATGCTTCCTTTTGACTCTAAAATACTTAGAAATAATTTGCATTTGAGCAGCTTTTTAGACAGTAAACCCTTGGCTATAAGAGGTTAGACATGGACAGATGGCACATATTTGACACACTGAATTCGTGAGAATGCTCCACACCTCAGTCTATGTGGAGCTCTGATGTGGTTCAACTATGTTCCTAGGGGTGGGGAAGCAGATGTAGCAAGCCAGTTTCTGTCATATAGGAAATGGCTGTTGCTGGTCTACTTCTGTGATTTTATCATCTCTTCTTTCAAACAATAATAAACTCCCATGAGGCTAATGTGCAACATATTACAGAGGTCACTGACAGAACTCCAGATGTGTGAGTGCATATAGGTGTTTTTTCTACCTAGTTTTAATTTTTTTATTTTTTTAGTCACTGGTATGAGTTTGTTCAAACTGAGCAAGCAACACAAGAATTTGACCATCTTTGAGTATTTTTGAAAAGTTTTCTCTTCCATACAAGCTAATTATTCTTTTATGTATTTAGTGTGTAGGGAACATATGTAGAGGTCAGACAACACTTGCAAAAGTTGTTTCTCTCCTTTCATCATGGTCCTGGGGATTAAACTAAACTTATCTGGTATGGCAAAAGGCATATTTATCTACCTGCTGAGTCACGTCAGTCTCCCATCTCTAAATATTTTAAGTATAAATAGGCCTAGTCACTGTTAATAGAATGTGGGCTATGGACAGTTTTCATAGTGAATAATTGTTAAAAACTGCAGGTTCAGTTTTATGTGGCAAGTGAAAACAGCTATTCTGTGAATTTTTGTTTTATTCATCTAATATAACATGATGCAAAAATGTATTTGTGCATGGCTATGAGTCATTAATTATATGTATTACAAAGATAAAGGTGTATATTATCACCATGGCATAATAACCAGAAAACATAAAGAAACTATCAAAGTGCCATGCTATAATGGTTTTCTGAGGAGAGAATTTTGTTTTCTTTTTAAATCAAACACAGAGGATCCAGATCAGTTTTATTTGGTGTAAGTTTTTATTTTCCCATAAATAGTCATTGGTAGACAAGACTTGGCAGTCTGCCAAGTCACTGAAGGTGCGGCATGGCTGTCTCCATTACCCACCAAGGTTTGGTGGTATTTCCCAGAGATCTCTGTTCCCCACCAGGGTTGATGGGGTTTCACAGGTGTTTCCTACTACACTTGAAATCAGAGGCCTTTCAACTTCTTACTATGTAGAAATATTAAACACACACTAATAGAATAAAACACTATACTATAAATTCGTTCAGTAATTATAAACATTCTGCTGCTCTTTCATATATTTCACTTCAAAGTTAGTTTTATTTACTTTGTTATTTTGAGGAAAATTCCAGAATCATCCCATTTTACTCACACATACTTCAGTTTATCTGTAACTGATAAATACTTTAAATTTGTTAGTGATACTTCTATTTCTTCCTATTTATTACTTAACTCATATTAAAATTCCCCTATATTCCCAAATGATGCCTTCTTAGAGTCAGTCTCTTTGAATCAGGATCCCAAGATGTCTCTATACTGTGCTTGGCAGATGTCACTCTCTAATATACAGCAGATTACTTCCCATTTTACTTATGTGTGACACTTTTGTGGAAGAAAGTGGATCTATTGTATTGTTTAATATGTCACATTGAGGTTCAGTCTGTTTCCAGTCTTCTGATATTATTTAATTAAAAAAATTTTTCCTGCAGCTTTTCTTGCAAAATAGAAACAGGAAAGGCTGATCAGATTCATGCTGAATTTCAAGGGATATTAGAAAGATCATTTATATCCCCCTCTCCTTGGCCCCTCCCTTCTCTCCTCCCCTCCCCTTCTCTTCTCCTGTCCTGAAGTATGTCCTGTCTTGGCATCTCCTTCAGTGATGTTAAAACCACTGCATTCACATGTTACACTTTTCCTTACCATTTTACCTAGTAGCTCCAATATCTGATAATCATTATCCTTGTTCCTCCCACAGTCTTTATGCTGGGCACCAAACTCAAGGTCTTATGTTTCATTCTTAACTTCTACTTTTGGAATTCTACTATTTCTTCTATATTTCCTCCTCCTCTTTACCCTCCTCCTCCTCCACTTCCTCTACCTCTTCCCTCTAGTTGATGTTGTTAGGTCAGACAGTAAATGCATATGTAAAATTATTAAATATTGCTAAAGTCCCATTAGTAGACTTGTTCTATTTTGTGTTGGAAAATAGTTGCTTTCATTTGTGATTCACTGAACAGGTACTTAGGGATGTAGGGTCTCAGGTGAGTTGACCATCATCCAGATGTGGAAAGCCTATTCTCCAGGTAAGCTTAAGCTAATTTTACATTTATCTAATTCAATGTTGACTTGTTATATAATTGGTGTTATGCTAGGCTAGAAGACAGTAGAGAAATGTCTGTGAGTAAACAACCCTATGCCTGTTGGTAAAGTAGAGGTGAATGAATGGTACTAAGAAGGCATGAAAGAGCACATAAATACCTGTGCCAATTGTACACAAGACAGAGTGGGACTGACTTGCTAACCAAAGAAGCCAAAGCATGCCTTTCACATACATTGTACCCACCTGGTTCCATAGAGTCTGCTGTCTGGAAACAGAACAGCTCCTGAGTTTGACCCAGATCTTAACTTGTTTTTGTCTTTGACATAGCTATAGATATTCAACTTGGGATTAGAATAGATCTCTATGGAGATTTTTAAAATTACATTTCATTATTTAGTTACTTATGTGTAGGTGTGTGTGTGTGTGTGTGTGTGTGTGTGTGTGTGTAGGTTAGGGCAACATGAAGTAGTCCTTTTGGCTTGGTGACAGGCACCTTTGCCAACGGAGTCATCTCCTCAGATCTCATGGAGAGTTTTGAACCCAAAGTAAGAGCATGTAAAGTTTTAACGGACGTTATTTTCCACAAAAATCCATTGCTCTAAACATAGCCATTCTGTGGTCTGCTTAAAATATTAACATTAATGTAGTTGACAGGAGAGAAAATAAAAGTCAATAAAAATGCAATTATTTATTAAAAAGGTCTAATGTTACAAGAACAGTACACAGAACTATTATCTTACTGTGTCTTCCACATGATATATACCATTATATATAGTATATATAAGACTGTATACAATATATTTAATGATTTGACACAGAGTCCACAGTACCTTCAGTTACATATGCAAAACATTTGCTGTCATGAAGTGTCTCATGATAAGGAGTGCTGTTTTCTTATGATTCAATGGGCATTATAAAAAATACAGTCTCTGTAGTGATGTAAGACTGTGTGGTTACCATTCAACCAGAGAAAAAACTTTCTCAGTACTGTTGTTGAAAAATAATGTTCCTGGATAAGAATGCTGTCTGCTTGCTACAAAATAACAAATATGGAATACAGAAATACAGATACAGTGAAAATCCGTTTTATTTTAAATAGGTTCATGATGCAAAATACATATTTTGTGCATGTTGAGTAAAAACATTCCACATCTCTGCGTTATTTGGGAATGTGACATCAGATGCTTTGCGTGTGGATACCTGGGTATCGATGAACAGCCACCAGGGATTTGGGAATGTTGGTTAGTCAGAATCTGCCAGAATGTGACATTTTTATTTTCTAGGTTTTATATTAGGAGAATTTAGTTAAGAATTTGAGTCTTAAAGTTCTTCAGTAAATCTAGAAGAGAACCTCAGTAATAAATGAAGAAAATTCCTCAATTTGCCAAATATGGAAAACAAGTTTTTAAAAAATATCATTCTACATTTTTTCAAATGCATGATTTGTTCCTGCAAGTGACACCATACTTGGGGAAGCTCATCTTTTGCTTTCTATTTGTGAAATTCCGCCTCTCCTATTCCCCAGGAGGCACACGAGAAAGGCCACGTGGTTTTATTATTCATAGACTTGAATAGTCGCTGTCTTAGTATTTACTGTAACAGTCTATTGACTAAAATCATCTTTTATGTTGTCTTTCCTTTACTTAGAGCTGTCTGGGATACAACTTTATCCAAAGAGAATATGAATACCTGGCAGATAGTTGCACTGTAATCTGAAAACTTTTATGATATTCAGGATAGATGCCCCCAAGCATCATTGACTTAAGCTTGGTATTTTCATTTTGTTTGTTATTAAAGATGCTAATAAAATTAATTGGCTTATATCATATAAAGGCAAAGCAATGGAATCTGCCTTTTGCGCTCATATGAGTATTGTTCAAATAGCCAGCATCTCCAGGTTCCTTCTGGAAAGTGAGGTTGCTATAAGCATCATTTCTGAAGTCTTCATAGAAGTGATAACCACCTTGTGCATCCTTGTGCTTTGCATCCTGTCACATCATTAAGTAGGATTATCTCACTTAGCTTTTTTTTTTTTGAACTCTCTTTTAGGTTATCTCTGAAGACATGGAATCCAGCAATGCAGACTTTGGCTAGACTAGTTGAAGCCCTGTGGCAGTGCCATGTTTCTACAACTCAGTCTTAAGACCATCAGTGAACCTACAGACCCTCTTTATTACAGTAGTTGGGAAACATTTATGAGTGGCATGTGATATACAGCCGTAACAAAAAACTCAGATATTTTTTGTTTGAATTGCTTGCTTTATTACCTCTTCCACCAACTGTCCTTGTCCTTAAAAATCATTTGAAATTAGAACAAAGCCTTGCTTTCAATTCTATATCCATTTCGATAGCAGGTGGAGAAATGGGACATGCCTGTACTGTATTCTTTGCACTTTTATATTAGCACCTGTGGCATTATGCCATTTCAGTTTTTAGTGGTCACTATTTTTGTGACTTTAAACTATCTTTCAACATTAAACATGGACTGTATTTGCTGTTACATCACATGGCACTCAATAGGAAATAATAAACCTATTTGGGAAAACTTTCTATTTAACTTCCACTAATGTAAAATCCTTACTGTAATACTTATTATATGGGCACGTGTAGAATGGCCTATTAATGAAACTTGCTACTTTGCTATCCAGTCGTACAACAGTTTTTGAGAATTCTTTTATATATTTACCCTATCATGGACCCTGATAACTGAGGAAATTCTTATTTCCTGCTGGTTTGGTGTCGAAGCAGTGTTCTGATGGGAAGTTTGGAAAACGCTAGACTCAGAGTCTTGATAACATGTTGCTTTCCTGGGTTAGTATTTGTTTTAGAGTAGGCTGATTGAGACCATCACTGTAACAGATGGATGGCCCTCAGAATTGTCAAATAGAAAATCAAATGCCAACATATTAAAAAATTAAGAATACATCTGACAGAAATTACCTTTGCTTACAAAATTTCATTACATACAATCTGCATATTTTTATTGGACCAAGAACTGTCCTCTCCATTTACAAAATCCAAAGAGAAACCTGATGGGTAACTCATACTCCCCTGCAAACTCCTGAGAGTGCACTGACTGTTGTCCCGTAAGTTCAAAGCTTTTCTCGGGGTCCTGGGTCTCCACTCACTCTGCCACGGTCCACTGCTGCTTCCTCTAGCTAAAGCAAAGAAAAGCAAACTGCATGAGCAGCTTTCACGAGGAACTGGAAGGAAGCATCAAAGCCAAGAGCAGTGTTACTGAGGACCACTTGGAGAGAGAGTGCAGGGTTGACTGAGCGCTCGTGATTTTCCCACCTGTGAACAAAAGAGAAGTCTCTAATGAAGCCAGTTGGTAAGGAATGTTCTTAGTGGTACTGGACTGCAGGGTTGGTCTTCTGTCCCAGGCATTGTTCTGCTATGAAATAAAGCATTGTCTGAGATCTCTGCCCTCACAAGGATGTTGAAGTTTATCTGCAAAATGTAGTGAAACCCTGAACCATTTCCAATTGATGAATCTATCACTGATAATGGACTATTTCTGCTAGAGGTGCACAGGTCGGAAGTATTTTAAGGTCAAAGTATGGGAATAAAATCATTCTTTCAGAGCTTAACAATTCAAGAACTGAAACAAAAATAATTAGGAAAAGTGTGATGTGACACATTCATAATATTTCATAAATAAAATATTTTATTTATTATATTCATGGCAATTTGATTATTTCACCTAGCAGGGTTAAATCCTACACCCTCATTTCAAAGTTTGCAAAATAAAAGGCAAGCATATATATCTTTCTCAGACTTAGGAGAAGTTCTTTCATGAGATCAAATCATCACACGAAGTTTCATGAACTGAATTAACTTGCCTGAGTTGATTGGTCTAAGGTGGTTTGACAGCATCATACACCCATACATTAAGAACCATTTTAAGACAGTAACTTTAGGAATGGTTCTTCAAGCTAGAAGTATGCTGAAATGTCAGTCACTGACATAACTACTCTTCAGATGCCAAGCATGCTAATAAGCCCTTAATACCTTAACACATACTGTCTTTCTTGATCCTTGTAACATTCCTATGTGGTAAGTAGCATGGTCATCCTGTTGCAGATGAGAAAAAGTATTGTTTAACAATTAGTAAAATAAAGGGCCCATGAATTTGAAGGAAAACAAGGAGGAGTATAGGGAAGGTCTGGAGTAAATAAAGGAAAAGGAGAAATGCAATTATATTATAACCTAAAAATAAAAAAGTATAAAGAAAACAAAAGATGAGGAATGTGATTAAAGTACAGAGCTGGTGATTTGTAGGTCCAGATGCTCTCCTGGATTGTGCCTCTCAAAACAGTGACTTAGTTTCCTCTCTTGTTGCGGTGATGAAATAACTCTGACAAAAGGCAATTTAGGGAAAAAAGGGTTTATTTTAGCTTACAAGTCTAGATTACAGGTCACTGTTACAGAGAACCCAAGGTGGCAGCAACTTAATAGCTAGTCATATGGCATCCACAGTGAAGAGCAGACAGAAGTGGATGTATGTGTGCCTACTTACTAGTCATCACGTCCTTCCTACTCCTCTACAGTCCAGGGTCCCCTGCCTAGGACAAGGTTGCACTCAGCAGGCCAGGTCTTTCCACATCAATTATTGCAATCATGACAGTCCCCCACAGACATGCTTACATGACCACCTGATCTGGACAGTTCTTTATTAAGACTATCTTTTGAAGTGATTCTAGATTATATTTAGTTGACAAAAATCATCAGAGTCACGGACTTTGAGTATAACCTTAAGAATAAGGATTAAAAAAAAAAAAAAAACAACAACCACAATCTTAAAATCTTCTGACAAGTTAGCTTTCCTGATTAGATGAGTGCAATGACATGGGGTAATTTTTTTTGTTAGAGATATGGGAATTTAAATTTATTCCCCACATACTTCAGAGCAAAAGAATAATTTTGTTAATAAACCACATCTGCAAATATCCACACATCCACACACGTGTAGAAGTATTCATTTGCTTGTCAATTTTTATCACTGATGCAATAGTAAAGGTCATTAAAATATTGAGGTATTTTGAGTAATTTCATATTGTGCAAAATGTGTTGAATATAAAGCTCATGGCCACATCTGGGTTATGACAAGAAAGGTCAGTTAGATGGCGGACATCAATGGAGTGTCATGGGCAGGTGAAATGAGAAAAACATGCCCAAACACCCTTTAATTTGTTTGGAAGTGGCTGTGTTAAACGCATTGATGATCCTATAAAGTTGTCTATAATGATACTGAGTAAAGTTACCTCTCAAGTTCTAAATCAAACCCACTAATTAGATGTGTTCTCTTAACACAGCCAAATAAATAAAGAAGAGTGAAAAACAAGCACAAAGCAGCAGTGTTGGGGGATAAGTTCCACCCCAGCTGTGAAGCTGTCCAGTCGTTTCACCTGAACAAGTATTTTCAATTTTTTAAGCATTAGTTTTTGACGATATAAGAATGAAACAAAGCTTCAGTTATTTTTTATGGACCTAAGTTAGATAAATCTATGAGATTTCACTTTATTGAAATTTAGAAATGGTTAATTGCACAAGTGCTATTAACTACAACATAAAAGTTGCTTTTTTCATATATATTACAAGTTAATTAAAATATAAATGGGAAAATCAGTCTGTAGAAATACTTCCATACTATTCAAATGACTCAACAGAACCTGCATTTGAGTGAAAAGGAACCACTCAGACTCAGAATAATGGAATTCCTAACTCAAAAGATGTTGTATTGAATGGGGAATGGCCCAGTGGGCCAATATCTTGGCACACAAACATGAGGTACTAAGTTCAGATCTCTAGCACACATATAAAAGCCCACTAATGGTGGGATACATCTGTGATTTTAGTTCTGTGTGGCTATAGAGGTGGATGCTGTGGAACCCTGTGAGAAGCCAGTCTGGCCAATATAGCAAACTCTAGGTAAAGTGGGAGACCCTGTCTTCAAATATGGGTAATGATGCTGTCATATCTGGAATATATTGTTTTTCAATAGTTATTCACAGTTTGGCTCTTCTAAGCTCTCTCCCCATTCTTCTTCAATGATCTCTATTGGTTGAGTGAGAGTTAATTTTCTTTAGAGATGTGGGCCCTGAAAAGTCTCCCCACACTACAGTAGAAGGTCCTACAACCCTCAACATCCTTGCATCACTAAGTGGACTCAGTGGGTTTTTAAAAAGAACACCTAAAGTTGGGGTGGAAAAGTGGAGATGGTGTGGGCTAAGGGAGGAGTTGGGATAAGGGGGAGTGTGAGGTGGATTTTAGAAAATCTTCTTTATATATCTATGTGTTATATATATGAAATTCTCAAGCAATACAAAGAAAAGTTGGAGAGTGTGCTTGTTTGAATAAGAATGGCTCCCATAGGCTTATAGATTTGAATTCTTTGTCACCAGGGAGTGGCATTATTTGAATAGGTTAGGAGGTTGGGCCTTGTTAGAGTAGGAGTAATCTTATCAGAGAGTGTGTCACTATGGGTGGACTTTGGCATTTCAAGGGCGCAAGCCAGGCCCGGCTTGTTTCTCTCTCTTCCTGCTGTATGTGGATTTGGAGGTAGAATTCTCATCTTCTCCAGCACAGTGCCTGCCTGTGTGCCATCATCTCTCTGCCATGATGATAATAGACTAAATCTCTGGAACTATAAGCAAGTTGCAATTAAATTTTATAAGAATAGCCATGGCCATTGTGACTCTTCACAGCAATAGAACACTGGCTAACATAGAGAGCAATAGACGAAGACACTAGGCACCAACCATGGGCTTCCACATGTGCACATACAGAAACATACATACACATATAGACACATTCTGGGAGATTACAAGTGACTCAGTTTCCATCTGGAGTCTATTCTGACTTATAAGACATTAGAGTTCAGGCTTGCTTGTTTCAATATCCTTGTGAGCAGTGAGAAAGTTCTGATTAAGCCCATGGGAAAGATCATGATATCTAACTAACAAGCTGCTTGCTGCTAGCAGGACTCATGTGACAGATAGTGAGTCTGTCTGCTCCTCTAATTCAATGACAGTGCTGGGAGCTGGTTAACTGATTATACTGTTGTTTGTTCTGCTTTGCCTCTAGTCTGTATATAAGCAGGTTCTAAATTAAACTTGGGGCTGTTTGGCATTGACAGCACAATTCTCCCAACTCTATCTTGTGTTTCTATCTCTGTTTCTTTTATCTGCCACTTCTCAATGCTAGCACCCCATTTCAGGTACCCTAGCAGACTGGTTGGAGCAAGCTCAAACAACACACACACATATATACACAAACATAAACAGAGACACACACAGACACTTAGAAGCACACACACACACACACACACACACATACACACACATGCATGCACGCACACGCACACAGTATATGAATAGAATTTGCTCAGATTCCTATATAGTTTATCATTTTTGTGTAACTATTTCTTATTTATTTCACTTATGCATCTATCGTCTATCTGTCATCTATCTATTTACTTGTCTGTCATCTCTCAATCTGTACCTCCCCCAATGATTTCAGATGATTACTAAAGCCCTGAGATGCCCTTTCCCTTAAACACTCCAATGGATGGCCATTTTATTTTTTTTAAGTGTAACTTATTCACAGTCCCAGAATTTCATGCATACAAACAATGCATTCTGTTCATATTCAACCTTCATTTTTTAAAACAAAACCAGCTTTCAAAGGGAGAAACTGATGCTGAGCTAGATACACAGGCTCTTCTCAGTCATGCTCTGTAGTTCTGTTAACTTCCATTCAAGAATTTGGATTAATTAAGTACTGTGTCAAGAGCTTTCCTTTAAAGTCCAGTCCTTCCCTCAGCTATATTTGCTATCAACCTCATTTTATGACACTAAGTACAATCACAATGTCACTGCTCTAACTCTATATGATGGGTTTATACTGTATTAATAAGGTAAGTCACAGGCCGAGCCTTCTAGGGCATAACTAGGCATGTCCTTTGAAGTTGGGATATGTTGCCAAGTAAATAATAAATACAATCAACAATTAATTGATAATAATTAAGTGATTACTACATTATGCCATTGGTTTAGAAGTCAACAAATATTAATTTTTACTTGTAAAAGGCTTCCCTATATGTTCTCTCTTATTTCATAGGACAATCATGAGAAGTAGGTATGTGAAACTCATAATATCAGTCTAAACACAGCTTTCAAAACCCAAGTGCCCAGTTACAATTTAGTCCAGGTTAGGCAAAGGATTTTATAAGAAGTACATCCTAATGAACACATCACCTGATTTCTAGGTTGTAGGTATCATTTGTGCTAATTATAGAATGACATGGAATCCAAGAAAGAGAAACACTTCAAACATTTCTGAATTCTATCCTTCAATGCCAAGTAGATTTATACCCTACTGCATTGGTGAAGGGCATAAAATTGAGCCTTCTGTGTCAGACTTACCTGAATATGAAGGTACCCTAATTTGAGAGCTAGCTGTTCCATCCCCTCCTTCACTGTATGCTCGGACTTCAATAATGTAGACTCCAGCCTCAGGAAGAGGCACTACAGCTTGAGGTTTCTGTGTTTCAATAACTTGACCTTTGCTGTGACCCTCTTGCCTATAAAAAACCTGTGAACAATAACAGAGGATTAAATTATTTGTTATTCAACTGGACATTGCAAATGTTTACTGACTGCTAGCTACACTCTGAGCTAGGCACAGGACTCCACTGCTTAGATACATAAAAATGTGCTGCAAGTGTGCTGCACTGTGATAGAAGAGTATATAGCAGAAATAGAAATACAGAAAGAGAATGTGATCTGTCTAGAGATCAAGGAAAGACTTTGTAGAAAAGGCCAGGCCTAAGTTAAGTGCTTGAAGAAAAACTGGAAGCAGACATGGTGGTTCACACAAGTAGCCTGAGAACTTGAGAGTGTGGCAGAAAGACTGCCCTTAGTTTAAGACCATCCTGAGATACAATGTAAAAATCTGTCTCTTAAAAACTATCCAAAAATAAATGCAGATTTTACCAGATGGAGATTTCTAGATATGAGAAGAATAAAAATAGAAAAAACCCAACCTCTTAAATAATAAGAAACTATGGTATCCATGCAATGGATAGAACACATGATAAACAAGAACAAGAGAAATAAGATTAGAGAAGTAGGTGGTAAGTCGGTCATGAGTAAAAGCTGAAGCCTGATCCTTGAAAAGGGTGGTGTACAGAACTCCTGTCCCCTTTAATAGCAGAGTTCCTTTAATAGCAGAGACACAATTATCAGTGTGATTGGGGGGGGGTGACACATACTATAATAGGACACGTTCTTGGAGATACATCAGTACACAGAATGGATGGAAGGTCCTTGAATGGGAAGGTATAAAGAGAAAACTGCTAAGCATAAAAAATAGAACTCCTAATCTAATAAATGGCAACTGGAGTCAAAACTTCATTTTTCATTTTAGCAAAGTTCACATACTGATTAACTTGTGTTTGGATGACAGTGGGCTGCAGTTATTTTTTTGGCACTCTTCAAAAATTTTATAATTAAACACTGAATGGAGAACAGATACACACCTCTGGGCACAGTATTATCTGGTTTGATGCACAACTGAGGCTGCAGAGCCAATGAGATTTATAAATGTTTGTGGCTAGTTAGGACAGGAATTTCATTAGGAGGTTACTATCAGTGCATTGATCACTTTCTAACTATCCACCATGCAATGCTTTTCTTACGCTTTTGCCTCCAATAACAGTTTAGCATAATTGGCCAGGGTTGTATAACAGTCAAACAGCAGCAGTTATGATACATTAAGTGTATTTTTATTTATTTTCATTGTTTTATGCATATTCATAATTATTGGTGTTATGATTCCTTTGCCTAATGGGTATAGCAGAGGTTTGGTCATTATGCAAATATGGCTTCAAAACAGTCTTCTATGGAACCAAATCAGGCTAGTCTCCCATACATACCTGACTGGGTAAATTACTGACCTTTCCCAACCTGAATCCACTCTTTTGTTTGCAGAAATAATACTGCTTATTTCATGATTTTGTTAGAGCTAAAGAGGCATATGAGAAGAATCAAGCATGGGACCTGGTACATACAAGCTTAGTAAGAGAGAGTCATTCTGATTACCACCATTGTTGACTGCCTGTGAAATGGTGTTTCAATTTCAAGTGCTTGAAGCAAGATAAATCACACACACACACACACACACACACACACACAGAGAGAGAGAGAGAGAGAGAGAGAGAGAGAGAGAGAGAGAGAGAGAGAGACAAACACTGTTCTTATGAAACATGTTTTGGGCTTGAACTAAGTTTTGTGCAGGATTTTGGGTGGGGTTAGGTGGAAGGAGTGCAGGTTTTTGTACATGTGAGTACAGAATCCAGAGGCCAGCCTGGGGGTAGTATATTTCTCAAGAGCTATCTATCTAATATTTTTTTTTTGAGACACGGTAATTCAGCAGGACCACAGGCTAACATAATCAGATGGAATGGCTGGCCCAAGGCCAAGGGATCTACTTGTCTCTACCTCCTCAGACGGTTGGCCTTTTCTGTGGGCTTTCGGAATCTAAATGAAATCCCCATGCTTGTGTGGCATTTTACTGACTGAATCATCTCTCAGCTCAAGGTAGCATTTTATGACTGTTTTGGAATTTTTGACACAGTCTTACTATGTAGCCTTTGTCAGCCTGGGAGTTGCTATGTAAACCAGTGTGGTCTTAAACTCACAGAGATCCACCTGGCTTCTCCTCTAATACTGGAATTAATGCATATGCTACCAAACCTAGCTCTAAAGCAGTATTTTATATGTTGATGTGTGAAGTAACCTGATCCTCTCTTTGCTCTTGAGTAAGGCACATTCCATCTACTCTTTGATCTGAATTTGCTTCTGAATCCATAGGAAACTGTCTATTTGAGTATCTAATACTCTATAGTTATATGTACTTAAATACTTCCCAGAAAAAGATGCTATAGCTTCAATAGACATGCAAAATGATGTGCACTCATCTACATCCTTATCTTACTCAGCACCATGCTTGAATATCCATCAGAGAGACCATTGGTGCCTAGCTTCCTGACATACTCTGATGTCAGAGATTAATATGCAGCACAAGCAAGGGTGGTGTGTACTATAGTGGGAAACATTTGATATCATTAGCAATGCACAGAATGAATGCCTACATTTGGTGAATCCTGGAAGATGGCTATAGGAGTTTCTTTACGCTTAAAAACCACAAATCTACCAAAATTCATTTTTCTGATTTTGACTATAGCATAGTCAGGAATCACAATCCTATCATCTGCATGTAGTAATTAGAAATCAAATTTATGGGAATGGAGATGTATGAAAATTGGTAAGGATGGGCAGAGGAGTTGACTATTTCAGAAGACACAGTTAATGTGGTTTGATAAATTACAATATTTATGACAGGAAAATGCATCCATCTATGCACATCTCATATTGCTATAAAATACAGAGGTGGAGGAAAACTTGTGGATCAGTTGAGATTTAGGAACAGAAGTGGAAACAGCAAAACTATATTAAAAGTCAGTTAATAGCTATAGGAAGAGTTCAAGATTAAGTATGGCTTTGCTCAGTGTGGAGTAAGAAGTAACACATATCAGTAAAGATGTTTACTGAAAAAAAGTCAACTAACTAATGATTAATCTTCAGTACTTTGGAGCATCTTGGCCCAGTTGAAGCCCTGATTTAGAAAAATGAAGAAATATAAAAAACCTAAAGAGTTCTAAAGACATTTAGAAATATAGTTACCAACACTAAGGAGTCTAGGGAGTTCTTTGACAATTTGGGCATTTCTAGATTGGCAGTTGCACTGACAGCTATCTTAATTCATAAAATAAATTGCCTACTGTAATGTAAAGATGAGTTTCAAATTCTACTTAAGAAGACTAACAAGAGCATCAGATTACCCAAATAAATAAAAATTTAACTGGTCTTGCTGTTTTAAAAATTATTACATTTTGCTGGGCATTGGTGGTACACACCTTTAATCCCAGCACTCGGGAGGCAGAGGCAGGTGGATCTCTGTGAGTTCGAGACCAGTCTGGTCTACAAGAGCTAGTTCCAGGATAGCCTCCAAAGCCACAGAGAAACCCTGTCTCGAAAAACCAAAAAAAATTTATTACATTTTATTTATTTATTTATTGTCCACACATGTATGTGTGCTTCCAGTCACATATGAAGCACATGTAGAGATAATGTCAGCCTGTAGAAGTTAGTTATTTCCTTTCACCTTCTGGGTTCCAGGGATGTAACTGAGGTAGACCATCTTGGCGACAAGTCCCTTTGCTGCTACACCATTTTGCTGCCCTGGCATAGCTATTCTTAAAAAAAAAATGACTGTTCTAAATATATGGTGGTAATGAAGTATTGATGTCGTGTGCAGAAAATACAATGACAATGTGTTGATGTTGCCTACAGATGCCCCTGAGAAGTTGGCATCCTGTCAAGGAAGACCTTTCCATTTCTCAACTTAGTATCTTGGGAAAGTTGTTGGGACTAATGATATTGGTTAGGGGTATAGCTCAGTGGTAGAGCATTTGACTCCAATAATATGGATTAAGGGTTATGAAGCTCTAGCGATAAGAAGATATGTGAAGCAAGACACACCAAAGGTAGATGAATAGCTGAGCACGGCCAGGCATGCCTATATCCTAGCATTTGGAAGGCTGTATTAGGAGTTGCATTGGATACACAATGCAGATCAAGGTCAGCCCTGGATGCTTAACAAGGCTCTGTCTCCAAAGGCAAACACAACCCCTCAGACACTTTTTGGAACAGAAGTTTGTAAGTATAAGTACAACTGGCAGTAGGGGAGCTGAAAGCACTTTTGAAGTTACTATTCCCAATGGGCAACTTTCAGACATTTGAGGGCACGCCCTCCTTCCTCACATGCTATTTTTTGTAAACTTGACACTGGCTATTGTTGAACATAGACTCTCACTTTCAAGGGTGACTGTAGCAGAGTGAACCATAAGCAAGTCTATGAGGGCATCTCCTTGATTGATGGTTGATATGGGAGGCCCATATTGTTGTGGGCAGTCCTATCTCTGGGCAAGTGGTACTGAGTTGTATCAAACAGGAAGCAGGCCATGAGGGACAAGCCAGAAAGCCATATACTTCTGTGTATGGATCTGACTCAATTCCTGCCTCTAGGTTCCTTCTCTGAGCTCCTGTGTTGGTTCCCTTCAGTGATGGACTATGATGTGGCAGTGTAAGCCAAATAAGTATTTTCCTTAGCATGATGCTTTGATTATCATCATTATTGCAACAAGAAACTAAGTAGCACACCCAGCTCCCCCACATTTCCATAAAAGCCTGTATGTGTGTGTGTGTGTGTGTGTGTGTGTGTGTGTGTGTGTGTGTGTGTGTGTGTATGTATGTATGTATGTATATACTTCCTGTTTTAAAAAAGAAGCTTTGTCCTAAACAATATTGAAAATAATCAAATGTAGATGGCATAACTGCATTATGTACTTTACCTAAGTAAGTATCACATTCTATGTGTCTTTCCACTGTTCTACAGGGAAAAGGTAGAGTTCTGTATTTGGAAAGGTTATAGAATGAAAGACTGTAAAAATGTAGGGACTCAAAGCCGTAGAGTGTCATATTCATTGACTGGTAAACTGAAGAAATGGAGAGGTATGGGTGTGAGTGTTCCAGTCATATCAGATGTAAAGTAATTCTTAGTGTATATAACTCTTGTGTGGCAGAAGGCCTTAACTTACAACTAAATTGTGGTAAGCATAGGAAAATCTCCCTGTAAATTGATGGGCAATTTGATAATCAGTAAACATTGCACCTAATTAATAGCTACTCTGCCTAGCTTGTGTCAGATAGGAAGGTTGAGACAGAAATATATAGTAAAGGGGATTTTAATCTAGAAAAAAAAAGATTTTCTATGTGTAGTTTGGGCATGGTAAATATTTGACTCTTAGTTCGAAGCCTGAGGCTCTCGCTTTGAGTTCTCTCTGGCAACCTGTGTCTCCTAGGGAGGGAGGAAGACTTTGTACAAGCAAAAGCATACCCTCTCTCAACTTCCTTGAATACCAAGATAACTCTGCCTTGAGTTTTCCAACATACCAGGGGCAAATTCTGTTTTACTAGATCAGGATGGTCTTAAATGACCCCATGGAAAGAGAAATGCCTAGTGTGCTCTGTTCTACTTGGTAGGTCTTCTGTGATTACAGAGAGGTAGTGTGCTAAATCACTGGTGTTACTCTTGACCTGGCAGCAGGATTTCTGGAATACAACTGGAATAACACAGGAAGTATTGCTCCTCTCCTCACCTGAGTACCAGTTAAGTTTGTATGCTCTTTCCTACAGATGACACAAATAAATGTCTAACCACTGCAGGGAGACCCTTGCCTAGACTGAATTACTCCTCAGAGTCACATTCCAAGTATGTGTTCACTAAGTTACATCTCTTCCTTTATATTCTCAACCATGGTTTCTAGTTACATTCCGGTTTCAGGGGGCCTGTGTCAGGGGAACCCTGCACTAAGGCCCTGAACAGTGTGAAGGCTTCGTATCAAGGGGCCCTTTGTGTCTACACTTATCCTGAGCACTACCCTGCTAGCAGAGGTTCTAGTGAAGTTTAATAGCAAAAGAGTGGGTAGAGAGGGCTGATTCTGTATTTTATTGGCAGCTTCCTTTCTCTAGCTCTTCCTTCTCAGGTGTGGATAAGGGTATGGAACTCCTTCAGGAAGATGAAAGGAAAATAACATCTTGCAATGTGCACCTGCTTTTGTGTATTTTACAACTAAGATGAGCTGTGTTGTTGGTGGCTCTTTCCCAGGGAGTTGCTATTCCAAAGTCAGGTGTGTGGTCTTCACCAAGAAAAAACAGGAATTGTCAGTTTCCTTTGTTAACACACTTAACGTTTTGCACAAACTCAGAAAGTCTCCTTCAATAGGAAAAGAAATATCATCTATTTTTCAATATATGCTATTTAAACATCAAATTATTTTGTATAAATTATCTAATTCTTAAAATAATGCTGCAACAGAAATATTGCTAATGCAATTTTTAACCAGTTTTAACTGAAGAAAAATGAAATTCAGGGAGGCTAAGAAACTTATTCAAAATTATGCAAGTAGGATTTGAACTGAAGTCTGTCTGATTTACAAGCCAATGATCTTTGTCAGTGGTATCACAACACATGAGAAAGTCATGCTGAAGAAATACATGTTTTGGTAAGACCCATAGATGAATAATTGCATGAGATATTTCTGGCTTGGTTGAAATTATTTTGAATGAATGGAATAAATTTATTCAGCTTTCCTAAGGGTATTAAAGATGAATATTCTTGCCTTGGAGGTGCTCTACACTGTTGGGAAACCAGTCACCACATATAAAGTATTAGGGTGGAACAATTGCCAATAAAGTAGGTAAAGTGATAGCAAAGTGTCACTGGGCATGCTGGTTAATTTAACTGCTAACTTCACACAACCCAGGATCACTTGGGAAGAAAGTTTCAATAAGGAATTATCAAGATCAAGTTGGCCTGTGTACACGTTGATGGGGGGATTTTCTTGGTTGTTAATTGATGTTGAAAGATCCAACAAATTGTGGACTGCACTATTCCTTAGGCAGGGATTCCTATTATGGAAGGCAAATCAAAAGAAACATACCTGAAAGAAAGCAAGCCAGGTTCTACATACTTACTTTTTTTGCTCTTCATTGTGGATATGAAGCTTCAAGGTCCTGTTTGACCTCTCCTATACAGTAGAATTGTAAGCTCCAAACTTACTTTCTTCTTTAAGTTTGGTATTGTATTACAACCATGGAAATGAGACAGGAGTCAGAAGGCTTGGGGAACTGTACACCTGCCTAACATGATTTCTTCAGCCATTTAGAACTTAGGCTCAATGGAAGGGTGCCTAATTCACCAACCTTCTTGGTGGTCATATGATTTTGTTATGTTTTTTAAAGGAGTCAACGTTGCCTTTCTAGTACCCAAGAGTACATTTATATTTGTCTACTTCTTTTGCTGTTGGGTTTGTCCTGGAATGGTCTGTCATCATTCTGAGAATATTGTTTCCCTTACTACTGAAGAGGATATCTGCCTTGAAGGGTGAGGTTCAAAGGTTGTGGTCTGTTGGGGAAAGATGTGAAAATGAGAGGCCTTATGGAAGGATCCAGAAAATGACCTATATACCTCCGTCAAAAGATAAAATCTCTATCTCTGAGGATGAGAGTCAGATCTGAGTATGTGTGTGTATGCTTCAGTGTGAGACTATCCATGAACAATTTTATTCTCAGTTAAGAAACACTGTAAGTAGTGTCTTGTATTTACCATTATACACACAATTCCACGCACATATATGGATGCATCTTGGTAAGTAGTGTCTTTACCATTATACACACCCATCCTTACATATATATGGATATATATGGCATTTGTAACTGCATCTGTTGTATGTTATATGCACAAAATACGTCACCATTTCTGACAGAAAACAAATATCATAATGGTTTTTGCCTAAATACTGTCATTAAAAAATATTTTCAAACCTATTGTAAATGATACTCAGCTGGTAATTCTGTATAGAGTTTAGTATTAAACGTTGGTGATATGGACCAAATGGATGCCATTGCAAAGAATTGTGTTAAGCAAGTTAAGTCAATTGCAGAAAGATAAATACTATATGTGTAATTCCATTTATGGTTCATAGATTCCTCTATAGAGAAGTATAAAACCATTCATGTATATATGAGAATAAATTAGAAGTAACATCATTTGTCCTTGGCACTCAACCTGTGTGGAGTGGCATCTTCCTTTGCCAGTGAACAACCCCTTTGGGAGCTGAATGACCCTTTCACAGAGGTTACATATCAGATATTCTGCATATCAGTTATTTATGTTGTGATTCATAGCAGTAGCAAAATTGCAGTTATGAAGTAGCAATGAAATAATTGTATGGTTAGGGGTCAGCACATCATGAGGAACCAGCGTTAGGAAGGTTGAGAAGAACTGGTCTAGAGGGATAGAGCGATCAATGACAAAGGGGTGTGAGAAAAGGGAGGCTCTGGGTAGGAATCAAAGAGGCTCAACTGTAATACCTACATCTATTCAAGCTTCAAAAACCACACCTATGAAAAAGAAAATTCCACCAAGGGAGCAAAAAACGCTTAGCAGAGGATTCCGGATGCCCCATTTATGGTCCACTCTTTCAGTAACAAATTTTGAGATGTGTTTATGTTCCAGTAATGAACAGATACTAACCTTGTAGCCCATGACTTCAGACTCATTGGCTAAAGGTCTGACTGGCTCCCAGCCCAGGGAAACCTGCGACCCCTGCTGCTCCCATCTGAGGTTGCCAGGAGGCTCACTGGGGGCTGCAAGATAAAAAGGGAAGTGAATTGACAAGCCACAAATGCATTTCTTCATTTCAGTCCTGAGAATTTCTGTCCTCCATGTCTGGTAGCTTGTTGGTGCCTTAGGCTTCCCTCCAGCTGGAATCAGATGACGAGGGTTTTGCTCCAGGAGTGTCATTTTAATAGCTACTCCACTGAGCTTTGGAGCTTGAATCCTTTTATCTCCCTTTTATGTCAAAGTCGCTTAGCCTTGTTTCACAGGATGCTAACCTTTACAAACTGTGAATGCAAAATCTTTTGAGCTGGTTTTGGAATTCAGATCTGAGCAGAGAAGCAAGACTCCCTTTTGACTCTGATCATTATGCGGCTCGCGTTGCTTCTGAACATGTGGCTTTCAGAAGCCTGAAAAGATGTCCAGTTTTGTCAGAAACAAACAAAAGTCCAGGTCACTTACGGCGCCTCTTGGTGGTGGCACTCACTATCCTGCTGAGTGGCCCATATCCTGCTCCATTGT
Organism: Cricetulus griseus; assembly: GCF_003668045.3. Lineage (NCBI taxonomy): Eukaryota > Metazoa > Chordata > Mammalia > Rodentia > Cricetidae > Cricetulus > Cricetulus griseus. The sequence goes on from NC_048597.1 coordinate 123,790,782, forward strand.
AAGCCCTGACAGTGAGGTGATAGAGGGTATCGCCTTCCAATCCGGTCACCATGACAAATGACTCATTCCCTCTGGTTCTGACTGTTTCTGCAGAGTCTTCTGGCTCCATATCTTTCCAGTAGCCAATCTGTCAACACATTATCACAAGACAAATTAATTTTAAATTTTCCCTGGGACTGTGGTTGCCTGACATACTCCTCCCCTTTCTCCCTGGTTCCCCTCCCCACTCTGCCCTGGCTACTGTGAGGTTGAGGCCAAATGGCATTTTCCAGATTCTCTTTTAGCTGAGCTTGCTGATCTAAGAAATGGGCAAGGAGGAGTGAGACTGGCATCTTCAGCTTTCCTCCAGAGTGTCTCAGGAGACACAGGAAGCCACTAAAGGCTCTGATTTCAATAGGGAACCTGTGTATCACTGTGATGTCTTGGGGACCTGAGGCAGCCTAGATGCTGGCTATGGAAGTAAACACAAAGGGGGAAGAAAACAGTTACAAAATGCAACTGCAGCCTTGTCTTCTTCTTCTTCTTCTTCTTCTTCTTCTTCTTCTTCTTCTTCTTCTTCTTCTTCTTCTTCTTCTTCTTCTTCTTCTTCTTCTTCTTCTTCTTCTTCTTCTTCTTCTTCTTCTTCTTCTTCTTCTTCTTCTTCTTCTTCTTCTTCTTCTTCTTCTTCTTCTTCTTCTTCTTCTTCTTCTTCTTCTTCTTCTTCTTCTTCTTCTTCTTCTTCTTCTTCTTCTTCTTCTTCTTCTTCTTCTTCTTCTTCTTCTTCTTCTTCTTCTTCTTCTTCTTCTTCTTCTTCTTCTTCTTCTTCTTCTTCTTCTTCTTCTTCTTCTTCTTCTCCTCCTCTCCTCCTCCTCTCCTCCTCCTTCTCCTCCTCCTCCTCCTCCTTCTTCTTCTACTTCTTCTTCTTCTCATGTACGTGTGTGTGGTATGTGTTCCTATATGAATGCATGTTTGCATGTGTGGGGAAGCCCAAGGTTAATTTCAGGAGTCTTCCTTGATCTCTCTTTCCTTTATTCTTCAAGGCAAGTTTTATCAATCAAATGTTGAGTTCATCAATTACCTTGTCTTGCCAGCCAGCTTGCTCTGGGAATCTTCTGTCTCTTCCTTCAGAAGCTGGAGTTGCTGGTGGTCACCACATCCACCCAGCATTTACCTTGCTTATGGGTATCCAAGCTCTGGTCTTCTAGCTTGTGCAGCAACCTCTTCGACTACAGAACCCTCACCTTAGTTCTTCCCTGTTCGCCTGGAATTGTTTTGAATGTGTGCATAAATATGAACTTAGTTGCCTTCTTTTCTTGTCTAATTCAGCAGTGTGTCTACTCTTAGAATTTATTAGAGGTGGAACAAACTCACATACTGAGGTTGACTGATGAGGTGTTCTTTGGTTTTCCTCTTTGGAGACAGAATGTTTCATATATTTTTCTTCCTGCTGTGGCCAAAGTACATGATGAGAAGCAACTTAAGTCAAAGAGGGTTTGTTTAGGCTTAGAAATGCAGAGTTCAATAGGGTACCTCACTGAATGGCAGGGCAGGTTTGCAAGCAGAAGGGACAGCACCTAGTCACATTGCTTCAGTGATGGTAGCTTTGCTGGGAAAAGTGATGTTTGCCCTAAGTCATCATACAACATCTTTGTCACGTTGAGGCTTTGGGTCACTTGTTGGATGGGTATGTATAGATGCTCAATAAACAGATGGAAGTCATTTGTTCTCTGGGCTAACCCTTCACTGTTGTGCTTTTCTTTGCTGATGGAGAACCGACATTTGTATTTCTTGAGCTCTCTCACATTTTGGGTTCTGGTCAGGCTTTTCTTTTGTCTAGGAAGCAGGTGCATATGGTGTGAAACCACATGTGAGCAGAAACTGTGCCACTTTAGCTCTTTTGCTGGCAAACAAAGACACGGAGGCATTTTCCCCTTCCTCCCTCCAAGTAGCATTAATATATGTTTTGTTGCCTGGTACTGGCTTGGTGGAGCTCAAGAATTAGACCGATTGCTTATATTTTGCTAGTTCAAATCAGAGCAGACATGGTGGGATTCTGGACCTGTCAGTAATTACAGGGTCCTTTAGGTAAGGGTGGCTTTCTCCCGGTTACACTGTAGTAGTCTTCGATCCCTAGTCACAATAAGGGTTGATGGCCTCCTCTTTTCAAATCATCGGCCTTGTCTTTTGTGTTCCTCGAGTTTGATCTTGAGAGTAATTTTTAAACAATCCCTGTATCACTGCCTCAATTTTGCTAACTGTTGTCATACAATATACTTTGCATACAGGAGAGTTATTGGTTCTTCACAAGTGAGCTCCAACCGACATATCTGTAGCGGCCTCTAATTTATATACAAAAATGTGCTGGTAAAACCATCAAATCTTTTCAGCCAGTCTCTCCAAAGAATTGGTGGAACATATAGTCATGTGAGTGAACCTTAGAAAAGTAGTTTTCTAAAATGGGAAGCCCTCATTCTGCCTTTCATATGCTGTTTGCCCCATTATGCCCACTTCCAAAGCCCAGATTGTCTTGCTTGGACTCTGAGAATATTCTGAACAGAAGAAAAAGTCCAAGTTATTTTCAAGCTAAGAAGTTGGCTGAAAGTGACTGGCTGAATGAACGCTCATTTTTCTTTTCCGGCAATGCATCTGATTTCCTGGCTTCTGCCTCATTGTCTCTTAACCAGCTAAATTTTAAAAAATATAATTAAGTATATCTTGATATAGCCGAGTTATTAAATTAGGCAAATTCCAGGGTTTTGTAAAATTACACATATTGGTTTTCTAAAGATTGGATGTTTAATACTCTGAGTAGCCACTATAAAGTTAAATCTCAAATAAAGTACCAAATTCGTGTGTGTTGGGGAACTGATGGTGATGAAAAGCATTCTGTCCACCTGAATTCACACTGTGAGGTTTAGTTCCCCAGAAAGAAATCTAAACATTAATTTTAATACATAAGTAATAAGCATTAAATGATCAAAGGAATTGTAATTAATAGTGAACTTGTAATTCTTTACCTTTGAGAAATGGGAGAGAACAAAACCTTGGAATGAAATATAGTATTTCTTCAGTGATTCTTAAGCTTGGATGGGGCTATACAGTAGCAGCAAGTCCCACACCCCATGAAGGTGGAAGCTTACTCATTTGATTTCTGCCATCAGATACTGTTTCCATAAAATCACAAACTTTGAGATCCACATGTGAAATTGTTGTAATGAAGTTAAAAACACCAAAAGAGATAAACATGTAAACATCGTACTAGGAGCAAAGTACAATAATATACCTGGATGTTTTGTACATCGTTAAAAATTAATTTAGAGTGATACTTAGAATCAGCATCATATAGAACCCACTGTTTCATTACCTTTCCAGGATTTTGTATTTTCTTTCTTTCTGTATTTATGTATGTATAGACCTATAATTTTAAGTCCTACTTTCTTTCCCTGACATTGTTTTCCACACTTTCTCATTTTAAAGATTCTCCCCATGTGCTACTGCATGTGCAGCTAGAACAGGATGCCCTCATCTTTAGGAATCTAGTGATACCTCTTGCCTCAGAGAAACGTTTCTTTGATGGGGAGTTTATGAGATTTCTTTTCCTTGTTTATGCTTTATTTGTGGTAATTAAAGAGCGAGTGACTTAAACAGCCATGGCCAGGCAGACCTGAGGCCTGGCTACAGCAGAGGGCGGGGGTAGAGAAGGCTCAGTGGGATGCACGGGTTTCTTTGGTGGTTGTAAGGCTCTGAGCACTTAACCAGGCGTGGCCATTTCTTGGTTGTGAGAGGAGCTCTGGCTTTTGTGCAGCAACTATGTTGGTGTTAGGGGGTGGTGTGGAAATTGTTAATCTTGTATAAAGAAACACAATAAATTGTTTTGAGGTTTCCAAAAAAAGATATTATATCATATGTACAAATGACATATACAATGTGACCAATATCTTATGTGGAACATTTGAGTAGTTTAGAGCTATCACTTTTACTCTATTTAATTAATTTATTACTTTTCCATGTGTGTGTATATGTGTGTGTGTGTGTGTGTGTGTGTGTGTGTGTGTGTGTGTGTGTGTGTGAGCAGAGGCCCCTAGGTTAATTGGGCACCATCCACTATTGCTCTTCCACGTTATTCACTGAGGCATGCTCTGCCACTCAAATCCTGATCTCAGCAATCAGGGCAATCTCTTGCTAGCTTTATCTGACCATCCTACCCTGCCTTTCATAGCTGGTCACAGCAGCTGCCATGTCCATCTGGCATATGCTGGCTTCTGGGATCCAATTATTTTGCTTGTGTCGGAAGTGCTCTAAACACCAAGGACTTTCCTCGGTGCTCCCCAACTTTTGCTTGTGATGAAAGTGCTGCTGTGGCTAACTCATGGCAGGTGCTTGCAGCACGTCATCTTAATTTCCCCGATTAGATATCAGAAACAAGTCTATGAGCTTGAAAGTTGGAAAAGCAGCCTTCTTATATAAAAATGCCACATTAGTTTTCAAAGAGTTTGTACTATTTTTGTTTCCAAGAGAAATGCATAAATATAAGAACATTTCCATATTGTTCCAAGCTCTCAGCAGACCATGGCGTTGAAGCCAGAAGGTTTATATTTAAATCTTACTTTTGGTATGTGTAAGCTGCATGTAGGGCAGTTTCCTTAGCCAGTGAGTGGCTATAAGCCTCTTTACAAATGGTTAAGAGTGCTTCCCTGCCTCTCTCACAGCACTCTCCTGGCTTCCCACTCCTTGTGTGAGGGGCTCTGTTCCCTGCTGTTACATACTTTAAAGAGTTTGCTACTTGTAATAGTGCTATCTTTTTGCTCCTTAATGTTTATTTTGATCTTTCATATTTTCTCATGTTAAAATATTAGTTTTTAGTTAAAGCATAACTGATGTACATCTTTATTAGTGTCTGGCAGGAAATAATGATTTTTGTTCAGTAGATGAGATTTTTGTTCAAATATACTGCAGATATTTGATGGTGTTGTACTTCTGTATATGTTTATCTTATTGGTTCATGAATAAAATAGTGTTGGTCAATAGGACAGCAAGATAGGTGGGTCTAGGAGAGGAGGAGAATTCTGGGACGTACAGGCAGAGAGGAGTTACCATGTGAGCCTCTGGAAAAGAGGACATGAGTCAGGTGTTCTCCGGGAAGACAATACCATGTAGAAATACATAGGTTAACAGTTATGTGCTAGTAATTTAGTCAGAGCTACCCAATATGAAGCCCTCATTACCGGCCAACAAATTTATAACTAATATAGCATTGTGTGTTCATTTGGCTGTGGGACCAGGCTGGTGGTAAGAACCATACATAAACAAATATTGTACCTTCTCATGAATCCAAATTCTTTTGTCCTTCACATTTACCCTCTTCTCTCTTCTTTAAAACAGTTTTCTTGCACATTTACTCTGCATTCTGAGGTTATTTCTTAGATTTTTACTTTGAAGCTTCAATTTAAATATTTAGCAATTTAAATATTAGGGCTGGAGAGTTGGCCCAGTGGTTAAGACCACTGGCTGGATTCCAGAGGGCCTGGGTTCAATTTCTAGCTCCCACATGGCACCTTGGTACCATTTTTAATTTCAGTCCTAGGAGAGCTAATGCCCTCTTTTAGCTTTCCTGTGCACCAGTCACACAAGTGGCACACCCATACACATAAAATAATAAAACAAAATAACATAAAAATTATTTAGAAATATTAACTGGGCATCTCATTGTTCTTAATGAATACTTTATTTTGGTGATTTGGGTCCAGATTTTGATTGTGTTTTCTTCTTATCCTAGGATGCTCTTTAAATATAGAAAAAAATTGTTCTCACTCATTTCCTGAAAACAGAAACATGTGCTTAAAGTTTTTCCTCTAGGTAAGAGATTATCATCTATCTACCATATTTCTACCTTATGCTATTTGTCTGTCTATCTATCTATCTATCTATCTATCTATCTATCTATCTATCCTTTATCTATCCAACCCATGTCTGTCATCTGTCTACCATCTTTCTACCTTCTACTACCTTTCTAACTACTATCAACCTATCTATCACCTACAACCAAATATCTCATCTCATGTCTATAATTCCTGTATTATCTATATATTCATCAAACTGTCAATTGTATATATTATCTGTCATATATTTATCTAATATATTTATCCATCATCTATCTCTATCATCTACTGAAAGAAACTTCTTGTGCCAAACAGTAAGCTCTGAAAATATACAGAAGTAACATTAAACAGACAGATAGGTTATATTTAGGGATATATATTCATATATATATATATATGCATACAATAACAGTTAATAAAAACTGATCATAAATTTTAAGGAGAGTTTGGAAGGGTATATGGGAGAGTTATAATTACGTGTAATTATTTAATTGCACATATTATTATATTATATATTAATTATATAAACTCAAAAATAAAATGAAATGAACCCGTTTATGTAAAATAACTATTTTTCAGTTTAAAAAATGATCTCAACAGTTCATTTTTTATCTTTTTTACTTTTGTCACCCTATATAATTATCCTTGCATTTTATGCAGCTTATTTCAAGGAGATAAAGTATCCTAAGAGGATTTCACGACTTATTTGAGTGAGGAGCTGCATCTCTGAACTAGACCTTTTAGAAGGTTGGACCACACTGTGCAGGTCAGTGCCAGATGCCTGGCTGCCAGCACAGACCCCACTCCTATCTTCCTGAAACAAAGAGAAATCTCCTCAGGCCTGAGCTGAGATGCAAAGTTTCATGTGCCTGGGTGCAGTTTGTTTCAGTGAAGCAAAGATAAAGGAGAAGGAGGCCAGAGGCTATTACATTGCTTGCTTGAACCTAGAAAATAGGATTTTGAGGCCGGGTCATTGCACAAAGATGAAAGGAAAGGAAAACATAGAAAGCTCTGTAATAATTTTACTTCATGCCACTCGCTGGGATGACAATGAGGTTGCCTTTCTCTTCGTGACTCCATCCTTAAAGAGAATTTGGAAAAGCTGGGTTTCTATAATCCCAGAGGATCCACTGGTGTTGCTAAATGCAACAGTCATAATTAATAGAAACCGAGGTTAGAAGCAGGCATCCCATTGCCGAGCTAGTGATTCTCCACCTGCAGCAGCATTTCAAAACATTGTAACCTTTTCCTGACCAATGCTGGAATTGCTGCCAACATGCCTTCGGCTTATGCAACATTCAATGTCAACATGCCCTCTGTCTAGGGCTACAAACTCCTGGATCAGACAGACCTGGTTCCCACCTGGTGAAGGCCAGCTTCCCTTGACTTTGCTGCTCCAGCTTCCAACTCTCCTTGTTTTAGCATTAAGCACATTATCAAACTGCTCAAACGCTCTGAGATGGGCTGGCTGTGTGATTACATTATGAGTGTATTAGTTGCTCTGTGCCCACAGGTATTTTCATCATAAAGGACACAATTTAATGAATTGAATAAGATAAATAAACTTAACATTAGTTGAAGTTTGAACATTTATGAAGCCATGGATAAGAGGTGAGGAAGGTGGAAATGTGGCAGGAATACCAATGGCATCACTTACTGAATCAATGTGTATGTATTTTTTCAGAGGTGAGTTGCTTTTACTATCTAAAAATCAGTGAAAGAAGATTGGCTGCACAGAGAATTGAGTTTGTTCTTGATCTGTCTATGTTGCTACAGGCATCAGTTTTCTTCTACTCTTTATCATCCTTGATGACTTTTATTTAGAACATCCTTTTTAGTTTTATTACATTATTTGTGTGTACTGGTGTGTGCTGTGTGTGCATTCATGTGACCATGTCTGCATGACATGGTCAGAGGACTACTTGGGGAGTATCCATGGTTTCTTTCTGCCATGTGGATTCTGGTGAAGAAACTCTAGCCATCGGTTTTAGCAGCAGATAATGTCACCTATTACACCATCTCTCTGCCACTCTTGACTAATTTTTTAAAAGAACACAGTGAATAGAGAAAATTCTAGACATACTTAATTATTAGTACTGCTGTGTTTAAATATGCTTTATGAGATGACCCACACACTCAAGAGTCTTTTAATATATTTGAATGAAATGAAAGAAAAAAGGTTTGATCTGAATGTTAATGTTTTAGCTAGAAAAATGTTCATTTTGAAAGAATTATGCACTTACTACTCTATGATACTCAGAATACAGTCTTTGACCTGGATTTATTAGTAAAAGATCAAAAGTGAGAATCAGCAATACTGAGGTTTATGAGAAAGATCCTTTTATACCAAGTAAGCTAGAAAGAGGGAATACCAATGACAGGTGTGGCATTTAATGACTTAGAAAACAAAAATAAAGAAAATAAATAATCAAACATAACTCTTTGCAAAGTTTTAGAATTTTTGAAATGTTCAACACTGAATTGAATCACAGTGGGCAGAAGGAAGGAGTGGCAGGGGTGGGGGAGCAGGGAGGTACAAGTTGTTGGTACATAATAGGTGGGACATTGCAGATCTGAGGGATAGCACAAAGATGCCCGAATGAGTAATGTGGTCATACAAACTCTAACTCAGATGGGAATTAAAAAATCTTCACAAACATACTGAAGTAGTCAAAGCCATATACAATTTTTCCTTGAGAAGCTGAAACTGTAGCAGGTCTGGTCCTTGCATGTGCCTGCTTTGTTTGAGGGATCTCATTATTCTACTCCCACTGGCAATGGTGAGGAAGATTTGGGCTGTCTTACCAGCTGGAGGCATGCAAGGGAGTGGTCCTGTAGAGAAAAAAGCTAGGAATGGAAGGGACATTCAGAAAGTGAAGAAAACATAAAATTGGCAAGACCCCCGCAAGCATGCATTAAATTTTGCTGATGTCTTTGGCCGACATGTAAATCGCACTTGTGCAGGGAAGAGCACAGGGGCCCTGGGAAAGGAGGAAGGCAGAGGCCAGCACAGGTGCAAGAAAGCCACACCAGGCTTGTGCTTTGTGAGTACTGCTTCTGAACTTCATACAGCTAAAGTCCACTGCTCAGGTAAAGAAACAATCATGGTGAAAGGAAGCCCATAGAGTGGGAAAGAACCTTTGCTAAGTACACATCTGACAAAGGATTACTAAGAGTCAAAGAAACAAATGGCCCTCTCAAACATGGGCCTAAGAATAAAAAAGAAAGGAAGAGAAGGAGGAGGAGGAGGAAGAAAATAATAATATTAATAATAATAATAATAATAATAATAATAATAAATATTTCAGAAAAAATGTTCATTGCCCCGACTAAATCAAAATAACTTTGATTTTCATCTTACTCAGTTTAGAATGTCAAAATAAATAACCTACAACAAATGTTGGAGGCATTATTGTAAGGCGAAGGGAACACTTGCTCACTGTTGGTGGGATTGTAAACTGGCACAGTCACTCTGGAAATCAGTGTGGAGAATTTTAAAAAATCTAGCAATAAATCTACCACATGACCCAGTAAATATGACTACTTGGCATATGTCCAAAAAAATCTCCATCCTACTCTACAGACACTTGTTCAGCCATGTTCATTGCTGCTCTGTTCACAACAACTAGGAAATGGAGATAACCTAAATGTCTTTTTTGTGTGTAATTTTAAAAGATTTATTTATCTGTGTGTATATGCACACATATGTGAGCAGGTGCATGCATGGAAGCCAGAGAGGGTGTTGGGTATCCTCAGCAGTCTCTCCACTTATTCCTTTGAGACAGGGTCTTCTCTAGAATCTCACTCTTAGGTTTTATTGGCTTGGCTAGAAGCCAGCAAGCTCCAGCAAACTTCCTGTTTCTGCCCACCTTGGATTAGGGGAGTTACAGGCATATTCCAGATGCCTGGATTGTTACATGGGTGTTGGCATCTGAACGCTAAAAATTACACAAGTGCATGGAAGCAGTGAGCCATCTCTCCACCTCCCCTTTTACTTGATGAAGCCAACAATGTAACTGCTGAGATTTGCTTGGAAGTGACAGGATTAAGTGGAGTTATCCACAAAGTGAATTATTTCCCAGTTGACAACTGGTTATGGTCAGTGTCTTCGGCATAGAAATGAAAGATTCTATTTGTATCATACATATTTTAGAATTTTTCTAATACAAAGTTAAATCTTAACTTAAAACAAATATAAAATTTATTTATAGCATAAAATTGAAATAGTGATAGGTCTGGGGATGGGGTTCAGTTGGTGTGATGCTTACCTTGAATCTCTAGTGTCACAAACCTGGTTTGATAGCAGAAGCCTGTGATTTCTGGCCTTTGGAGGGGTAGAACCAAGAGCATCAAAAGTTCAAGGTCATTCTTGGCTACAGAGCAAATTCAAGGCTAGTTTGGGTCCTGTAAGACCCTGCCTCAAAAACAAACAAACAAACAAGCAAATACATTGTGGAAAATCTAAGGAAAGATTTGTAAAACCTTATTTTGTATTTTTCAAGCAAATAATTGAATAGTCTTGTACATCACTTGGGGTAGCCCTTCACATAGCACAAGTGAAATAAAGGCCACAGGAAACTGAGATTCACTATTGTTTGCTTTTTAAAAGAATTCTGTGGAACTGTCCTTCAATAGGACCAGGAATGGTTGGGTGAAGCACCTGACAAAATGACTTCAAGTTTTCTTGGTCTAATGATTTTTGAAAAAACAAACAAATACAAAACCTGTTTTGATTGCTTCATAGTCTATGAAAATACCCAAAGAAGGAAGCCTAAGAACAATGACATGACAACCATTTGGTTTATTTCAGAAGCTGCAGAATTTCAGGGAAGGAAGAATTGGCATCTCCTTGCAGGCTCTGTTCTTGCAATCTTATTTTTACATAGTTGTAATAAAAGCACAGAGAGGCTGCAAAACAAAGGCCACCCACACACCATATGGAAAAGAAAGCAGTCTTTGTCTTAGCCTTTCACAACTGGCTTTGTTTCAGCATCTTCTTCCCTTTAGCTTATATCTGCAATTCCATTTTTACTCCCTCTCCTGATAGACAAATTGAGTGCAATCTGCCTGCCATGGGTTATTGTCAGACAGCACCAAGGCCCATTTGTTTTCATCTTCTGCTCTGATGATTAGCGTCCAGATCATAAAATAAACAACAACAATCAGGTTGCTTCTCCCCTTAAGAGATCTCCACCACATCTTATTTTATAAAGCACAGCACAATTGGTATCTTTTAGGGCAATCAATAAGCTGAAATGGCTTTAGTGACATGTCTGAAATGAACTCCTAAGTGGCAGATTCCCTGGAAGCTTAAAAGTGAACACACATAAGTGCTACACAAAGCCTAGGAAGAGGGCTGCTAGAGCTACGATTTAGAGATCAGTGTTAAATGGGACAGACTGTCTCATCTTTTGCTTTCCTCTCAAGCAGCATCAAGTTCAGAACTGAAACCAAAATACTCAGCATCCATCTTCCTTCCAAGAACTTGCATTGTTGCTCGATTACTATTAAAATGACTCCATCTATAAAAAAGTATAGCTAAAATTCTCTTAGGATTGGGAGGAGTAAAAATAGATGCCATAAGCTTGGAAATCATGGGAGAATTTGTTCCCTAGGCAAAATGAATAACATTTTTTTTACAAGAATTATATCTACTGGAAATAATTCTCCTTCCTATTTCATCCAACAAATAAACCCTTTATATTTAAGAAAATGGGGGCTATTTTGGGGACAGAAGTATATGCTCCTGCAAAGAGAAACATGAACTTGTGGATGGTACTGGCATGGATTTATCCTTGCTGTTTCTTGAGGGTCAAGGTGATATTGATTCCTAGGATAATTATGGAGATGAGAATCTTATTGTTACTATGCTTTTGCTTATTTTAACTTCACATAAACTTTCCCAGTATTAGGATGAGCTCTTAGTGGTGCCAATGCTAAGACCTGGCCCAGTACCTGCCATGAGTGAAAGGATGAAAAGAGGAAGCAGCTCAGATTGCATCCATCGTCCCTGCCAACCTGCTTCCTAATCTCAGGAAACCAGAGAAAGATGATGCTGCTTGGCCGAATGGCTTACCCTCATTCCTGCCAGGATGACATCTGCTTTGAATTTGCAAGCTCATAAAAATTCTATATGCTCTCAGGAGCTTGGGGGATGGTGCTCAAGGATCCCAGGAGGATTCCCATTCCCTGGACACTTGAGTGCTGGTGAGCTCAAAAATCTAAGACAGAGCCTTATAATCTACTTGCATCGACCAGAGAGAGAAATGGTATTCCAGATGGGAGGGTCATGGTTATTCATGAATTGGAGTTTTTCAATAGATATAGCTTATTTCCAACTTTCAATCAAACTACATCTCAGGCTAAAAATCTCAACATATTTCTATGACCGTGCTTTCTACATTTAGTCTTAACAGCCATGAATTTTCAAACATCTTATAAGGAACTAAAATTCTCAGATGAGTTGTTCTATGAGACCATCCGCCCAATTGTTGAAGCTTTTTAAAATACTGGTGTCTTAGGTTTCTATTGCTGTGACGATACACCATAACCATGGCAACACTTACAAAGGAAAAACATTGGGCTGGATTACATTTTCAGAGGTTTAGTCCATTGTCATCATGGTGTGACCTGGAAGTGTGCAGGCAGTCATGGTGCTGGAGAAGTAGCTCAGAATCCAACATCTTGATTTGTAGGCAACAAGAAGTGATTTGAGACACTGGGCATGGTTTAAGAATATATGAGAACTCAGAGCCCCCACCCCCCTCATTGTGAGACACTCCCTCTAACAAGGACATTGATGGGGGAAGGCCTTCTGTATATATGTTTGTCTTATTGGTTGATAAATAAAGCACTGTTGGCCAATCAGAAAGCAAGATAGGTGGGCCTAGGAGGATTCTTGGAAATGTAGTAAGGACGGAGTCGCTATGTGATCCCGGGGAAGAAGGACGCATGCTGCCAGCATCCTCTAAGATAAGTCTTTATAAAATATATAGATTAGTAGTTATAGTTGATAATTAAGACAGCTAGCAAATAAGAAATACTAGTCATTGGCCAGCAGTATTGTAATTAATATAAGACTGTGTGTTATTTCAGGGCCCTAACGTGACGGCAAAATTCACACGGCTGACGGAAAGAGTTATTGTTACAGGACATACCTACTCCAACAAAGTCACACACCACTAATAGTGCCACACCTCATGAGGCTGTGGGAATCAATTACATTCAAACTACAATAAGTGGATAGTTAGTTTTGTGTATTTGGATTTCAGTGGGTGTGATTTTTCTTGATTGTGAAGTTGAGTGCAGTTTTAGCAACTCATTGAAAGTCAGTGGATTTCTTATCTAGCCTAACAATAACTATTAGAAACTTCTATGAATGGTTCACAAAGACATAGAAAGGATGATACTGCTCCAGTGAACTCAAACCTCTTGACCTTGTCAATCTTCCTTCATTCCTTCTCTCCCTCCCTCCATCTCTGCCTTCCTAACTTCTTTCCTTCCTTATTTTCTTCCTTCCACACCTCCCCATTCTTTCTCACCTTCCTCTGTCCTTTTAAATAAGGTCTCAGTATGTATCACTACTTGTAGCTAGCCTGGTACCCACTATGTAGACCAGGCTTCCCTCAAGAGAAATTAGTTAACTTAATAACAAAAAACAGAGACTTTGATTGGAATCAAGTAGTCAGTATATTTGAAGGAGTTGGGTAAATTGCAAATAAAAGTTAGCCTTAAGTCAAAATACTTGTTGTATTATTTCTTAAACCACTTAAGATATAATGGCAGATTCCTCAGTACAAAAGCACAAGTGAGAAGTGTATTGACAAGGAAAACTAGACTGAGAAACTTATTGCTACCCTGTGCAGCCACACCAAGTTGCTAGCAAAAGGAATTACCTGGCATTGGACCACGGCCTTACTTTAAGACTGAAATAAAACCCAAAATATAAAAAACAAATGCAACCTCAAGAAAATAGAAATCTCCTCACTTGGCAGACTGGAACTTGAGTTTTCTTTTTGCTTTGTTTTGTCTTCTGCTTTTAATAGTCTCACTTCATAGAACAGTGTGACCTTGAACTCACAATCTTCCACCTTAACCTTTTGAGTTCTAGGTTGGTGGATAGCAAGTACCACCTTCCATGGATAGAATGTGAGCTTTACAAGGGTTACTACCTTTGTCCATTCTACTTTCTGATTTAGCATCAACACTGCCCCTGAGCACAGCAGGGTAGTCCTTAATTGTTCACGGAGTAAGTAACTAAATAATGAATGAGATCCAGACAAAACATCCAGAATGGGAGACCAGGAGTGTCTGAGGTCAAAATTTAACTGACAACCTGAGACCATGAGTTCAGTTTGGTGGCAACCAGTTTGGTTCAGAGAGCTAGGGAGTCAAAGGCTAGTGATGGTGTCTTGGTTGAAAAGATGGCAAAGGTTATCAGACCTTGTTGGTCTCATGTTTGTCTTATTTCTTCATGATCTTTGCTAAGGGTAGCTAGCCTTCCACACTTACTTAGGAAAGAGCTGAAAGAGCAAGCACAAAGGCTTCATTATCAATTGTTTCACTGGTAAATTTGGTTTGTTTGATGATTGAGGTGTTACTTATAGAAGTCACATTGTGCCAATACCAAGATGTTTTCAGGACTATAGCTCTGTAATAGAGCTTGAAGTCAGGGATGGTGATGCCTCCAGAAGTTCCTCTATTGTCCAGGGTAGACCAATGGAATAGAGTTGAAAACCCTAATATTAAACCACACACTTACTAACACCTGATTTTTGACAAACAATCCAAATATATACACTGGAACAAAGAGAACATCTTCAAGAATTGTGCTGGCATAACTGGATGCAAACATGTAAAAGACTACAGTTCTTTTACTACCCAAGCCTTTCGCCCTGCACAAAACTTAAGTCAAAATGGATCAAAGACTTCAACATAAACCCAGCCACACTGAACCTATTAGAAGATAAAGTGGGAAATACCTTTGAATTAATTGGTACAGGAGACTGCTTCCTGAACATAACACCAGTAGCACAGACACTGAGATCAACAATTAATAAATGGGACCTCCTGAAACTGAGAAGCTTCTGAAAGGCAAAGGACACAGTCAGCAAAACAAAATGGCAACCCACAGACTGGGAAAAGATATTCACCAACCACAAATCTGACAGAGGCCTGATCTCCAAAATATACAAAGAACTCAAGAAGCTATTCTCCCAAACACCAAACAATTCAATTAAAAAGTGGGGGTACAGAACTAAATAGACAATTCTCAATAGAGGAATCTAAAATTGCTGAAAGACACATAAGAAAGTGTTCAACATCCTTAACCATCAGGGAAATGCTAATCAAAACAACTCTGAGATACCATCTTACTCCTGTCAGAATGGCTAAAATCAAAAACACTAATGATAGTTTATGCTAGAGAGGATGTGGAGAAAGGGGAACACTTCTCCACTGCTATTGGGAGTGCCAACTTGTACAGCCACTTTGGAAATCAGTATGGCGACTCCTCAAGAAAATGGGAATCAGTCTACCACAAGATCCAGCAATTCCACTCAAAATAAACACATTCATACAACAAAGACATCTGTTCAACGATGTTCATAGCAGCACTATTTGTAATAGCCAGAAACTGGAAGCAGCCTAGATGCCCCTCAACTGAAGAATGGATAGAGAAATTGTGGTACATTTACACAATGGAGTACTACTCAGCAGAAAAGAAAACAATGGAATCCTGAAATTTGAAGGAAAATGGATGGAACTCAAAGAAACCATTCTGAGCGAGGTAATCCAATCACAAAAAGACAAACATGATATGTACTCAATATATGTGGATTTTAGACATAGAGTAAGGGATTACCAGCCTACAATCCACACTGCCAGAGAAACTAGTAAACAAGGAGGACCCTAAAAGAGACAAACTTTGTCCCCTGGAGAAGGGGAAAGGGTCACATCCCCTGAGCAAATTGAGAACATGGGAAGAGGGGGAAGGGAGCTAAGAGAATGAGAAGGGAAGAAAAGGAAGAATGCAGAGGTCATGAGGGAGCAGAAAGGTTAGGTCAGGTGTAGATTAGAAGAAAGGATATGTGATTGGTAGGGTTTTAGTTGGGGGGGTGGTAGGGGAGGATGGGAGGGAGAAGGGAACTGGGATTGTCATGTAATTCGATCTTCTTTGTAATTTCAATCAAAAAAGCAAAATAAATGGTTGAAATTTTAAAACCGCAAAAAAAAAAAAGTCACGTTGTATATACCAGTGATTCTGCTGTCCATGCTGAACTAGGTAGCAGATTGTGTATTCGATGGGAAACTTTAAAGGATGTGAATCTGTTAGTGCACTTTAGAAATGATGACTTATTTGTCAAGCCCCACCTATCAAATGTGTCATGGGAATTTTCTGATTAAAAGTATGGTCTTTGAGCTGTTGGTAAATGTGGCTAAAATAGTTTCCAGCCTTATTAGGCTTATTCTGAAGTCTTTGATGCAAAAATATGTTCAGATGTTGAATCTTGTTCACAATAATTATTGATATAAAGATTGCATAGTTTTAGCTCTCAGGAACATCAAAACACTGTGGTGTTGTGACAGGAGCTCAGATAGTTTCACAATATGGAAAGGTGATGGTGTCATAGAGGTCAGAATGGAGGTCCCTCTTTCCAAATTACTGCCACTAATCATTATTTAGAAAGCAGTAGTATTATGCGGTTGTTGGATTTCTGTAAGAAAAATAACCGAACTGTCAATGGAAGAGATGTTAATTACATTTTTATAGACAACTTCTTAACCTCCCAACCCATTGTGTTTTTTTGCCTTGTCTGGCCTGACATCAAGCAGCCCTAAGCAAAGGCGATCACTTCCTTCTCCCCTCATCAGTATGTCTAGTCTTGTTTTGTGTGTGTGTGTGTGTGTGTGTGTGTGTGTGTGTGTGTGTGTGTGTGTGTGTGTGTGTGTGTGTGTGTGTGTTTAATCTGTCAAACAGATGTCACTTGCTGGTACTGTCTCTTCGGTGAAGCTTTACAAGGTCTGTCTGCAAACTCCTCCTCTTTCCCTTTCTTCTTCTCTTCTCTAGCCTAGAAATTTTCCCTTCAGATGTTTTTACTTAATTACATGGCTTTCAATGACACTTCTATGCTTTCCACCCTGATCTCTCTATTACATTCTAAACTTCCATGTCCTACAGGCTAAGCCAGTAACATCCTTGTATTTCTAATAGAAACCTCAAGCTTAATTCGGACAAAATGGAACTCTTCCTTTCCTACCTGAAAATCTTTTCTTTGCTTTCTTTCTCTTGTTTTTTGGAAAATGGCACAATTTACTAATCCAGTAATGCAGAGATCATCATTTCTCTCCAGTCCACAAATTTAGGCAGCTCGCCTCTAAAATCCTTTACTTTGCACTCACTTTGCGGAGGCCACCTCTGTCTAATTCCCACTGGACCTGCCTCAGGGGGACAGTAATCTCCTCATTCTCCCTGCCCTTGTTCTTCTTCTTTTCCTGCTCTTTATGGAAAAACTACCAGCTATTTTAAAGAAAGTGAATCAGACATGATCTCTCCCAGTCTTACTGACTTTTCCCATTGCTGTAATGAAATACACCAAGGAAGCAGCAGTATGTAAGGAAGGTTTGTTTGGGCACATGACTGGAGACTACAGGCCACCATGATGGGGAAAACATGGATGCAGGAACAGGAGGCAGCTGCTCATCCTGCATCTGCAGTCAGGATGCAGAGAGAGATGAGTGCTGGTGTTTTGTACACTTCCATCTTTTCATGCAGTAAGGAACACCAGTCCATGTAAAAATATAAAAGTGCAAGCTCCTATTCCTGATGTGGGAAACCCCTCTTCTCTTCTCTTCTCTTCTCTTCTCTTCTCTTCTCTTCTCTTCTCTTCTCTTCTCTTCTCTTCTCTTCTCTTCTCTTCTCTTCTCTTCTCTTCTCTTCTCCTCTCTCTCTCTCTCTCTCTCTCTCTCTCTACAACACACACACACACACACACACACACACACACACACACACATCCAGATTTGTGTCATGATTCTGAATCTAGTCAAGCAGCCAGGAAGACTGACCACTGACCCTCTGTAAATCACTCTGCTAATTTCTGCTGCATCAGAAGCTGGGCTCTGCCATCTGTATGTTTCTACACATCGTAGTCTCGGCATAACTGTCTACCTCTAATTCCATGCATGCCATTGCCCACTGACATCTTCTGTTGTTTAAGGATCTAAGTTGGCTCTACCTTTGTCTTTTGTTAACTTAAAACACAAATTTTTATAAGACAAAAATACAAATCCCAAGCAAAAAGTGTGCAATACCAACCTGGAGTCATTTGTTTGTTGGTATAAGGCCTTTCCTGGCGTACATAGAAAATTGATTTTCCCTCTCCCAGAAGCTATCAGTTACAAATAGCATCTTCTTTGAGGTAGGTTTTGTATTCACTTTTTCTTCTCTGCTGGGATTTCAACATTTACTTGTTGATTTGTTTATATGTTCTTTAGTTTGCTCTTTCTCCATTATAGTGAGGCATTCATAGACCTAATCTGTCTTATCTACACATTCTAGTTCAAGAAAAATAGGAGGAGCCACCAAATACATTGTCATTTGCATTTCCCAAAAAGTTCCAGTAATTTGGAAGTTTATGCATTGCAGTGAAATTTGAACTGTGTGTTAGAAAATTAAGCCATACGACAGATACAGGCATATAAAAACTAAAAGCAATCTTCTGATTTTGGTAACAAAGGCTCCTGTTCCAAATTCCTGTTTTGTTAATATGATCAGAATTCTGGCATTAGTAAACAAAGCTAGAACATGGCAGGGTCAGAATAGAGGAGGTGGAGAGATGATGATATATGTGTACTACTTAGTCACAATTGTTGATTTCTTTTGTTGTCATTTTTAGCAACAGAGAGATGTGAGGACAAGAGGGTAGACTTGGGTAGACAGATGAGCATGTAGTTTAAGGAAGGAAAAATGGAGAAAAGACAGGTGTGGTGTTAATACTCCCTTTTTGCATTTTAATGACAGATATTTTTATTGATTTAATAAGGATGAAGTTATTCTTCCTCATGGAAGGCCTCACTATCCTTGGGGAGTGGGTGGGGGTTTGGTTGGGGGAGCATGGGAGGATGGGAGGGAAAAGGAATGGGAGGTTGATATGTAAAATAAGATTGTTTCTAAGTAAAAATAAAACTAAAAAAGAATATTGTTTAAGCACTGTATTTCTTACAGATGAATTTAAAAAATACACTTCTTATATCACATTTAGTCTTAAGTTGACCTGTAACTATCCAACAATGAGATAGAGCAAGTCAAAGTCATGGTTGGAATACATTTCACTTAAAATAACAGGTAATGTCATACCTGGCCATTAAATTTTACATTTTATTCATTTTATGTTTTAAAAATTATGTGCTTTTTTCTAGTTAGCAAGATGTTGACATTTGCCTTATAACAAAACTCTATATTTTTCTTTTTTCCATTTTTATATATATTGTGCACTAGTTAGTTTAATGTCAACTAGACCAAGCCAGAGTCATTAGAGAGAAGGGAACCTCAGTTGGGAAATGTCTCCATAAAAGTCAGGCTATCTGCAAACCTGGAGTGCATTGTCTTAACTAGTGATACATGGTGAAAGCCCAATCCATTGTGGGTGGTACCATCCTTGGGCGAATAGTACCGGGTTCTATAAGAACAAAGCCTTAGCAAACCCCAGGAAGCAAGCCATAAGCACTACCATGGCCACTGCATCAGACCCTGCCTCCAGGTTGCTGCCCTGCTTGAGTTCCTGTCCTGACTTCAAGATAATGAGCAGTGATATGCAAGTGTAAGCCAAACAAACCCTTTCCTCCCCAACTTGGTTTGCCCATGATATTTCATAGCATCAACAATAACCCTAACTAAGACAGGTGGTTTGCCTCTGTGTATGCATATTTGGTATGCATGCATGTGTGCATGTATACATGGAGGCCTGAGGTAGCTGCCAGGGATCATCCTTGGTTGCTCACCTTATTCCGTGAGGCAGCAGCTTTCATCAAAACCAGAGCTGGCAGATACATCTTGCTAGTCAGTTTACCCTGGGGTCCACTCTTTCTGCCTTCTGGGCTGGTCCCCTCAGTCACTTGACATGGCATTGTAAATCTGGTCCTCACAGTTTTGCTGTGTTTTAACCCTGGTGTCATCTTCCCAGCCAATAATTCCCTATCTTTAAACTTTCTTTTATAATGTAAAGCAGAATAAATGTTAACGTGCTCATGGAGTCCCTACTATTTAATTTTTTTTCAGAATTTTTGTCAATTTAGTTTAAAAATACAGCTGCCCAAATCTGTGTCATCTTGGCCAGCTTGTAATCACTGAGGACATTCTAATTCATGGCTGTAAAAATTTATCATTCTGAAGGAGACAAGCTGAGCAAAGACATGATGTTCCAACATGTCTGTGTCACACATGATCCCCACTTTCAGGCAAGCCTTGACCAGCACGACACCAACGTCTCCCAGCAAGCCTATTCATCTCTGTCATACCCATCTGGAGATATGACATCTCATCTTCTCATCTTTCTGTGACTTTTTTTTTTTTATTTTGGAAGTGCCCCTGTGTTGCTCAGGGCTGACTGCCTGAGTAGGTTGTACTTAAGGTATGTGCCACTGGACTTGCTTTGGACTTTGTCTTTTGAAATTTTCAGCAGCATTTGGGTCAGTGGAATGTTCTTGACCTTTTGAAATTTCTCTTCAGGCTCCTGAATTTCTTTGGTGTCTCCCTCTCAGCATATTTGGTCAGACCCTTTTCTTTTATTGAGCTCTAGGTCATAGGATACTGTAGGGCTCAGTTTTTATGTAACCTGTTTATAAGTACAGTGACCACAACTAGTCCAAGATTAAAGCATCATTTAATACAGGTGATTCTTCCCAGTGAAAAACTGCTCAGCGCTTAATCTTCTATTTGAGGCTGTAGTTCAGTTTCTGGACTGATTGCCTGGTTTGCTTCCTAATACCTTACAAACAAGGTGTGGTCATGCATGCTTGTAATCCCTGCACTTCAGAGGTGAAGGAGTTCAGTGTCCTCCTCGGCTGCTTAGGGGGTTGAAGCTATTTTAGGGATACATGAGTTCTTGCATCAAACAACAATAATGCAATATAACAGCAATAATAATAACACAACAACAAACAGCAGCAGAAATAAAGAAGGCTTATAAAGCTTAACATCCAAAGCAGAATCTTTGACTTCTGTGTGTCAGTCATCCAGTGTGTTGGGTCATATGGCCCTTGGATTATCCTTGGTTTCTTGTCCATGGTCCATAACCAATTCACTATTAAATTCTGTCTTGATTCCATTTGAAGTAGTGGTGTACTTCTCATCAGTTCCAGAAAACAGCACCCTCATTCATACCTGATTGGACCAGCAGCTACTCTGCTCTCCTGGAGCTCTCCCCTCAAGTCTCTTCTCTCTACTCTAGACCAAGAGGCTCTTACTACAAGACAGATCTTTATATGGCCAGGCCATTGAAAATGCTTCTGGGGCTGTCCATGTACATAAGCTAGAATACTCAAGCTCACAGGTATCCACAATCCTTCAGTCCATGTGCAGGCTAAAGCTTAAATGATGTCACTGAATTGATATGGCATATTCATGATTATAAGGTTGTTATTTCTCTCTGCAATTAGTAAAAGGAAGTAAATATCTACCCATAATTTCTGGGTTTATCTGAAACTTCTTTCATTTCCTTCTCTATTTTTGCACAGTGGTATGAAGACTACAAAAAGTAAGCCAACTAATGAGAAATAAAATACTTGTTGGGAGAGCAGTGTTTCTTTATCACAGAAAGAGCATAGTTTCAAAGGACTATGATTCTGAAGATTCAATGAACCACCTCTTTAGCAGGACAGAGTGCCAGAAAAATAAAAGGCTTTTTTTTAATAATTCTGTTCATACCTCAAACCCCTGTGGCCTTCCAAGACTCTCCTTATTGTGTTTCCATGTAACAAGAATCTCTGACACAGATACACTCATAGCCTTGACATCGGTGGGGGCAGCAGTGGGCTCTGTAGGGAGAAAGGTGGAAATGATGAGCAACAGTCCCACAATATCTCTGTCAAGCATTGTTCTGTGGGAGAAATGTGAAGTGATGAACCACAGTCCCACATTGTCTCTGTCAAGCATTGTTCTGGGGTCTCTTCGCTGTTCATGTCTTCTTAGCTTGTTTGTGAATGATATGTTGTGAACTTGTGAAAAAGCACTAGATTAGAAGGTGATATAGTAGGTTTTTGGTTTGGGTCAATTTACATTAGAATCTTACCAATAATCAGTGACAAATCTAGAATAATGAGGAGAGGAGGCCTTTATCTTGGAGTCAGGGAGGGCATTTCTTGGAAAAGTGAATGGTCTGAGTCAAGTTGCCTGGCAGGCCACTCTAGCAAAAAGACCATCAGCTGGGATTGGTGGGTTTATTTATTTATTTATTTATTTATTTATTTATTTATTTATTTATTTAATTGCTTTGGGGGTAAAGTTATGAAAACAACCTAGCTGTCAAACCACGGAGGGATGGAGAATGTGGCATTTACTCATGATAGGGACATATTGTTCTTCCATGGAGAAGTGTCATTGTCAATAAATGGCTATACCTGGAGATGATCATACTCAGTTAACTGTCTCAGAAAGACAAATATCACCTTTTACCCTCATTTGGAAGTTCTGAACTCATACAAACATGATATTTATTTGTACTGAAGGTATAAAAACCAAAGGAAAACTCTCTGGGAAATAATTGACACTAATGGGAACGGAGAGAGAATGGGGGAGAAAGGGACAGATAGAAATGCTCTCAAGGTACATAATATACTTATAGGAAAATGACTTTGTATAACACTGCATAATGAAAAACCATGCCTCGATGGATGCTTTGCTCATAGAAAGCGATAGTCATTTCTGAATGTACAATGTGTTCATGTGTTCCAAGTATAACATGCTATCCTGTTAGTATGAGTAGTTTCTATGTTGGAGTTAAACATTTAACAAACAACACCAAAAATCCCTACTGGTATTTAGCTAACTTTTGACAAATTATGCCAAGTTCTTTCATACGTAATAAGCGAGTAAGAAAAGCATCATCAAAGCTAGGAATAGTGATAAATAACTGTGATTACTGCACTTCAACAGGTGAGACAGGAGTGCCACAGTTCAAAGCCAGCCTGCTCTACATAGTGAACACAAGACCAGCCAAGGTTTTACAGCAAGAGACTAGCTCAGAAGTACAAAATTAACAAACAAAATAGTATGATATCATATACTTTAGTATTTAGTCTTACTGGGAATAATTTATCTAGAATATCTAGTACTGTAGTTAACAATGTTCATTCACAAAAGAATATCATGGTAATATTATATTTACCTTGTGTAATCAAGAGGGAGTCTAAATTTCATTAGCGATTTTTGTCACAAAATCCCATTTCTATGATAATGGAAGAAATGTATTATATATCCTGATATTTAAAAGGCATTCATTGACTTTATGACAGGTAGAGGCAGAATAGAAAAGTCCCTGAAGGTCTCAGCATTGCTGCTCAAAAACACCTCTCCATTTGTTTCTATGCTCAGTGGCCTTTAACACCATGATTTTCTACTACACAGTGTCTGACTGACATCCATCAACAGTGCATTTTCTTTGACATCACATGGTATATGAGCAAGGAAATATTTCTAGCTTTGACATGGCTGAATCATAAATACTGTCACAAACACGTGTTAACTGAAATGGTAGAATAAAGGTCACAGATTAGGTCGAACAGTTCTGTACAGATTATTATATTTTTTTAAAAAATTCTGTGCTATAAATATTGTAGAGACTTTTGTACAAACTTCAAATTAATACCCCCACCCCACTCCTCTGCTGTCCCCAGACCCCAGATTCAGTAAAGTATACAACAAAGACACAGTTATAAAGAACACCTTTCAAAAGGCACAGTGAGGGACCCAGAATAAGTATGACTATTTTCTGAGACCTTTATTTAGCTTTGAGGAAACAGTTACACATCTATCTAGAAGCTTTTGAATATTACTGATTTAAAGATACCAGTCCAGTGCCTCGGTTGGCAGTATAAGCATGCAAACCCAGCAGTGGAGGGGTAGAGACTGGAGGATCAAAGTGAGTTCCAGATTGGACACACTGTTTCCTGGCCAGCTTGTGATCTAAGAGATTCATTTCAAAATGAATACAAATAAATAAATAAAGCTATTCAAAAGGTATCTATCGATTCATTGCTGTAAAATAAGTCTACAAAACACTTTCCCAAGCATTTATATTTGTACTAAGAAATGGTTTTCTTTTGGTAGTCTCAGATTAAAATTCACATGCTAGGACTGCAGAGATGGCTGTTTGGTGAAGTGTATGTGCTGTTCCTAGAGAGGACTTGAGTTTGATTCTCAGCACCCACATCACATCAGGCAACTTACAGTTCCCTATCACTCTAGCCCCAGGAAGTTTGACAGCCTTTTCTCGAATCCTTGAGTACTCTCATATGCACAAATTCATACACACAGAGAGAAATACACAGACAGACAGACACACAGAGACACAGACACACACACACACACACACACACACACACACTGCACCCAGAGACAAATACACAGATATACACACACAGACACAGATACATAGACAGCACACACACACACACACACACACACACACACACACACACACACACAATTAAAAATAAGTCCTAAAAAACACCCCACATGCTATAATTGAAGCAAAATTAATTTGGTTTTAACACACAGGTCAACACTGATCACTGTGCTGGATCAGCTGTATTGGCTCATTTTGAGAACCACTGGCATCTTTTCTAAATTCTTTGCTCAGTGCTGTCCCTCATACTACTTCACAGTCTGTTTTTAATCTATTCATTTTTTTCTTAAAAGAGAAGAACTTCTATTTCATTCTACAACTATGACTAGCAGACTTTTTAAATTGTTTACCAGGAATTTAAATTCTTGATTGTATAGTTAAAGAAAGGGGATATTGGCAGTTTTGAGGCACAAGTGACTGGATCACTCAGGTTTGGGTAAGATTCATTTCAAAGGAGCCACACTTTGGTTGTCATTTGCCATTCTGTCACTGTGTCACTTCCCTTCAGAATGAATGCATTGCAGAGATTCACCTGCCAAATGCTTTCCATTCGCCTTTATATTACTGAGGCAATTACATGTTTGTCAGAAATGCTTGCAGAGGGATAAATAATTTCAGAAGCAGAAAAACACATGGCTAGGTGCAGCCTTTCTATCCTTCTTCATCTGCAGAGAGATTGGTTTCCCTGTTACCTTTTAGATTGAAATTTAAATGAAAACTAAAGATTGTAAAAGAACACCAGAGGTGGTTAGGAACTACTTTCCAAACAATCATTTGAATTTCTACCAAAAACTTGAAAGCTTTTTAATTTCAGGTCAGAGCAGTCCTGATGTGTCTCTGGTGATTCTCCGGGGGTGTGGGCCACAGCTGCATCACCTGGATGAGTGTGGACCAACTAACTGCCTCAGTCAGTTAACCTTCTAGAAGAAAACAGTATCAGAAGTCCACCCATGCTGACCTGAGTCAGAATTTCACGGAAAGAGCATGGCCTCAGCCAGCTTATTCCAACACTCTGCTGTGAACTGTTTATAGTTGAATTGACAAAGTGTTCACCTGCAGATAAGAATAACTGCATGGAATGCAAAATGTTTGGCTGGGATCTTCTGTCCTGTCCAGAAGCCCACTGAAGCCACATGAGAGAGACACACACCATAGACATACTTAAAGAAAGTTGCTTAGAAAACAAGTCAGGAATACATGGCCAGTGGACTTTGGGTTTCAAAAAAATCAATTTAAGCCAATATGTCAATCTAATATAGCCCAAAATTAAAAAAGTTACAGATTTGCTTGGGGAAAGGTTCATTCAAATGCTGTTTCTGAAAGTGCCCCTCCCCCAACTGGCTCATCAAAGGGACAGTGTAAACATTCTGTTTTAAACTTGGCAACAAAGAATCAGCTCTCAGGTTCTTTTCTTTGTCTCATTTGTGTGTGTGCAGTGTAGCTGTGCGTGGGTGTACATCTTTATGTATGAAGGCCTGAGGTTGGTACCAGGAATTCGCCTCTAGCAGTTTTTAAACTTCCTCTTCCAGGCAGAGTCTCTCAATGAGGCCCAGAACTTTCCCTGGCAGCCATCTTGCTCCAGGATGCTCTGCCTCCACCTTCAGTGACTCCAATGGACGGCAAACAGAAAGGATGAACCCAAAGCTGTCCAATTGACTGGACTGGCTGGTCAGCAAGCCCCTGGAATCCCCCTGCCTCTATTTTCCAGTGCTGTAGTTGCAGGGACATGTTGTTATGTCTGTCCTTTCATGTGGGTTGTGAGAATCAGAACTCACCTCCTACTGTTGACTTTACTCAGACAAGTCGATAAAAGTTCAGAATCTTATTTTTGCAAATATACTAGGCTCTGTCTAGTAGGCAAAGACTTGAAACACTCTCCTCCTCTTGCTTAGGGTGTGATATAGGCTGTGGATAGCCCCTCCACTCCAATCTGGGGATATGTAGTGGACACACTGATTGATAGATTTCCGTATCAGATTAAAATTTAGAACAGAGTTACCATGCTCATGAATTTAGATGATACATCTGTGTTAAGTGAACCAGCAGCTGGAGTCCTTCTAGTGATTTGGGGGGATATGCTTGTAATATTGATTGTACATCTGACTTCCCAGGAGTGGTAGCAGCAGCATTAATCAAAGGGGAGTCTAATAAACTCTGTGGGAGAAGGGTTATGGTTTCATTAGTTAAAAATTCCATGAAGACAGCGCCGTTGAACTTTTATAGTCACTAATCCAAATGGATCACACAGCGCAGGCGGGTGATTATTCCTTGTATTTTATAACTAATATGCCAATTTATACATTTCTGTCTTGATATAAATCCCATTGAGATCAGTTTCAGCTATGAGCCAATCTGGATAATACCAAGTTGTGAGCACTGGGCTTTAATTTGAGCTTTGGTTTCCCTATTTTCAAGGGATAACTGCAAATCAGTTTCTTCAAATGAAGAGCCAGTTCTTCAACTTAATAAAAACAAAAGCCATGCAATTCACCTGAAGAGGCAGAAGCTCCAAATGCCAGAAAAAGCTGTAGATCATTACAAATAAATAAATCTTCCAGTCTGTTATTAATGGCTATGGAATTTCTTCTGTTTTCTGATGACTGTAACTGAATGTGAAGGTTTTAAGTAGAATAGTAAAAGTTGACCTGTTGCTATTATCTCTTTGGAAGAATAACTTAAAGAATACTTCAGAATACAGAACAAGGGTGTGGAATTTTCATTTTCATATTATGAGCATTCTGGAACTATTCTACTTCAAAACCTTTACTGCCAAGGAAGAAAGTTAGATTTCAGAATGGTAGATAATCTTCCTTTGATCACACTGAGCTGTAGTGCAGGTGAAGGGAGAAGCTCCTTCATCCTTCATTCCTGTTCTGCCTTCTAACTGATGTGGTTTAATACTACAAACCCTTAAGCTTCACAAAAATTCCAACTTTGTAACTGTAATTAGCGATAGAATTCCAGGTATCCATGTTTAAGTATTGCAGTCAGAAAAAAAGCAGGTTGTACATACTTCAGGACTGGTATCTTTCACATTTGCATTGAGAAATGAAGTGTTACAATGAAATATTTTGTAGCAACAACCCCAGTGTCTTTGAAAGGATATGTGCATGTTTCCTGTCTAACTTAAAGGGAAAGCTCCAAAGGCAAGCCATTTCATCTTAAGGGCTCACAGTCCAATTACTTGAAAAAAAAAGAAGAAAGAAGAAAACAAAAAAGTAACCCATGGCAATGCTATAATTTAATTTCATATTTAAAGCTGACAAGGGACTTAAAAACTGGATTTCTTAAAAGACAATCCTGGCATTATCCTAGAAGGCACATTTGTAAATTTCTGTAACTCACTGTGAGCTCTGCTGCCATGTGTGTGTTAGTCAGTTTAAGGCAAATTTAAAACAGCAATGATACACACTTTCTGGTGAAATATGTACTACCAAATAGCTTTTAGGAGTAAGAAATCATATATGACATATTTACTGTATATATTCCCGGTGAGACAGTGCAGGGTAACACATGCTTAAAAAGAAAATATTCACTTTCCCCTTTAATTACTTGTGAGCTCCTGTGTAGGTGTATGGGTATATATGCTTTGGTTCAGTGACTGAGAGACCAGAAGAAAGCACAAGATCCCTTGGAGCTTGAGCTGAGTTATAAGTGAGTGTCTGAGAGCCATCAGAGGTGGGCTCTCTGCAAAAGCAAGATGCACTCTTAAACTGTGGAGCTGTTTCTCCTGTCTCAAACCATACACTCTTATTCCTATACTACCATGAAAATCCAGCTATACCACTTAGTCTCTTTATTCCACAAGGCTGTTGTCTGGGCAAATGCACCTGGGTCTGATTCTGTGGCTCCTTGAGACTGAGCTGGAAAGCATGCCCTCATACTTCCTTTAAAGCATTAAATTAGATAACACACATACATACACACACACACACATACACACACACCAGGAGGCATACTTGACAGAGCTGTATCCGACACAACCCGAGATGCTAAGTGCATGGAAATCTTAGTGGGACTCTTACAGGTTATGACTCCATTCTTCACCTATTTGGCTACAGTTCTACTGGGGTAATATTTTGCTCCAGTCTCACAGCTTGGCTCTGTATTACAAAGATGCCTGGCAGCTTTTATCAGAAAATGAACCTTATGTAAATCAACACTACCTTTGTTCTTCTAAATTCAAATGATCTTATTTATTTCTTTCCAGGAAGCACATAACACAAAATATTGATAATTCTCTTGAGCTGCTCAAGCCACACATGTGGGCATCAAAGGAGCACCAGACTCAGTTAATATTGAACTTGCTTATTCAAAACAGCTGCTGCCCTTGTGGAATGTATTTTGAGTTATCATTATAATATTTTACCTGCTGAACCCATTGAAATTCTGCACTTGAGTGAGTAAAAAGAGTAGGGGGAAAGCTAAGGTCCATCCCGTTTTCAGAAAACTGCACTTTTGTATTTAAGCTTATTAGAGACTTAGGATCTTAATAGAAGTTGGGCTTGTGGTTTAGCCACAGCACCTATAGAGAGCTACTGGTTACTCTTCAGCGAAATGTGCACATTTACTAGATGTTACCCCATCTAGATGCTTGAAAAAAAAATGAGCTCATGCATGTGATGACCACATGCTACAGAAAATCAAGGACTTAATGGAGAGATGTGCTTTTAATTAACTTAAGATGCATAAACTGTGGCAGGATCCTTTGCTTCTCTGCTCCTCAGTGTCTCTTTCTCTTTAGTGACATTTGTCCAAGAATGTCACAAGGATTTGAAGGTATGGGGACTAATTTCTAACAGAAAGGTGTGTCTGAGATTTTTCATCAGTACTGTGGTTTACACATTCGTTAGACATAATTGTTTATCAGTTAAATGCCAATGGAATCTTCAGAATCTTCAGTTAGGTTCATCACACACACACACACACACACACACAGACACACACACACACACATATTATAATATTCAGAGAAAACAACATACTCTATAGACTACTGATATTATCCACTTAATGGAAATATGTTGGTCATTAGTGAACAAAAAAATACAAATCAACATATGCAGACTGTTAAAAAAGATGACTTTGGGAAAATTTTCACGAATTATATCTAATATGTATAATGGGGTTATGAGTGAGATTTTCAAACATTGGCATACCAGTATTTTCTAAAACCATCACAAACATCTCATTAGAAAACCAAAATAAATTACTGAAATGTAAAAAGATGGTGGTAACGGCACTGACCTCCCTCGGCTGAACAGATGACTACAATCTGACTGAAGGGTCCATCACCTTTGTTATTATAAACACCAACTTTGACTTCAAAGGGTGTGAGAGGGGGGACACTTTCATCTCGATAAATGAACTTAGAAGCCTCAGAAGATGTCACCATTTTCTCCTTCCAGCCACGTGTTCCATTGGGTCTGAACGCCACTATGTAGCCGAAGCCTTCCCCATTTTGAAACTCTTCTGATACTGGCTAAAGAAGGATAATACAGTTAATAATCTGCAAAACAGCTAGCTGGGAAACTTCCTCTTAACGCTTAGCTTTGCAAAAGTTAGGGCCAACTACAGAAAAGAGTTTCAGAACTTTTTAAATATGTTTGAAGGTAAAATTGTGTGCATGCTTTGGCTGTAAAGGTATAAGATAAAAAATGGAATTCTATCAGTTGCTATCTGAGGAGTCCCACTAGAATATTGGCAACTCTTGAAGTGAAACAACTTTACTCCAATTAGTCATGTACTTGAGCTGATGATCCTTAGACTCTGTTGTAGAACTGAGCATGCTGGGGAGAACTACCAAGTTGTAGGGTTGCCAGTCTCTCAACTCTAGTTAATGCTTTGCTTAGTAGATCAAATCAAAGAGAGATGAATCAGTGTTCTTTTCTATCTGTGTTTTCTTAATGTGCAAAACAAACAAACAAATAAACAAATCCACTCGACTGTTACATATTTTTTTTAAATTTCATGCTACACATGGCTTTGCATTTAAATTTATTTAAAGGTTTCAACTGTGTATTACAGATAGAAGTAACTCTACTGACAAGGCAGTGGAGGGAAGCCACCAGTCACTTAACACTTACTAGCAGAGCATAGGATGGTGCCTTCTAGATATCCAGGAATTGTGTGTTAATTCGAAAGCTTGAATTCTGACTTAAAGAAAAACTAAGTATTGAATAGAGGAAAAAACAAAGTCTATTAAGTCAAGGTCATAAGAGAGGGTCAACAAATGTGGGGAAATAAATACCTCTGCAGAAATATTAACACAAGACCTAAAGTTTTACTCGTGAGAGGAATGGATAGAAAACAGACAATGCGTTGCTGTCAGCCTCCTGCTTGCACACACATTTTCACTACCTTCTAAGACTGTCTCATTTCTCCAACAAACATGACCAGTTTTTGTGGTCTTTTGTAATGAGGTTACATAATAGCCAGGAAAATTAGCTTCCTGAAAAGTGTTTTCTTTATACTTACTTCATCCTCATTCTTTCTATTAGAAAAAGGTATTTGGAGATTGTATGGCTCATTCTGCAATGTGGCACAAACTTGAGAATTTTGTCTCAGTTCTGATTGTCAGAGAAAGCAGTAGAGCATTGACGCCATTTCAGGCTATTAACTTAGGAAACCTTCACTCACAGTAGGATTGGGTTATGAGTTGAGGTAAACCAGCCACAGGACCATAAACTCATAGTGGTGTCCTTTCTCTCTCATGAGTTCTGTTCCCAAAGAGGTCAAGGTGGCTAATTGCTTGTAAAAAAATTAACACTGTACTAGCAATGTAAGTGACTGTAGTAATTTACCAGGAGCATGCTAGAATTTACCAAGCTTCATTCTGAGAGAGCCTGTGTGATAGTAAGCATGCCAAGGACTTAGCAAAGTCATCTGGGACCTGGACTGAGGAGGAGAAGGATTTACCTAGGGCAGATTCATCTGAGCAGCAGATCTTTAGACAGTTTCTTCATTCAAACAGAAACTCCCAGCCTTATACCAGAGCAGAGTCTCTGTCAAAGCCCTAGTTTCTAAGCGAACAACCTGTTCTGATACTCATGAAGAAATTATTTGTACCTCCCAGGCGATAACCAGTTCATGCCTTCTTCCACTTCTTCCACTCACATTGCTGGGTGCTGTCTTTGGAACTGTGAAGAAAAATGCATGGAAGCTTAACAAAATAAATATACATGTAATTTCCATGGGTCATTATCACCCTACTAAGATTTTGTAGAGTACTAAAATGAGTCAAACAGTTGCTTTAAGTTAGAATCTTCACAATAAATATTGAAGCAAAATATGTGATAGATTCCTTGTTCTCTGGGACATCTTGATTACATACATAATTAACACCAGAACTAAGGGTATTTACCAATGGTTAGGTAAATTTCACCCCTTAAATGACTCTTCTCTTTGCCACTCTTGTATTTCTTATTTTTAAAATCATGCCGGGGTCTGCAAAGGTTCTGGAAAAATCCACAGGTCCACACTTGCACTATCTCAGGGATCTCCAGTTTAAGGAAAGGAAAACATACCCATAAAGCCACTGTGTGGGAATGATTTAAATAAATAAGCATTAAAAACAAGTGTCAAAATCAATCTTTCTGCACTGCAAACACAGTCACTCAGTGCAAGTTTTACAAATGAATAAGGATTAAAAAAATAAATGTGTCAAAGGAAGAAATTTCCCCCTCACTGCAACAAACTGCAAAATATGCAGCTGAATGGGAATATTTTCAAATGAAGTGCTCTTAATAGAAGAAAAAATATTAAAAGAAATCACTTTGCAGACTCCTTGCCTGCCTTCACAATTGTGCACTCCAGTCTTGCCTTTGTATCCCAGCATATATTTAAAACAATATTGATGTAACATAAACAATAAACTCACTACTGTATATTACCTGTTTGGATGAAAGGCTATTAATTACTGATATATATATATATATATATATATATATATATATATATGTATATATACATATATATATTATACAACACTGCATATACTATGAAAAACCATAAGTATATTTTTATAGTACTAGAAAGCAAAATAAGAAAACATAATTCTTGAACCAAGGACGTAGGAAAAAACTGTGAATATATAATGATGTACATTAAAATTAATTTAATTAAAAGTAATTAAAATTAATAACTTTTGTTCAACTAGATTCCAATTTAAATACCCTTGGTTTCTTTTCTCTTTGGATGCAATTCTTCTCTTATTCAAGTATTTGCAGAGTTACTAATACCAAACTGTATATCTGTCGTAGCATTTAAAAAGCTGTCAATTATTTTCTTGCATAGCCATGTACATTCTATAGGTTATTCATCTATGGAGTTCACTGCTATGGCTTCTCCCAGAAGTATCTGGAATTAGATAGATGTTATCTTCATAAAAAGAAACCACATGTGATTCAATAAAGAGGGTTATACAATATTCTAAAATAGTAAATGCATACTAATTAATATAAATGGCAAGGAAACCACTTATTAAAATGAGTTTTTCAAAACTTCTATTGAATTTTTTACAGTTTTGTACACATATACATATATAAATATATGTATTTCATCATTCTTATTATAATTCCACATACTCTGGTTTGCTGCATACTCCTATTTACACTTTTTATTCCTACAATTCCCTTTCAAAAAATTTTTGCTCTCTGAGCTCCACTGAGTTTAGCCAGGATCATTTTGTGACCGTGGATTTAGAACCATATGTTGGAGAATGGTTATCTCTTCAATGTGCACCCAGGTCATTGGAAAATCACCGTTATTGGTACTGTAAAAATGAGGTATACTCATATGCCTGGGCACTTTTCCTGAGAAAATCTCTGTGATATTGAATATGATTTTAAAATTTATTTCCTGCCAGTGATATAAGTGAGGCTTAAAGAATGGTACTGGTAAAATGATACAGGCCTGTGTTGGTACATTTCTTGTCTCCTTGACACAAACTAGAATTTTTTGGGAAGAGAAAACTCAGTTGAGAAAGCTCCTCCATTAGGTTGGTCTATAAGCAAGTTTGTGGGGCATTATCTTGAATAATGACTGATATGGGGCAGGGGAAGCTGATTGTTGGTGGTGCCAACCCTGGTAGGTGGTGCTGGCTTGTATATGAAAGCAGGTTGAGCAAGTCATGGGGAGAAAAAAAGCAGCATTCTTCCATGGCTTTTGTTTAAGTTTTTTACTTCAATTCATGATGGACTGAAAGTAAAATCTGTAATTAAACCCTTTCCTCTCCTTTTGGTTATGGTGTTTTATCACAGCAATAGAAAGCAAACTGAAACAATGTCCAATTTTCCTGTACCTGGCTAATTTCAGAATACTGGGCATCACAGACATCAAGGAATGCCTACTTAAAGCAATAGTGTTGTAATACGATTTCTTAATGCCCAGCCACTGTGGCTTCTCTTAGGACATTTGCTGAATAAGAAAATGCACACATATATGTAATTGCATATATATGTAAGCATATACTTTACATTTACCCCTGACAACATGTGTACCTGAATATCACAGTTTTTAAAGTATTTTTAGGCTAAGATCTTCTTTACAACATTGACCTGAGTTTATATCTGAAAGTTAGACTTTTGAATTCACTTTTCTGAAGATAAAATCACCAAGAATTTGTATTTTTGCAGAAAGTCTGGGGAAGGTAATAACCCTATCTGTTTTGTTCGGCCCTTAAAATGATGGGATGCTCAGCGCCTCTGGGAATGAGTTGTGCAATGAACTATGAGCTCCAAAGAAAGCCTCTCTTCAAACCTCCTGAAATCTAAGGTATAGAAATGAACAAAAAGAAAAAAAAAAGGTTGAAGTTCCTGGGTGTCTGGAGGGAGCACTGCACAGGACATCCCTGGTTTGGAGTTCAGAAAATGTATGTAAGTTTTTCATAAATTTTAATCTTCTGAGTAAAAATATGCTAAGAGGTAACTGGCAGTGGAGCTGGAGAGGTGGCCGGGTGCCCACATGTCAGCTCCCGAACATCTGCAAATTCATGTCCAGGGGATTTGGTTCCTTCCTCTGACCTCCACAACCATTAGGCGCAAAAGTTCTGTAAACATAGAAGAATTAAGGAGTAACTAGTAAGTATTTGAGGTTTTCAAAGACTGTGAAAGCAAAATAAAATGTTTTCTAAATGAAAGCTTTGCAGGAGGAGTAATGTCCTGGTAGAATCATCCATAAATAACCTGTCTGGTGAGCTAAGTTTTGAAATAGAGAAGTTCAAGATGACATTTGAGTCAGTTAGTCAATGTATAGAACTAAGATCTTCTTTGCCTCAGTTTGCCATGTACAATCCCAAAGTGGCCTATGACAGATAGTGTTTTAATAATGGATGTATATAGATTTTGAAAAGTCTATTAGATGTAATGGGACCAACTCATGGAAGTCACAGGTCTAAAGAGCTGCAGCCAAGGCCTGTGCTTTGCTGTTGGGATCTAATGCTGCAGCCTCCAATTCTGCTTGGCTTACATTTCTTAATTATATGCAGAGATGGTGGCTTGCATGCTCATGCATTTCCTTTTCAAGCTGGTGACACACAGTCATTATCTCTGACACACCACAGTGGAGCTTGCTGGTTTTAATTATATCCTTTTTGTTTATAATACATTATAAAATAATATATTTGACTTAATCTCCCAAAGCCCTTCTGGTAGGAGAGTCCTATAATTCCTGTTAGAAGCATAAAATCCACAAAATCAAAATCTCATAAATGCTTTCAGAGAAATACATATTTTCAAAACCAAATCTATCTTCAGTTTAATTAGTGAGAACCTGACTTAGAATTAAGCATTGAGGTGTTTTTCTCCCTCAGTCAGCTACTGATAAATGTCAGGAACTTATTAACTCAGAGGATCAAGCTTACACACATGCAGAGCAGTGAAACCGATTCTCCTGCATTTATTTCTGAGCAATCACCCTTCATGGATACATTATGTAGTTGAGACTTCTTTACACACCAGCCCAAAATGCTTAGCTGGTTCATGTCTCTTATGGCATGTTGAAATGTGAGCTATTTTCTCTTAAACAGTGGAATCATTTTTGCCAGTACCCAGAATGAGTAATTTGGAAGGTACAGACTTAGTATAAACAGGTTAGAACATCACAGGGCTCTCAGCAAATATCATTGTTTGGATAACATGTTACGATTACCACCACTTAATTAAAAACTAAACAAAAGAACTCTCCAATTTCTCTTACAGTATTTACATGGTTCATTAAATAATATGGCTTTGCTAGGCACCATGGGAAGTCATGGTAATTAGGAGGCTGAGTGGTTATCCCAGTAGCTGGTGTGAGGTATGAAACAAAGAAGCAAGGGGTTAGGTGATTGGCTACACAGGAAAGATAGAGTCAGGAGGGACACCTCAAGACATTTTTTTCTAATAGAGTTCAAGTATACTGCATATTAATATTCCAATTAACAATTATCAATTATGCTAAGTTTGTAGAAAGATTAAAAATTAGAGTTTCTAAAACCAGAGGTTCCCAAACTAACACCAAACACCAGTAGTGTTTCCTGAAGAGTGAGCTGTTGCTTTTGTTCTTTTCCATGGGACAGATGAGTTTGCAAGTACAAAGAGCTACCATGTCCTGGGACTGGAGAAAGATATGCACTGAATCCCAGCCTTCCTATCTGTAATCTAACTTGTCTTCTGAAAATAATAGTATCTGCTTAGGG
Organism: Cricetulus griseus; assembly: GCF_003668045.3. Classification (NCBI taxonomy): domain Eukaryota; kingdom Metazoa; phylum Chordata; class Mammalia; order Rodentia; family Cricetidae; genus Cricetulus; species Cricetulus griseus. The sequence continues at coordinate 123,826,940 of NC_048597.1, forward strand.
TTTTTTAAAAACAGTTTTTCATGCAGGCCTGGCTAATCTTGAACTTACAGTTTGGCTGAGACAGACCTTAAGTTCCTGATTCTCCTACATCTACCTTTAAAGTCCTTGAATTACGGAGAGGAACTACCTCTCTGGTGGTATCTACTTGTAAAGTGTATCCTCATAATTACTCGTTAGAGTATCTGGAACTAGCATAAATATTAACTAGTATGATATCTAGTGCTGAGACCTATGACAATACTGAGAGTTTAGTAAGGTCACAACTATGTCCCTGAAATCATACACCCTTTGTGGGTATTTGGCTTTGTTTTGCCATAGTAACTATGCTTTTGGGCTTGACATAACGTGTATCACATTACTTGGAATTTTGGGCAAAATACCCCTTTTGATTTTCAAAAGAAATTTCTAGAATATTCCAGGAAATGTAGTGTTTTTCTTAGTTTAAACCTTCTTACTAACGAGTGTCATCACAAACACAGGAGCAGAGTTACTCAGTAATGCTTTTGTTTATCTGAACTCGAATTTTCTTTATTTGTAAGGGTCAGCAAGGAAGAAAGAGGAGAAAATGGGCAGAATTTGAATCAAAATTTCTGATGCATGTGCTATGAAAACAAAGGAAATGGCAAGAAGAAGAGCGCCTGGAGAGATGGTTGGGTGATCATGCACACTGTTTGCTCCTGCAAAAAGGTTATGAGTTAAGCTCTCTCAGCACCCATGTCTGATGGCTCACAGCTACCTGTCACTCAGGTCTAGCAAATTTGATAGCCTCTCTGGCCTCCATGGGGAACTTCATTCACTTTTAGGCACTCACACACAGACACAAATATATACATGTAATTAAACATTAAATAACACATCTTTAAAAAACAAAGAGAACAGTGCAGAGAAGAGATTGCACACAAGAGGCATCTTTTGGAAGGAGGGTTGGAGGGAGAACATCAGGCCTGTGATTTACTCAGTAGACAACCTTGTGATTATTTTGAATGCTCCTTAGCTGCTTCCTAATCTGTGGAATGGGAGGAAGCACTTCATTACAGGACTACTACTTTCATGAGATAGTTAAAGCTTCTACAGAAGTTGAAGTGCTTAACACAAAGCCTGAACCTGATGTGTGCCATTACTCAGGCTAGGAACATGAGGAGTCTCAGACTCACTCCTGGGTTGATACCTTCTTAGATCCATTCAAGGATTGACGCCTTCTCATCACCCTGCACCTTTGATAACTTCTGCTTGTTCTTTATCTTGCAGTTCATCTTCTTTGTTGTTTTGAAATCTTTACAGCCATGACCTGCCTGCTAAAGAGTAGTTACCCTTTAGGAAGGCATTTGTTCGAATCAGGAATTGGCTTGCAAACTGCCTCTGAACCAGGAGTCATGCTTCTCAACTGTGTTTTAGAGAAAAGATTGGCTTGGACCAAAGGTTTTTTCCTTATTGAAAAGTACTCTGCTAAATGATACACACTGTTATTTTATTTTGTTCTAATTATTGAGATTTAGTTTTTAGGGGTCTGTTGCTTCCTATAATTTCTGTCTTACTTTAATTTTTCTGGGGACTATTTCTTTTACATAATATAATTAAATTACTCATTGGCTTGAAGAGGATCATAATGTTCACTTAATGGAACTCTCTTTAAGATTTTACCAACTATTTCAGCAGAATAGATTTTCTTTAAGACAGAGGAGAAAGGTTAAAATATGCTCCCAACATGGGCCATTTGTACACAGCACTGTATGACCACTGTGTATTTTTAAATTGTCCCCAATAAATAATTCAGTCTAACTCTTATTTGGTTTGGTTTTCAAACTTCCCATAAATACATTCACTGTCAATACACAGACTTCCAGAGAAAACTAATCCAGGCTTATTTTTATAAGGTGTTAGTAGCTTTACACCTTTAAGCTATTTTTTTACTATTGAAGGAGAATATGTATTTATCACAACAGGATTTTATTCTGTCTCCTCTATTAACCTCTGAAGTCAGATTTTCTCAATAGCCACCATGGGCCGGGTCTCTGAAGCTGCAACTTTAAAAACAGAAATTGCATCTTTTCAGGATCTAGAAGATAAAGTACAGCCGAAGAGACTGTAATTAAAAATGCACTGAATCTGTTCTACACTTGCAGTGGGCCACATATCCTCAGATGCTGGGGTGAGACTGGGTAGAGAAAATGACAGGCTTGTAAGAAACAGGGCAGCCATTCTTATCTTCCTGTCCCATTTCCCTCTCTGGCTTACCCCAGTGGTTTCTCTCCAACACCAACTGCCAATAGGGATCGGTCATTTTCTTTCATACCAAATTGCAGAGGAGCAAAACAGCTCCAGTAGAGAATGCACTGCTTTTGTCTTCCACCACAGATAATATAGGGAACTGCAGAGATTTTTTACAAGAGCACTCCATCCCACACTGAGATATCTAAGCAGAGGTATAAGTCCTTGTAGAACATTTCTTATTTGTATGGTTTAAGAACCAGTTGTGTGGGACAGTCACAGTGGGAGCAAATGACACCATGGAAGGAAACTTTGACTAGGCTTAGTGGAAACATACCCCTGTAGGGGTTCCTATGTCCCCAAAGAACCCAAACCTTCTCAGAAGAGGAAGCATGTAGACAAAAGAAGTCTTGTCCTCATCTAACATACACTGAGAGATCATGAGATGACATCATATATATAGGTAGCAATGACATCCTCTATGGAGATGTGGTCCCTGTTTTCTTCTTTGGGAAGTGCTGGCCAGAATAGTAGTTTCAGGGTGAGAAAGGAAGCAGAAAGAAGGAAGAGACAGATCACAGATCCCCAGAGTCAAACCTGAGTTAGGATGGAAAGGCAGAAAATGGGATGCATAGAAATTAAAGTTTTTATTTAAATCAAATAGACTTTAAATATATAAAAATGAGATGGCCCTAGAACCCAATAGAGAAATAGTTGGGACTGAGGCTATCGATCAGCAATGTGTGCCCATGTGTGCACACGTGTGCGCATGTGTGTTTCATTAGTACATTTTAAACATTTCATCCATGTATTCAGATGCATTCTGATATGAGGTAGTGGACCCACCAGGCTCTACTGGACAGTTATAAATCATGGTCTTGCAGAAAGCCTTGGTTACACCCTATGGGACATAAGACAAAACTGAAAGTCTGGGATACTAGTAAGATTTCTGAGGAGCAGCCAGTAGTGGAAGTGAGATAAGGAGGTTCAGGAGAAGCAAGCAGACAAAGCACATTAAGAAAGGGTGGTGGGAGGAGAATGAGGTTATTTTTTGTTTGAATTTTACAAGTGGTCTGGTCTGTTCTGTGCACAGGAAAATGAGATAATACAACAATGTAGGAAGCATGTGTCCGGGAAAGGCTTTCAACTGCATGTCCACTTGATACATCTAGCTGTAAGAGCATTGATTTCTTAATATAGTTTCTTGTGTAGCCAGAAAAGTTTGTGTCACATTTTCCATTTCAGAATAAAAAAAAATAACACTGGACAGAATTCAATGTGCTAGGCAGCTACAGAGCTATTTCTGCAATAAGCAATTTTATACATGGTTTTCATTCAATACCTGCTTTTCTCTGCTTCTTTAGCCTTCTTTTTGCTATAAGAGCCAAAGGAAAAATGTCACTTTGTGAGAAAATATCAAATTCCCGTTACAGTCTCAATACTAGGTCAAAAGAAGAATGTAACGGTGTGAGGGTCACAAGCAGGCTTGGGAGGGATATATTTAGCTGAAAGAATATCCTCAATATAAAAAGAGAACTTTGCATATCTATCATTTCTAAAATTCCCATTTTGTAACATAATAACCCAGTTAATGATTATGGTGATGATAACAATATAGATGTTAATATTTATATACATTGTCTTATGCAATACAATGATAAAGAGAAGTAGGTTATGACATGTCCTCATTAGCATTAATTGTCAACTTGACACACTCTACAGCCACTTGACAGCAGAGACTCATTTGAAACATTGTCTGGATCAAATTGGCCAATGGGCATCTTTGTGGGGTATTGTTTTGATTATTCATTGTAGGAGAATCAAGGTCATCCTAGAGGGTGCCATCCGTTGATTCTAATCCTGGATTGTGTAAGCAAGTTAGCTTACCATCAGGCTAGGAGTGAGCTTGCCTCCATGGTTTTTGCTTCAAATCTCTGTCTAGACTTTCCTCAATGATAGTTCTGACCCAAAAGAGGAAGCCAAAGAAACCCTTCTTCCCCTCCCATCCTTCAAGTTTCTTTTTTTTTTTGTAATAGTGTTTGCCACAGCAACAGAAAGTAGACTAGAGCATGATGTTTCCCTAATTTGACAAAGGACAATAAGAAAGCTTTAGACAGCCTTGCCTGTGTAAACTAGTAAATGATACAACAGAACATTAATTCAAATCTAAAGTCATGTAACTCGATAATCTTCACATACATGTGTACATGTGTATATGTACACACACACACACAACACACACACACACACACATTGAGCTCTCTATGAAAAGCTTTAGTAATAATGACCGTTACTAGACAAAAAATTCAGAAACTTCTGAATGACAAGTTATGCAGTTAGCCATGACTGCATTTTATTGACTCTTCAGAGGTTTCCAATATGCTACTTGCAGAATATTGAGGCTTAAGAAAAGAAACGGTTACTGCTGTTGTATTCATTTTGTTTTTCTGTTTCAACCATCTCATATTTTCAAATGCATTGCTTAATCTACAACCATATCTCTTGTGACATCTTTAACAAAACATTCACACTGTTATATTCCAAATTTACACGTTAGTTGATGAGAGCAGCATATTTCATTAATTAAACATGCTATCTATTTATATCTTCTTCCCTCTCTGGATAATCTAATTAAAACTTGTAAGAAAATTGAAATTGCTCTATAAATATAAATGTGCACCAAAGCAAAAATAGACGTTTACTATGCTAGCTTGACCTCCTTATGCCAATTCATATATTTTGGGTGTAATGCTTTTTTTGGTGTATATTCATTATACAAAATACTGAGTTTTATAAGGACCCCTTGATACAAGTATATAGCATGCTTTGACAATGATCTGTAGTGCAACTTACCCTATCGTATTGGTTATATTATCTTCATGGAAGTGTTTTGATGACCAGAAACATTAAAATATATTCTATAGATAATTGCAAATAATTTCTTTTTGGTATGTGGGGAAGGAGAAATTTTGACATAGAAATGTTTCACTTGAGCTTTAAATTTTTTATTTTTGAAATTTAGAAATTTTATTAAGAGAGATTTACAGAGGCATAATCTCTCATAATCTCAATGTCCTAATGTTGAGACATTTTTTCCTCCATTTTAGCTGTCCATTTTCAAAGTTCAGTTGGTCCATTAAAGCAATTTCATCTTGGAATATAAAATAGGTACTTAATAGAGGCAGAGTGTGTCACTGGGGATTGCTAGCTCTGGAACTGGTGTCTCTTTTAATCTGTGCTGCCTGAGGAAACAGATGCAAAACCTAACACTTGGTTCTATGCCATTAGGAGCTCAAGCTGAATTTGACATTCAAGTAGAAGCCATGTACAGTGGGCAATGCTCACCTTCCCCAACTCACTGTAAGAGGCAAGCTCTTCATGCACTTTTTGTACCATCTCTTTCCACTTTTTTAAGGCTTTAATGGGATAAAGTGTGTCATGTATGCAGATAGTCAGGATAAAATATAGAGACAGCTATTCATGATAGAGGCAGCTATAAAGCTAGATGAAATCTTAGAAATTCATCATTTGAACATGGTTTGGCTTAAAATGCAATGGTGGTTTGCTAAGTAGTCTTTAATAGCACACATAGAATCATACTCAAAAAATTTAAAAGGGTTATTCATCTTGAATGGATTGTTTATGTTTAAAACATGTATTTTTAGATAGACTCTGAATTATACAATAATCTTTGTCTTTGATTAAACACAATCAACAGTATGTAAAGTAAGGCTGTGTTTTTAGAAAATACACATATGTATTACTGTAAGCCATTATCTCAGTATCTGCATAGTGAGCACAGAAAATGAAGAATGATTAACACGTTATGATGTTAGTTAATGAACACCTGGACACAATGACAACATGGCTGATTTTTATGGTTGCATGAGAATCCAACCAAGCAACTGCTATTAAGAAATAAAATCAAAAGAGCAAGTTATACAACAGAAATATTTAGTTTCTATGGGTAACTTTTTCTAGCACATTTAGAGTATTTTCTTTTCTTTCTTTCTTTCTTTTTTTTTTCAGAGACAGGGTTTCTCTGTGGCTTTGGAGGCTGTCCTGGAACTAGCTCTTGTAGACCAGGCTGGTCTCTAACTCACAGAGATCCACCTGCCTTTGCCACCCGAGTGCTGGGATTAAAGGCGTGAGTCACCACCACCGGGCTAGAATATTTTCTAAATTGCTTTATTTTTATGGAAAAATGCTGAGCAAATATTGTATGGCTATGACTCCTTCCCTCCCTCCCTCCCTCCTTCCCTCCTTTCTTTCCTTTCTTTAGACTATTCCTTGTAAAACATGGTACATCCAGCTGTGCTGGGGCATGCCTGCAATTGGAGCACTGGGAAGGCTGGGGCAGCAGATCTATGGATTTTAGGACAGGATGTATTTTATGCATATTCCAAGCCAGTCTGAGCTACCTAGAAAGACCCCATTTCAAAGAAACACAAAACACAAGCAGAATAACCAAGAAATATGTTGAATGAAAGCATATGACATAATTTCACATTTCAAATACAGAACTATGAAGGAAGTAGGCATCTTTATTTTTAGCATTCTTCTCGTTGATACTAATAACATATAACAACTAAGGATAAAATATTAAAAATTTCTTATCTTCCTTCATATCTGAAACCTGCTCTACTCCTATTTCTTTATCACTTTCACACTGCCCTCATCAAATATTTGATGTTTGTTTTCCTTTAAGTGTGTTGCTGGTTTTTTTCTTGATACATGGTTTACTTATATATTTTGTTATATATAAGTATTTGCAATAATTCAATGTGTGTATATAATGTGAAAAGACCAGATGAGGAGGAATAGAATTAATATTTGTTAAGTTTTGTGCAAGGCAATAGGCTTGGGTCTAACTGCAGTTTTCTACTTCTGCAATAGTATTTCTAAAACTGTCTACTTCTTTATAAAGTTAACACAGATTTTTACAGGGAAATATGAGCTAGATCTTAAAACATGACACTTAGCAAGGGAAGCAACAAGAACAAGAGTTCAAGGCAATTCTTGGTTACACAGGAAGTACAAGGCCAGCTTGGCTTACTTGATAATCTGTCCCACCTCCCAGAGCAATAACAACAAAAATTAGATGTTGTACAAAAATATCTACCTCCCAGACTCTTAATCTTTACTGCCCTTAGTTTTGGTTCTTCTGTGTGATAGCAAGATATCTTGAATTGAATTTATATAACAGCAATTAGTTTCTTTTATATGGTCATTTGGATTATTTTCAATTAGACAAACTTCTTCTGGAGGACTGAGAAGAGTACTTTGCTTTTCAAAGCTATGTAGCAGATGGGTAGCTCATGCATACAGACTTCCAGAAAGCACCAAGTCAAGGAGAGGCTGTGTCTCTTCATAGTATAATTTATACAGGTTAGGTGGTGAAGGGCAGCAGAGAGGAGTCTAAAGAATTGGATTATAATTAAAGGCAAGAACAATCACTGGGGAACATGAAGGTGAGTTGATCTGTTCTGAGTTTAATGGGTTTTCTTAGAAGAACAGATTAATTGTCTCCACTTCATGAGACCTTAAGTTTAATGATGGGAGAAAATCAAAGATTTCATAAATCTTTGTTTCTGGAAGGAGTGAGAAAAATGGCTGAAAAGAAGGAAAATAAAATAATTATTTTAAAGGAGAGAAATTCAGGATACTAGGAAAATGTATCAGATAAGTAATTCATAGCACAATCATGATTAATTCAACTTGCTTTCAGAGTGACAAGAGTTGTAGGAACAGGAGTTCCAAGCCCTGGTTCTTACCTGCCTCATTTGTGCGGATCATTCGAGACGGAATGCTTGGATCACCTGTCCCAATTGGGTTGGAGGCCACCACTCGGAATTCATATTCTACCCAGGGATTTAGGTCCACAGCCATTGCTGACTCCATGTCTCCTGTGATGACTTCTGGGACTACAGAGGAGGAGCATATTTCATACCATTAAGAAGCTGGAGGGGCTACAACTGTATCTTGGCCAATGATGTCACCATTACTAATCCCATACCACATTCTATGTGATCATGTGATCCTACTTTCTCATAATACATGACCATGATTCTGCTTCTCATAGTACCATGATTATGTGCCTCCAGTATAACTACTTTGATAAAATGAACTTTCAGGAAGTAAGCATTGTATATGCTAAAGTTGTTTTCAGGTCATTGGAATTCTTCTCATCTAGCTATCAAAGAACTTACCATTATCTACACTAAAAATCATTTTCCCATCCTCAGCCCTGGAGAAGACTCTAAGTCACACTAGAAACAGAGTTTTGATTCAGTTTATAGGGAAATTTGAAAAGTCTTTTTCCACTCTCACAAACATATTTTGTTTGCTGTCCACAACAATGCATTAAGAATATATCTTTGATTTAGAATTGACAGCGTGTGAGGAATAGGTGCAAACTCTGCTCTTTTCTTGGAGTAATTTTTATACTATGCTTTGATTTTATCAAAACATGAACCTTCTTAGGAATTGTCTGTAAAAACTATTCCCAATTCTCTCTTGACCATTTATCAGACCATACCAGCTCCTCCACCACTGAACCCGCATTGTCAAGGTTGGCAGTGACCCTCATGTGTTTAAAACCAACGATCAGTGTCAATTGTAAGTGGAAATACGAGTAATACAAGCACACTCAATTGCTCTCTCTTTCTTGATACACTTTCTGTTTTCCAGGAGCTAACTGTATTTGACTTTATATTTACTTCGGAGATTACTCCCTTTCTGCTTCTTGGGCTAGTTCATCTTTAACATACATTTTTATAACTGGAGTATACCATAGTTGGGTTTTGATATTATTCTTCAGTTTATGATTATTTTCTTAGAATTGGTATGCTCCATGATTTTTGTGTGTGTGTGTGTGTGTGTGTGTGTGTGTGTGTGTGTGTGTGTGTGTGATGTGAAGGGGATGCATGTAACTATGCCGGTGGACATACCATATGCATGTAGCAACCACAACAAAATGGGAGGTGACCTTCCTCTATCACTCAATGCTTTGAGGTGAGGTATTTCAGTGAATTGGAATCTCACCATTTGTGGGGGTGGGAGTACATAGAGAAATCAGCATTCACTGTCTCTATCCCTCAATCCTGGGGTTACAGGCATGTGCAAGCATGCTCAGCTTTTTATACCGGTGTTGAGCATTTGAACTCAGACTCCCAGGTTTACACAGAAAGTACTCTTACCCACATCCCATCTAACCAGCTTCATGTTTACCATTTTAAGCATAATTTATAAATCAATAAATTTCCAACTTACAACAAAATTGATTATGAAACTCTAAATTTATTGCTTTTTATAAGGGGTATAAAACATTAGTTGGGGTATTAATATTCATAAGCAAATACAATAAATTGCAAACAGAGTTGTCTTCATTTAGATAGGATTTTGATTTTCAATATTGAAGAGATTAGAGATAATGGATTGTTTTCACTAGTTAAGTATATTTAATAGCTTTCCTGGCACCTTTTCTTATGAAGATATTGTGGCTGGAGCCATGGGCATATGTTGCTTTCAAGGAAAATACATGCTTTACAGAGAAAACAATATCCAGACCCCAGGAACAGGGCTTCAGTGAGGAAACCTCGGAAATATAAGGAGGAACCTCCTGTAGTAGTTCAGTACTTATCCCTAGCACAGGTGTGGACTTTGGGAGCCCATTCTACATAGAGGGATACTCCCTGAGCCAAGAATCACGGGAGTGGGGGGCTAGGCTCTATCCCAAAGGATACGATAGACTCTGATAACACCCTATGGAAGGCCTCAGCATCCAAGGGGAGCAGAAATAGGTAGGGCTTTAGTTGGGGGGCTGGTAGGGGAGGACAGGAGGGAGAAGGGAACTGGGATTGTCATATAAAACAATCCTGTTTTGAATTCAAATAAAAAATCTGTAAAAACAAAAAAAGACAGTCAAGAAGTGTATGCTGAATAAGAGGTGAGTCCCATTGGAATGTGTTTCCTAGAAAAAGCACCACATTCAAGAATTTAGTCAAATACTTGACAAGCTTGACAAATTGAAAAATTTAATCAACCAGTCACCTCATGGAAATCATATTTATAGACAGACGATAGAAACCAATGATGAATGTTTAACATATATCCTGGAGCTATACAAAGAAAGATCAATAATGGTTATGGGTGATTTGGTAATCTTAAGTAAACACAGAAAAAAAAAACAGGTCACCTAAGAATTTTCAGTAGCATAAAGAACAGATATTTTTAGGGTACAATAAATTTGCTTAAATTGAAAAAGGACCTGAGGACGAATTTTTTTCCAAAGATTATTTCACACTTTCTCCCAGTTATACACATTATTCTCTTATTTAACTTTGAATCTCTCCTGCAGGAGGAAGAATTTATAAGTCAATTGTGAGATGTGAATTTGTAAGGCAATTATGACATATGCTTAGTTAGAAGGCCCAAGCTCAGTTTCCCCCCAAGTAACAGGAAGTAAGTTGCTTGTTTTCATTTTGGCATATGAAAGAATGTTAAATTAGTTCCCAGTAGCTATAAGTGACACTGACTTCTCAAAAGTTGTAAATTGTCTAGTCCTCTTTTCCTAATATATATGGCAGGATTAGAAATTATTTTGTCTTGAATTATTTAGGATTATGGGAGAAATTATGGAAAAAACCTAACCAGTTGAGGTGCTGCACCCATGGGGACTTTTCCTCAATATAGACATTAAAATTATGGCTAGATAGGGGACAAAGTCGAACTTGTTAGGATCACCACAGATTTGAGGACTTCTTAATGGACTTGCTCTAATGATGGCATGCCTTCACCAATATTGCAATGGATATTGTGTTTTGGACCAATAATTCAGGTACATTAGGAATCAATTTGCTAGATCCTTCACTCTATGAAGGGTAGAAAAAAAGAATAGTGATATTGATATAATTCAGAAATTGTATTTCTTTACAAATAAAGCATAATCATAGTTTTAAAATAAGTATTTCCTGAAGAAAACTAAAACAGAGCTCTAACTTTAAAGTGTCCCCAGTGTCTAAATTACCTTAGAAAATAAAGATATTGTTTTCTAATAGTGCTTTATCAGCAAACAACACTAACTTTTCCTCCTAATCTCCCTACCCTTTGTAGAAACATAAGCATCAAGAGAGCAGTAAAGCAAAAGGATAGGCAGGAATCAGAAAGCAAGATAATAAGGAACACAAACTCATGGCTGTAATAGGTGGTCTATAAAGTACAATAGATTAGTAAATCATTGAGTAGATCAGGAAATATGCATGTACCCCTAAGCATCTCTCCCAGAAATATGGTGAACAGTCTGGGTGACAAACAGTGGCAGGAGGATAGGCTATGTGAGAGTACACCAGATACACAATGATTCTTTTTCGTGGCTGCAAAGCCAACTCTATCAACAGCTACATTAAAGTTAAGATGGAGAACTGGGGAAGAGTGAATGAGAATTCCAGAATCCATCTGCTCATGAGGTTTGAATTTGTGCCCTTCCTATGTCAGCCAACCTGGATTATTCCTTTCACTTCTTGGGGACTACAATTGCTCCACAAGTTTATAGTGAACCCAAGAATGAGGCCAGTGCTTTAAATATATGTGAAAAATATGCATATACTTACAGCCATGATAACCATAATGAAGTTTAAGTTCATACAGCAACCTAGTATCAAGTAAGATCTGAAATATATTCTGGAGGAAAATAAATTTTCTGTCTACATAACTGTAATCTGAGTGAAGCTAAGCTTATGTCATTTACCTAGACACAATAGGTCCATAGCCATGGTGTGACATTTGAGTTTTATTGTTAATGAACTCATGTACAATCTTGATGATTTTCACATTACTTATTTGTTGTTGTGTTAGAAATGTGGTTTGATTTGACCTCAATCTTATTTTGTAGCCAAAGCTGGATTAAAATATGTAGCAGTACTCTTGCCTCTTGCTTCTACTTCTGGAGTACTGGGATTTCCCATCATGTCTAGCTTGATTTTTATATTTTGCTTTTATGCAGATGAATTAACTTTAAAATGCAACAGAAACCCTCGTCCCCAGTCTGTGAGGACAATTGCATCAGAAAATGTTAAATATATATAGAGTAGCCTTTGGGGACTGTGACTTTCCATATCCTTGCACTGCTTCTAGTCACATTGGACAACTAGGAAAAAGTTGGTTTTATAACATTCAAAGGAAATGACTAGTGGTAAAAATAGTTTTAAAATAATGAAACTAAAACCGAAAACATGTTAAAAGCAGACATTAAAATGATGCACTGTTTTTAGACACACTGTTCTCATTTGCTTTGCATTTTATAAATAAAACTGACATGGGATTATAAAGCCACAGCAGAAGCTTCTGGGATTGTGGGCAGTTCTGTATCCTAATCCTCCTCTGGGGACACATGTCTATACAATAGAATGTTAAGAATCTGCTAGAGCTTCACTCTGAAAAGAACTGTACATCAAACTGATAAATTCCCAGGGAGGACTGGAGTCTCCCTGAGAGCATTGCTCAATGTCACACGTCTGGTTTGATAACTGTTGTTGAGTCATATACAGTGTGATAATAGAGGCAGACTGGGGAGTGGCTCCACAGGGGCTTTTTGTATAGTGAAATTTTTACAACTTCTGTGTGAATCTAAAAGTTAGCTCATCATACAAACAGAGACACAGTGTGGCCTCTTCTTGCAAATCATGAACAGAAGAAAGGAAGAGAGATTGCTTTGAGAAGGCACAGGGAGATCAATGTTGTAAAGAATAATACATTTTTGCAGTTGGCAAATGATCTTGAGTGGAGCTTTGAAGCAAGTGCACCTGGTGCCCCAATATGCTACATTCACATGTGACACTGTCCAAGGATCTCTTACCTGTCTTCACTATTTGCCAGCCCAGAGAGAAAGGGCTGCGAGCCTGCAGGTTGTAGGAGGAGATAGGGCTGTGGTTGTCAGTTGCTGGACTCCATGAAAGAGTGGCTGTGCTTTCTGTGATCTCCTCCACGATGACGACCCCAGGTGGACCTGGGGGACCTACAGAAAAGGCAGGGGATACAGCTAAATACAGATCGTTATAATAAGCTACAGTCATTGTATTTCTAATGTGGATCACATCAAATGATGAGATCATCTCAATGGCATATATACTTAGTAATGAAAATTGACAGCAGAAATTTATGGGATACAAGTTATTTTCTAGAATTTCTGTGGGGAACTTAATTATATTTTTTTCTGACACTTTGTGCCTGGAGGCAACTTGCAATTAGCATTATATTTTATGGGAAAAGGAAAAATAATCAGAAGCAGACACTAGGATATAAATGTCAATATGCACTGTGGCTGTTAAAATCAATCACAGCTAACAGGCAGAGGCAGCAACATGCAGGCGATACTTCAGGAAAAGAAACAACACCATTTATACTAAAGTGCTATTGGTGTATGGAGCTAATATTCTAGTTTAGAATTTGTACAGTGTTTAATCTGTGTAATGTACTATATTGAGCAACTCAGATTGTGGACAAGAGGATGTAGAGCATTCTGAAATAGCAGTACTGCAGGGAAGGTAAGGACATTCACCAAGAGGGAATTATATGTAATCCTCTGTGGAAATTCAAAGAAGACTGTTATTAGCTTGTTTTAGAATGGTTGATGCAGTAGGGTGGTAGGGAATCATAGGAAATTAATTCTCTTTTTATCTTTAAGGGAATGTATGGAACACAGACAACTGGTCTACCTCCATATAGCTTTTGTTTTCAAGAAATAGCCAGTATGTGATATGTGGAAAAATGTCCTATTAGTTAATTATGCCTAAAACATCAATTTTAAGGGCATGAAAAATTTATACTTATTTCAATTTTAGTGACAAAAGGAAATACCAGTTTTCATGTTGTCATGCTCATGTTCCACAAAGTAGACTATGAAATGTAAAATTGCTTCTTCATTGCATGAAGAATACACACCTGGGGATATTTCAAGTTACTAATCTATGAATTGATATGTATATGGCAAACTGCTTTCTGGATTTGATGATCAGGATATCTAAGACCTAAAGAAAGGAACACTGAATTGGCATGTTTTAGAGCCCTGACAAGCAAGGCATTTTTAGGAGATAGGAAATGAGCTTTTTTCATTTTTCACTTAGCTGGTTACTAAGAGCTACAGCTTAAAAGCTAGAGTCCATCCTATCATGAAGGTTATAGAATTGAGATTTTCACAAAGGTGGCAGAGGAAAGCATTGAGAAGTGACAATTTTTCCTCTAAGTGAAGTGATGGAAGAAACAGTGAAATAACAAAACACAGAATGACTTTGAAATAACAAGGGGGGAAAGTACAAGAGCTCCTTCTGGAAGGCAATCATTGTTTTCTTTGAAGAATAATGTAAGTCCTCCAAAGGGAGGGTGGGAGTATGTGATATTGAGCTCAAGGGTGGGAGGGCATCAGTGAAGGCTTTAGGTAGACATGTAATGGGAAGATGTATGAGAGAATACAAATAACAACATTCTTGCGGGCTTAGTAGGATTTTATCATTGTAAGGAAGAAACTGAACAACTAAGCATGCTTTGAACAGCTATGACGAAGCCTAGGAAAGAAGTCAGAGGCTGGGTTCAAGGTAAGAGTTTTGGATATGTATTACTGCTCTTCACCAAAGATTCAGAGAATGTGGCAGACTGTGGGGTTCAGGTGAAGTCACGAAGGTGCTAGTGACTTGTAACAAAATGGAGGATTTGGGAAACTGGACTATTAATAGGAAGAAGACCCAAGAGTATGACTTGTGTTGTGAAGGACAATTGACAGAATTTGACATATTTTTTATTAAGATGAGATAGTTTTGAGTAAAAATAATGGTGTCCAGGGGTAAAGCAAAGAATATAATTATTAGTGTGGATAATCCCAGGACTGTGTTAAGAGTATATTAACACCGGCAATATCTATGTTCAAGTCATTAAGGTAGCTAAGGAAATGGTAAGGAAAAGAAAGAGATGCAGATGTTGAAGAATGCATCTAGGAAGATGTTAGACTGTAGTGACAGGAGCACAGGGAAACACCTATAAGAACAATATAATTATGTCAAGAATTTGATTGCTATGTTATTACTACAATAACAGCAATAACTACCATACTCCCTACCTTAGAATACATTAAGGTGACACATTATATGTTTTCTTGACTTTAATTATTAGTTTACTATTCCAGAGGTGATACAGTACCTCTAAAGAGAATATTCATTTGATACTTATTCAGTCTGTATGTTTGGTTCTGTTCTACGCACTGGGAATCTGAGCATCCATTTTAATGAAAGGAAACCACGTGCCACAGTCACTATGCTGAAATTTAAATATGGATCTGATGGCAAAATTTGATTTTGGAAAAGTAGCAAGGGATACACAGACCTTTCTTTAACCATTAATGTGGAATATAGTTTCATAGGAAGGAAGGAAAGGGAAAGTGTGCATTAAAGAAAAGTGCTGGTGAAGTATGCAGCAGACAGGTGCCAAATGAGCAGCTATTGAAGTCCATGCATAGTGTGATTGGCATCATTCCCTTCCCTTTTTCTCGATGCAATTCATTTCTTCATTGAACAGCAGAACAGCCTTTCCCTCTCTGAACCTGAGCTGTCCTATGGCCATTGGACTCTACCCATAACAGTAAAGATGTCTAACACTGTTTGACTTTTGAAATGAGGCCATTAGAAGCTTGTGATATTCTTCTGTCCTTCTTCAGTGCTGGTTAGGCTTTAAGCTAGTGGGTAGTCTTGAAGTCAAATTATACTGAGACTACCATTCTGTCAGGAATTCCAAAGTTATTTTGACAGAGGCATGGAGAGAAAGAAACATTGAACTTGTTCCCAGTTCTCCCATGCCACCCTGTCCAGGTGCCAGACACAGGCAGACAGCTTTCAAAGTCCTCCAGCTTCTTCAGGCATGTGTGTGAGGAAATTTTAAGATGACTTGGCTGTGTCTGTCATCTGCTCAAGTCCTGAAAGCAGGTAATGCAGGTATCTTTAAACTGACTAAATGTGAGGCCAAGGATGACTAATAGGAATGGGCTTAAAAATAGTTTCTGCTTGTGGGTTTGTTTATAGGGAACTCTGGGGTAGGGGCCCTCAAATACTTTTTAAAAGAGATGAGAGGTTTTGATGGTGTGCTTATGTAAGAAATTCCAGCCAAAATTTGTTTATTTATCTTGTCCATAGTAAGCCATTTATTCTGTTGTATTTTTTATATTCTACTTATTTGTCTCTTCAATGACATTTGTTTTCAACTGCCTACATGCAAGCTCAAGTTCATATGGGGAAATGAACATCTGTTAAAGCAAGTGACTTTCCCTTCAGAATACTAAAATTCTAGGAAGATGTTTAGCATATCTTGAGACTATAGCTAATAAATACTCAATATTTTCTAATGTCTCAACGGGAAAAATCCTTTATTATTCAAAATTTATACCATGATAAATCTTCAAGAACATTTCTCTATTTGTGTCTGCTTCCCAAAGTATGTTTTGTAGCAAAATAGTCAGTAATAATGATTTATGCACCCCGTGTAATGTCTGTGCTGATCCCTCATTCATAATTGCAAACAATTATGAACAACTGACTGTTCAATAATCATTCAATATTTAAATTATAAATCCTTGTGATAAAATGTCTGGCAGCTATTAAACAAATATTAAAGTCTATTTAACAACACATTGCAAAATTATATGTAAATACAAATGAGTTAATATTAATTTATCAACTATGTAGAGGAAAATGCCAGAAATAAATTCATTGACTTGTTACTTGGATTGAGGAAGTGGCTTATTTAAGCTTTGTTCTTTATGAATATTTCTATTTTTAAAATGATTTATTTTTGTTTTATGCATATGAGTGTTCACCTACATGTGTGTAGGGTGATCAAGGAATTACCTGTTTTTGGGTGATCAGAGAAGGCATTGAATCTTTTGGAATTAGAGTTACACATGGCTGTTAGTTAATATATGAGTTCAGAGAACTGAACCTGGTCCTCTCGAAGAGCAGCCAGAGCCCCTAAGCACTAAGACAGCTCTCTACTTCTTTTCTGTCCTCAGTATAAGCAAGTACTACTTCTAAAATGACTTTCAAGTTAGTATTTAAAGCAGTGGTTCGTAACCTGTAGGTCATGACCCCTTAAAGAAACCCTTTTACAGGGGTCACCTAATACCATCAGAAAACATAGACAGTTACTTTGTAGGTCATAACAGTAGTAAAATTACAGTTACTAAGGAGCAACAAAAATACGTTTATGGTTGGGGGTCATCACAACATGAGGAAGTATATTAAAGGGTCACAGCACTAGGAAGGTTGAGAACCACTGCTCTAGGGGAAGTTACATATATACTACTGTAAGGATAACCTACTTAACAAAGAAAAATCCATTGATATTTTGGTGTACTTGGCGTATTTGGTGGGGAAGACAGGATTAATTTTCAGCACTCAGTGTGTTAAAATAATGTGGCAAAGGTAAACTTTTCACACAAGGACATACCAGGCAGTGGCCACCACATACAAGTGCTTCAGTAATGCACCTGTATGCACCTTTGGTTGTAATTGTTTCACTGATATTTGTATTCATATGAATATCCAAATCCATACTTGACATCCATTAATGCCTCAGTAAATATTCGTGAGAGGAAAGATTAAAGACAGAATGATGGAAGAATGACAAAATAATGTAAGAAGCTATATTCTGAGTTTACAATGCTGTACAATGAAGTAAAAGAATGTTTTAAAACACGATCATTCTGTTGCACAGGGAAGTTATGTAATGGTTTCTTTTTAAAAGCATATTTGCATTAATGATTTTTTAGTCAAGTTTGGAATGGCAATAAAAATGACAGAATAGCTACCAAATGAGGGAAAAGTGATTTTGTAGTTATACATGTTAAAAACTTTGAGCATTGTAACCTATGGAAAAATGAGTTTTCTAAATCCTTATAAATATGAAAGATTTCTTATGAATAGATTACTGCAATTCTACTCTAAAAAATCTGGTGGTGTGATTACCTTTTAAAGAGAAATTAACCATAATTTTCAGCTATAATAACGGTGAAAATAATTTTTCGTATTGGCTTATCAATGCTTTATTCACAAAGAAAATATTTTTAGACAATATATGCTGGGTGCTAGCTCAATTAGCTTCCTCTTTATATTTAGAGAGTGAATTCATTAACATACTGATGTATCAACTGTCTTTGTTTTTAAACTTTGTTCCTAATAGTCCTGTTTTCTTCTGTTTCTTATTTTTGCCGTAGCAAACATTTTTTTCTAAAAGGCTTTTGCAGCAATTTACAGAAAGCATCTTTGAAAATAGATTATTAAAAGAAAAATGCCTCAGTGCCAATGGATTTTTGACACTAGCTAGTGTCTGCATATAAGAAAGCCCCCACTCATTCTGTAGGAATCTCGGGATATTTTATAAAGAGCTGTAAGGACAGATACAGAGAAATCAGAATCCCCCACCCAGGCGAGGGACAGTGCAGTTGTGTTAAATAGGAACACTAAAATCAATACATTGTTGCTAAATAGGAACACAAGCATTGGCACTTCATTGGAAAAGCAACAGTTTAGAGCCGCAGGCACTTTCTGTTTTATGTTCCCATCCTGAGGACTCCTTAGCAAGACAAAAGCAGAAGCCACATACTGATAGCCTAAGTGCTCCTGTCAAGGTTCCTGAGAACTGTTACCAGGTGAGCAGCTGAAAAAGTCCTCATCCCAATGTTCACGTCAGTTTCCTTTCCCTTCCTTTCTTAATTGCAAAAACAAAAAATGTTTTCTTACAATGTATTTTGATCATGCTTCAGAAACGGTGGCAGCACTCTTAGGCCTTCAGAGATTCAACCCAGTGCTGACCTGACCTCCAACCCCTAACCAAGAAGCTACCTGAAGTTGGTGCCTTCTAGCAAAAAAAAAAAAAAAAAAAAAAATCTCAATTCTGGAGGAGCCCGTAACTCTACAGGAAGGAATGGATCCTTCTCCTCTTAACCACAAAAGTCTGTTATTATTCTACTAATGACCTGAAGCAAGGATCCACTACATCAGACACTAATTAAGTAGCATTTCAGAGCCTAGGAAGTTTTAAATAACTGGAGTCATCCAGTTCAATTCAATTATTTTTCTTATCAGCAAGTTATACCTGAAATGGGAACATTTTTCCTACTCCTTCCACCCAAAACAAAAATGATGTTAACGAAATTCTACTGCTCTTTTAGGGTGAGGTACAAGAATGAAGGCAGGGATGAGCTTTAGTCAACAGCTAGTCAAGTTATTCAGGTGGTGACACTGGGGTTACAGTCAGATGGCTTAGACTGATATCCTGTGGTATTCTTGCCCACCTTCCCTCCAGTCTTGGACAGAAGCTGTCTGGGCAGGCTATAGATTTGCCTTTCTGTCCACACCTTCACAGAGCTGACTGACTGCAGGGACTACAGAGTATCTCCTTAAGGGGAAGTTTACGCTATGGCAAGTAGCTCTATAAAACTTTCTAACTGACTAATTACAAGCTCTGCCTGATTCTAAGACTTACTGTTTCAAAAATATCCCACTATAAAGCATTATTTTTTATAATAAAGTAATTCCCTTGATTTTCATTGTTTGTATGTGGCAGGGCTGTCCTTGTCTTTTTCTCACGCAGAGAAATTTTAAGAGGAAAAACTAAGTTTCTGGTATTCCAACTATTAAATACATCTTGTTTCTAAATTCTTTAAAATTGGAAGTGAAAATTTGATACAAATGTGGCGCATTATTCCCAATGACTTCTTTTTTTTTTTTTTTTTTTTTTTTTTACATTTTCACTTAAGTGTATAATATGCTTTCATCACATTACCCTCCAAAATATAACTATGCTCTCATTTTTCCTAATTCTATATTCAGTTTTGTAAATATTGGGTGAAGATGGCCACCTCTACTGAACACACAACTACACTGTAGACGAAAGGAAGTGCGTATGGCCATTCTCACGGAAAGGAAGTCCTACATATTATCTTCAAACACAGAATAAAGAGCAGGCTCAGTTACTGCCTCTGCATTAGGTTAGTATGGTAGATGAACACAAGAACGTGACAGACTACTTGTTTTATCTTTATCATGTAACTTACACATCTGCAAAGAACCATCAATACAAAGGATTACTTTCTCTAAACTCAACTAAAAATAAACAATAATAAAACTCTTCAATAAAGGATATATGTGTGTGTGTATGAGTATGTGTGTGAGTGAGTGTGTGTGAATGTGTGTGAAAGTGTGTTGGTGTGTGTATGTGAGAGAGAGAGAGTGTGTGTGTGTGTGTGTGTGTGTGTGTGTGTGTGTGTGTGTGTCTAGTTGGTACTATTACTGTAGCTTCGATTGTCTTGGAACTCACTATTGTATTGCAGACTGGCCTGGAACTCACAGAAGTCCCCAGCCTCAGCCTCCTCAGTGTTGGTATTACAGTGTGAGCTATCATGTCTAGATTAAAAGTAATATTTAGTCAATAATATGGCTGATTTGTGTACATAATGATGGATGTTAATAAGTAATTGTTTAGCTTTTTCATCTTTACAGTAACAAAGGAAAGGAATATATATTTACTCAGAAAGCTTGTCATTGATAGTCTGTTTATTCTCATACAGGAAAGTATGTCCTGGTATGCTGTAGACATTCTGGGCTAGCCTAGTTTAGCTTCCTGCAGCCCTGTACTGAGCCTTCTTGTGTCTTCATTAGATGCTTGCTATCATTAATGTCTCTCTGAAAGAAGGGAGGATATCTTAGATTGTTTACTATTTACTCACCTAATTAAATTGAGTCTTTCCTAATGTGTTCAGTCCCATGAGAGTAACCAACTGATTTTAGAAGGTTAGTCAAGGATGAAAAGGAGAAATTAATAGTTATAATGAATTTTTAAAAGTAATTTTGGTAAATCTCAGCATTCACTATTAGCAATATTCTAACATCCATCAAACTATCATCTATTTGCCTATTTATATCTATCAATCATCTATCATCTCCATCCAGTTATCATCTATCATCACCATCTACCTACGTCTATTACCTATCATCTATCACTATCAATTAATTTATGTATCAATCAGTCATCTATCAATATATCATCTATCTATATTTATTTAATCTCTCTCTATCATCATCATCTTGACCCATCTATCTATTTATCTAGTCTGTCATGTATATTACCCAGTTCATCTGTTTCAAATTGTTGCTTCTCCTCAATCTGCCATTAATGGCTCCATAGATTTTACGACCAATAGTCTGTTCATGTTTCATCCCCTCAAAGGCTTCTCTAACTACCCTGTCTGGGTAAAGTCATTGTGTTCTCATGTACTTTTCACTAAGATTTGAAAACACAAATAGAAACAATCAAAATTCTGGTTACTTTACTAATGTTTTTTTCCCCCTCTTTGAAGTTTACACAGAGGATTTTGAGACTGAAATTGCAACATGTGATATTTTTTATATTATATTGCCAGTGCTTAGGATACTACTTAAAACAGTGTATTATTGTATACATTTGCAATAAAGTCATGCATGATATTTAGTAGCAAATAATTTTAGAACAGCTTTTGATTTAATATTTGAACACTTTCACTTTTGACCAATCAACATATGAAAAAAGAAATATGCTTTACAAAACTCCTCATGACAGTATTCTGAAAAAACATTATATACATTTTAGAAAATAGAAATCCCACCATATCACTTTCTTATCCTCATTTAATGATGCTGATTACATACCCACCTGTCAATGGTGTATTTCTAGTCAATAGGTGAGATGCTATTTAATGTGTTTCAAATTAAGATGAACAGTGAAATTTGTGGCATCTCGGTAAAGGCAGGATAAATATTTTTGAGATTTTCCTAAGCCATGAATTTCCAGGTTTGTAATTAGAGCTTGAGAATTTACATTTTGCAGAGGACATCTATGAGAGTCCTAGATATACTGTACTTCAAGAAAAAATGAGTCAGACAAGGAATCAGAAGTTTGTATTCTGGGCCTAACATTTGCTTGGGAAAGCCCTGGGTCCCAGGGAAACTTCTGAACCTTGCTATTTGTTAGTCTTTTGATATTACATAGTACAGTGGCAATTTTGGTTTTATCATGAATATTATATAAGATTATCTTTGAAACTAACTTGAAATCAATAAATAGATATAGTAGCAATGAGTGGACCTTTTACTTGGTAACTTAGACAATGTTTCTTAATCTCACAATGTATCTTGCTAATGAAAATAATCTGTAATTTTGTTTTCCAGAAAGTTCCTGCAGACTGAAGCATTATTTCCAGTAAGGCCTCTCAGAAGTAACCCCCTTACCTATACTTTAGAATAGCCAAAGTAAACTCTACAGACTCATTCATTGGTTTGCCAAGTGGTACTTTGGCTGAATGGTTACTATGTTTGAATCATTATGTCTATCCTTGGTTTTCTGTTTGGGATGAGTTAACTTCCATGTTGTGTCTCTAGAGGAAAAAAAATCCCACACAACAGAAGCATATGAGGAATCATATTAAAACTACTTTGAAAAATAAATAAGAACATGTACTTTTAACAGCAGACTCTGTAGTATCTTGATCATCATCACTAACATTGTCCCCCTTATTATTCTACCTGAATAGGTATTGCATGCCTACTTATAAAGTAGAAGGTCATTGAACATCTCTCTAATATTTATCAGTAAATTTTGTACTGATAACCTCTTTTACAAATGAAATACTCAGCCTCCAAAAGTAGAGGTAACAGCTAAGCTTTTGGCTTTCCAAAATCAGGTCTGCAGATCATATGTGCTGATGTTGTCCTAGCTTTAACTCTGTATTATCCACCACAGTATAGCATCTTCTACATGATTCTGCATCAACAGGACATGCATAGCTTTAAAAGTTTTTAAAAATGTTATAGTAGGGCAGTGAGAAGGTAGACAGTTTTGTTTTTGTCAGTGGAGAATGGTTTAGAGATGAAGTGTCCTTTATGTTTGATTCCTTGACAGTTACTCTACTCATCTCAGTGTGGAGAAGGGAAAGTCTTCTTCCCCTCCCTTCTATTTACATGAGATGTCCTGATTAGCCTTAGTCTCTACAAACTCATCTGTCACTGGTACTAATAGATCCAGGAGCCCATGGATAAGTCAATCTGATCATGGCAATTGATAGTGCTAGGTGCCAGTTTAAGAGGGGAAACCTGTCCAAAACTGACTTACTTAGATATGTGGATAGACAAGTATATAACCCACTTGGGAATTGTGGCTAGTTTCCTCTTTATTTGTACAACAAAAGATTTAGTCTCTGTCATTACTGGAAGTCAATTGATGTCCTTAGGAAGGCTAAAAAAATAGAAGACAATGTAGAGATGTGAAAACAATTTGAGTCCTTGCAGAAAAAGCTTAGATGCTAGATGTGACATTTAAAAACCTGTTTAACCCCATGTCCTCAGAGCCAATAGGTTTCATATTTTTTAAGCCAACAGTTGGAATTAGGTTTACATTGCTTGCTGAAGAGTATCCTTTCACATACAGGATACCCTGTGAACTCCCCTTGTTTATGGAGGGTAAAAACTAGAATCATTCCTCATCTTTGTGAAGACTGGTTATACTAACATAAACAACCTTAAAAGGGAATCTCCAAAAATATCTAATTACCACAAATAAACATTTTGGAATTGAAAAATGACAAATCAATTGGGAAAACTGACAGAACAGCTGGCCAACTAGAAGTAAACAGCTATTTAGATGAATGCAAAATGCAACGAAGTAATTAAAATGATTTAAAAATATAACTCTTTTGGATAGAGGCTTCACAATCTCTAAATAGATAATGTTATATTCAATGTAGTTTTATGGCTACAAATTTCAGCAAACTATTGAAAATGTATTTTTACAACAAATATAAAACAGTAGTATGTCACAATCTCTTAACTCAGTAATGTGCTTTTCATTGATGAACTCATTGAAACACAGACCCTGTGAAATTTGGAGAAACTACTACATAAAGGTATTTGGAGAAATTACTACAGAAAGGTAAAAATAAAATTCC
Source organism: Cricetulus griseus (assembly GCF_003668045.3). Taxonomy (NCBI): domain Eukaryota; kingdom Metazoa; phylum Chordata; class Mammalia; order Rodentia; family Cricetidae; genus Cricetulus; species Cricetulus griseus. The sequence goes on from NC_048597.1 coordinate 123,851,160, forward strand.
ACCCATGACATTTTTGAAAGGAGAAGGCCTGGCAGACATCTTCGGATAAGGTTATTGGTCATGGCCTGCCTTATCCCAGCAATAAACCCATGAGTAAATTTGCCATTAATGAGTACAAAAAGGACCCCGGATTTTATACAGAGTTAAAAAAAAAGTGGTTCCTCTGACCGACCCACGAACGAGGTGAGTGAGCCTCTGCCCTTACCTAACCCCAGTCCAAACCATCATTCACCCAGACCCACCGCCCCCAGGCCTGTGCCTGCCTGCTTGTGGTAGACATGCCCAGGCAGGAAGGAGCTCCCTGAATCTGGAAACACCCCACTCTTCCATCCCTTTCTGCCGACTGATCTACAATGAGTGAGGAGACTACCAGGAGAGGCAAGACCATCCAGAGTTGCAGACATTGATTTCCTGGCCCCCACACACCACAGGGTCACAAGAGGAGATAGAGAGCACCCACTAGAAGAAGATATGGAAAGAAGACAGAATAAGATTTCACTCAACAACAGAAAGACCAATATGACACCACCAGAATCTAGGGACTCCACTCCAGCAAGATCTGAAAAGCCCAGCACAGAGCATGAAGATGAGATTGACCTCAAAAATTATCTCCTCAAGATGATAGAGACCTTTAAAAAGGAAACAAGAAAATCCCTTAAAGAAATAGAAGAAAAAGCAAACAAAAAATTACACGAAATAGAGGAAAAGACAAACCAAAAAATTCAATAAATAAATAAATCTCTTAAAGAATCTAAAGAAACCCAAGAAAAAATATCCAAACAAGTGAAGGAAGTTCTTGAAACAATTCAAAGCATGAAAGTTGAAATAGACACAATAAAGAAAACACAGAATGATTCGATGCTGGAAATGGAAAGGCTGGATAAATGATCAGGAACTAAAGATGTGAGTATAACCAATAGAATTCAAGAGATGGAAGAGAGAATCTCAGCTATTGAAGACTTGCTAGAGCTTATACATTCATCAACCAAAGAAAACCTCAAGTCCAACAAATCCCTAACACAAAATATCCAGGAAATATGGGACACCGTGAAAAGACCAAACTTAAGAATAATTGATATAGAAGAAGGTGAAGAAACACTGTTCAAAGGAACAGAAAACATATCAACAAAATCATAGAAGAAAACTTCCCCAACCTACAGAAGGATATGCCTATGAAAGTACAAGAAGCTTACAGGACACCAAACAGACTGGACCACAAAAAGAAGTTCCCCCGACACATAAATATCAAAACACTAAATCTACAGAATAAAGAGAAAATATTAAGAGCAGCAAAGGAAAAAGGCCAAGTAACATATAAAGGCAAACCAATCAGAATCACACCTGACTTCTCAATGGAAACTCTGAAAGACAGAAGGTCTTGGATAGATACCCTACAAGCACTAAGGGAGCATGGATGTCAACCCAGACTACTGTACCCAGCAAAACTTTCAATCACTATAGATGGAGAAAACAAGATATTCCATGACAAAAACAGATTTAAACAATACATATCCACAAATCCAGCACTATAGAAGGTTCTGGAAGGAAAACTCCAACCCAAGGAACATAACTACACTCACAAATACACAGGCAATAGATAATCTAATTTTACCAAACACAAAAAGCAGCAGGAGAGCGAAATCCACACACAATGACAACACCAACAACAAATCCAAAACAAACAAGAACCAATGAACAATGGACATTAATATCCCTGAATGTCAACGGTCTTAACTTACCCATAGAATGATATAGGCTAACAGAATGGATACAAAGACAGAATCCATCCTTCTGCTGTTTACAAAAACACACCTCAACTTCAAAGACAGGAGATACTTCAGATTAAAAGGATGGGAAAAGATTTTCCAATCAAATGGGATCAAGAAACAAGCTGGGGTAGCAATCCTAATATCTAACAATATTAGTTACTTAGTTACTTAGACTTTAAACTAAAATCAATCAAAAGAGATGAAGAAGGGCATTTCATGCTCATCATAGGAAAAGTCCATCAAGATGAAGTCTCAATCCTGAATATCTATGCCCCAAATACGAAGGCACCCACATTTGTAAAAGAAACATTACTAAAGCTCAAACCACACACACTTATAGTAGGAGACTTCAACACCCACTTACACCACTAGACAGGACCACCAGACAGAAACTTAACAAAGAAACAAAGGATCTGAGAGAAGTTATGACCCAAATGGTTTTAACAGATATCTATAGAACATTCCATCCAAACAAAAAAGAATATACCTTCTTCTTAGCACCACATGGAATCTTCTCAAAAATTGACCATGTAGTTGGTAGCAAAGCAAACCTCCACAGTTGCAAAAGAATTGAAATAACCCCCTGTATCTTATCAGACCACCATGCATTAAAGCTAGAATTCAACGTCATTACGAATTGCAGAAAACCTACATTCTTGTGGAAAATGAATAATACCCAATTACACCATTCCTGGGTTGAGGAAGAAATAAAAAAAGAAATTAAAGACTTCCTAGAATTTAATGAAAATGTAGACACAACATACCCAAACTTATGGGACACGCTGGAAGCAATGCTGAAGGAAGTTCAGAGCACTAAGTGCCTACCTGAAGAAACTGGAGAAATGTCACATTAGAGAATTGCCAGAACAACTGAAAGCACTAGAGCAAAAAGAAGCAAACTCACCAAAGAGAAGTAGACACCAGGAAATAATCAACCTGAGAGCTGAAATCAATAAAGTAGAAACTAGGAAAACAGTAAAAAGAATCAATGAAACAAAGAGTTGGTTCTTTGAGAAGATCAACAAGATAGACAAACCTCTATCCAAACTAACCAAAAGGCAGAGAGAGAGAGAGAGAGAGCATGCTAATTAACAAAATCAGAAATAAAAAGGGGATATAACAATGGACACTGAGGTAATACAGAGAATCTTTGGATCATACTTTGAAAACCTGTACTCCACAAAATTCGAATATCTAAAGGAAATGGACATCTTTCTGGATAAATATCACTTACCAAAATTAAACCAAGATCAGATAAACAGTTTAAATCGACCTATAGCCCCTAATGAAATAGAAGCAGCCATCAAAAGCCTCCCAACCAAAGAAAGCCCAGGGCCAGATGGCTTCACGGCAGAATTCTACCAGAAATTCAAACAAGAGCTACTTCCAGCACTCCTCAAACTGTTCTGCACAATAGAAGCAGATGGGATATTGCCAACTCTTTCCACGAGGCTACAATCACTTTGATACCGAAGCCACATAAAGATATGACTAAGAAAGAGAACTACAGACTGATATCCCTCATGAACATCGATGTTAAAATACTCATTAAACAATATTGGCAACCGAATCCAAGAACATATCAGAAAAATCATCCACCATGATCAAGTAGGCTTCATCCCAGGGATGCAAGGATGGTTCAACATACGAAAATCCATCAATGTAATCCACCATATAAAAAAACTGAAAAAGAAAAACCACATGGTCATCTCACTAGATGCTGAAAAAGCCTTTGACAAAATCCAACATCCCTTCATGATAAAGATCTTGGAGAGAATAGGAATAACAGGAACATATCTAAACACGATAAAAGCAATATATACCAAACCAATAGCCAACATCAAACTAAATGGAGAGAAACTCAAAGCGTTTCCTCTAAAACCAGGAACAAGACAAGGCTGTCCACTATCTCAATATCTCTTCAATATTGTACTTGAAGTTCTAGATAGAGCAATGAGAAAGGAAAAGGGGATCAAAGGGATCCAAATTGGAAAGGAAGAAGTCAAACTTTCACTATTTGTAAATGACATGATAGTCTACATTAGTGACCCGAAAAACTCTACCAGAGAATTCCTATGGCTGATAAACACCTTCAGGAAGGTAGCAGGATACAAAATAAACTCAAAGAAATCAGTAGCCCTACTATATACAGAGGATAAATCCAATGAGAAAGAAATCAGGGAAACATCACTTTTTTTGATGATTTTTTTCTCTCTTTTTATTATTATTAATTCAAGTTAGGGAACAGGCTTGTTTCACATGTAATTCCCCTCTCCCTCTCCCTCTCCCTCCCCTTACCCCCATTCCTTCTTCCCCACCTCCAACATTACTTTTTACAATATCCACAAGCAACATAAAAATATCTTGGGGTAACACTAACCAAAAATTGAGAGACCTTTACAATAAGAACTTTGATACTATAAAGAATGAAATTAAAGAAGATACCAGAAAATGGAAAGATCTCCCATGCTCCTGGATAGGTAAAATTAACATAGTAAAAATGGCAATCCTGCCAAAAGCAATCTACAGATTCAATGAAATCCCCATCAAAATCCCAACACAGTTTTTCACAGACATTGAAAGAACAATACTCAACTTTATATGGAAAAATAAAAAAAAACCAGGATAGCCAAAACAACTCTTTACAATAAAGGATCTTCTGGAGGCATCACCATCCCCAACTTCATGCTCTACTATAGAGCCATAGTTCTGAAAACAGCTTGGTATTGGCATAAAAATAGACAGATAAACCAATGGAATGGAATTGAAAACCCTGATATTAACCCACGCACCTACGAACACCTTATTTTTGACAAAGGTGCTAAATCTATACAGTGGAAAAAAGATAGCATCTTTAACAAATGGTGCTGGCACAATTTGATTCGGACATGCAGAAGATTGCAGATAGATCCATACCTGTCACCATGAACAAAACTTAAGTGCAAATGGATCAAAGCTCTCACCATAAATCCAGCCACACTGAATCTTCTAGAAGAGAAAGTGGGAATTACCCTTGAACAAATTGGCACAGGAGACTGCTTCCTGAACATAATGCCAGTAGCACAGAAATTGAGGTCTACAATTAATAAATGGGACCTCCTGAAACTGAGAATCTTCTGCAAGGCAAAGGAAACAGTCAATAAGACAAAACGACCACCCACAAAGTGGGAAAAGATCTTCACCTATCCCTCATCTGACAGAGGACTGATTTCCAAAATATAGAAGGATCTCAAGAAGCTAGCCACCAAAACACCATACAATGAAATTAAAAAGTGAGGTGCAGAACCAAATAGAGAATTCTCAACTGAGGAGTCTGAAATGGCTGAAAGACACTTAAGAAAGTGCTCAAAATCCTTGGCCATCAGAGAAATGCAATTCAAAACAACTCTGAGATACCACCTCACACCTGTCAGAATGGCTAAAATAAAAAATACCAATGACAGTCTATGCTGGAGAGGATGTGGAGAAAAAGGAACACTCCTCCATTGCTGGTGGGAGTGCGAACTTGTAAGACCACCCTGGAAATCAGTATGGCAGTTGCTCAGAAAAATGGGAATCAGTCTACCTCAAGATGCAGCCATTCCTCTCTTGGATATATACCCAAATATTACATGTTCATACAACAAGGACATATGTTCAACCATGTTCATAGCAGCATTGTTTGTAATAGCCTGAACCTGGAAGCAACCTAGATGCCCCTCAACTAAAGAATGGAATGAGAAAATGTGGTACATTTATAAAATGGAGTACTACTCAGCAGAAAAAAAGCAATGGAATCTTGAAATTGGCAGGCAAATGGATGGAACTAGAAGAAACCATCCTGAGTGAGGTAACCTAGTCACAAAAAGACAAACATGGTGTGTACACACTCATAAATGAATTTCAGACATAGAGCAAAGGACTACTAGCCTATAATCCTCTTCACCAAAGAAACTAGGAAACATGAAGGACTCTAAGGGATAAATGGTCCCCAGGAATGGGAAGTGGCATGAACTCCTGAGCTAATTGGGAGCATGAGGGTAGGGGAGAGGGACCTGCTACAATAAGAACAAGAGAAGAGGGGGAGAGGAGGGGAAATGGAGGAGCACAAATATTGAGTTGGGGGAAGAATAGAGGAGAGAGAGCAGCATGAGAGATACCATATCAGAGGGAGCCACTATAGGTCTGAGAAGTGATCTGGAACCAGGGAGATCTCCAGAGACCTACAAGGATGACACAATCTGACAATCCAGGCAATGGTGGAGAGGATAACCTAAAAGCCCTTCCCCTTAAATGAGATTGATGACTTCTCCTTATGCCATCCTAGAGCCCTCATCCAGTGGCTGATCAAAGCAGAGACAGACATCCACAGATATACACTGAGCTGAAATCTGGAATTTAATTGAAGAGAGGGAGGAATTAAGAGCGAAGGGGTCTGTACCAGGTTGGAGAAACCCACAGGAACAGTTGGCCTGAACAAGGGAGAGCGCATTGACCCTGGATGCTGTCTGGGAGGCCAGTACAAGACTGATCCAGCCCCCTGAACATGGATGTCAATAAGGAGGCCTCTGCACTCTAGGGAGCCTCTGGTGGTGGATTAGTATTTTTACCTGGTGCAAGAAGGGACTTTGAGATCCCATCCCACATGAAGGGATACACTCTGGCCCTGGACACATGGGGACGGGCCCAGGTCCAGGACAGGAAGATTTGGAGGACACTGTAGAGCCCCCGTTGAGGGCCCTACCCTGCCTGGGGAGTGGTGGGTGGATGGGGTGGGGGGTAGGTTGGGGGTGGTGGAGGAGAGATGGGGGTGAGAGGAGGGAGAGGGAGAAGGGACTTACATATGAATCAAGGATGTTCCCTAACTTGAACTAATAAAAAAAAGTGTATTGGACTTGATGAACTTGACTGCTGGTGCAACACATTTGTACTTAAGTACTCTGGTAATGGAAAAATAGTAAAGGCTCCGGGACCGGAGGTTACTGGACACAGTAGAACTTACTAGGAAAAATAGACTGAAGGATCCATTCTAAAATTTCATGATTGGAGACTCTAGAAGAACAATTGTAGAACCAAAAAGAATTTGGTAGGAGATTGTAGAAGGGTTTTATTTATCTTTCCATGCATTTTAACTGAAATCCTAATTCACTGTTGATTCTGATGTGGACACAGCAGGGTAAGATGGAAGTCTAGAGCCTGCAGAGGATCAAGAAGCTTGAGGATAGCCATTGTGAAGACTGTGGCCAGGGATCACATTTAGACATTGAGAGATTGTTAAGCAGTTTTTCCCGAAGACATCCCCTGTGTTCTGGACTCTGGGGATGAGATAGTAGAAGAAAATGGTTTGCACCCTTTCTTGTTTTCTGGATAGGAAAAGGAAATCAAGAAGAGAATGGGCAAAGTGGATTCAGATAGAAATAAATGCAATGAGGGAAAAAAGGAGAAAAAGTGCAACAAGGAATGTGGAATCAGAAGAAAATCATGTGAAGAAGTGAACAACACTAGTTTGGAAACAGCAATAAATGATGAAGTCAGCCAGCTATGTCAGTTCTGCAAGCAAGGGTGCTTGAGTTGATACCGCCTACCAGTGGAGTTGATACCATCTGCAGGTAGAGTGTTGAAGTATTGGTGAGCATGCAGCTGCAGAAGCTGAAGGCTCCTGTGGTTGGATGGGGAGGAGTGGAGATAACATTGGGAAGTGGAGGGATCCTAAGGCCATAAGAGGGCTTTCACATTTTTTTTTCTGAGTGTAACTTGGAAGGCGCTGTATCACATATGAGAAAAGTCAAAGGAAAGAACCAGAAAGTATTAAGACTGACACTTTGAAAGAAGTCCTCTTTGGATATAGGAAACTATTTTGGAGTGAGGATCTGTATACTTTACTAAAACGCATGGATTATTTTGCAGTAGGGTTTGGTAAGAAATATTAATTTTGATGAATAGCAAATGGTTCTACAAGTAGCCTTGTTGCTCAGCATATGCTGATATGTCATCCATACTGTGAGTGCCTCCAGGGGACTGTGGCTAACTGCTCTTCTGCAATCCTTTTCCAGGATGGTAAGGGAAAACAAGGATAAAACCTCCTTCCCCCACACTAGTATTACCCAGCTAGAATTCAGAGGCATTTATCCTAAGTCTAACTTAGAATATGTGATTCTGAGTCAGGCTGGGCAGACCCACATGAATCATTTGAGGATGGGCCCTTAATCTCCTTTGAAGGTGCTCCATAACATTCTTTACAATTCCATTCTGTAGTTGTTTTACTTCTTTTTTAAAAAAATGTTTAAACACTTCAAGTCAAAGTAAGATTAATCAACCATTCCAGGCCATGGATTATGCATAAATATTTAATGTAGTTTTACATGAAATTGAGTTGTACACAACTTTTACATATGCTGACATAAAAGTAGCAGTCCATCCATCGAAGGTGATGGTGATCTTTCTGAAATGGAAAATAGATATTTCAGCATCTATTGGACACACTAAAAAGAATGATTAAAAATATTTAACTTGCTTATTTAAAATTTCAAGCAACCCAGATGCTCTCTGAAAATTCATTCATTAAGCCAGTATTACATAAATTTTGTGAACAGATGAGGTAAAAAAAATCCTGTAGCAAAATAACATATGAGGTGCTAAAATATGCAGGGAACCATGCTCTCCATACAGCTTTCTATAAATCTAGCGCTTCTGAGCTGTCACTGCTCATTACAATTCTGCAATACAGATCCAGATAAAAAATAATATATAGCTATATGGTCTCTTAACTTTGTCCAATCTCACTGCTCATTTATGAATAATTTATACATACCTCTGTGATATATTTTACACAAACATATCATGAGAAGAATTTGGAATTATTATTTCAAATTACAAAGTCAGGCAAGATGTGTATAAAGCTGTGTATTTAACCTGACTGCAACTTTGGCAACATTATAGATTAAACTCTTGGGATATATCTCTGGTATATTTTGTTTGGGAAGGTGAGATGATGGCTCATCCCTATAATCCTAGCATTTTGGAAGTGGAAGCTGTAAGATTAGGGGTTCAAAGTCATCCTCTTTCACATAGCAAGTAAGATGCTAATATGAGACATGAAATACTATCTCAATAGCAAAACAGAAAAGAAAAAAGAATAGTCCATGTGTGTGTTCAATGTACTGTGAGTATGATTGTTGCAATGCTTCTGGTAGTGTTTCTGGAAATCAAGCCATTCTATAAGATAGATGCCCAAACTGTGGGCGTATTTCACAGAATTAAACAAAAGTTGACAAAATGTATCCTGAGTCCACTGTCCCTTCAAGGACTTTATCCTTGTACTCTCCTCCTCAGACAACGACTTAGCTATGGTAGAGAAGGCATCATCTTTGTGGTTCCCTGACTGCATAACCTGTGATTATTTTGTCATGCAATTATTTTGTCATGCAAAAAAAAAAAAAAACTATTCTATGCAGTTTTCTTCCAGGGCTGAGCACAGACTGAACGATGACTGCTGTCATACATGATGGCAAACCAGGTAACATTTTGATGTCACCATCTAACTCATCGGCAGAGATGGAGATGATAGGCTTATGCAGAAGCACTTAAACAGAGCTGACTGCAGTTGGTTAATTTGTAGCAGATGTTTCTTTTAGTGGATGGATAGCACAGAGCCTGTAATGTGGACTGTGCTGTTCAGTGGGGGTATGATGGATGCTGCTTATTAGCTTGACTTAACATTCTGTGAGCCGAGTCTTGAGACAAATACCCAAGTTTTGATTTACTGATCCATGCAGATCAGGTGATAAAATGCCTTTGAAAGAGTGATTAGATATTTTAAATTGAAGTTTAGTAATAACAGTCTTATTTCTTCAGCTGGCATAAAAGAAATAATTATAGGAGGCAATAACCTCCTGAATGAAACCTGTAATTAAACCTGACTTGTTCCCTGCCATAGTTTTCTGTGATTAATGAATGCATAACCAAATCAGAACACTGACAGGTAAGCAAGCTGACACTTTGGTAGAGATGATTAACTCAGGTTATTTGCACAAACCTTCCTTCCATCAATATTTTGTAATTTTGATCTAGACTGTTTTAAAATTTAAGTCATAGTTTTTGGGGAATTGAAAACATTTATATTACTTGGTTTCAATTTTTTAAAAAATCTATCTGTTTCATTTGATTATTTTATTTCACAATGACTTTAAAAACTTTTAGTGTTCTTGGTAGTATTTTGAAATGGTTCCTACTCTTCTATTTGTTTTGTTTTTCAGGTCAGGATCTTGGTAAACAGCCAGGCAGGCTTTGATCTCAAAGTGTTCCTGCTTCAGCCTCCATCGAGCTGGGTTAATAATGTATGTCATCATGATTGCCCACTAAGCTGGAGGCATAGTCATGTCTAGCCATGCAAACATCTATGGAGCCAATATTTGTATTTAACAAAGATTGAGTAGCATGATTTAAGTCATTCCTGTGCTATATATGGATACTCATTTAAAATTCACTTCTCGATGAAAACAGTGATGATTTTTAGCAAGGTAAAGACTATGCTGCTAGAAATCTAACCTTTAACTCGTTGCCTTGTCCTCTCATCTAAGTTTATCTGAATTATAATGTATACATTTAAATTTAAATTTTTTGCTCAGTCCTATTTTCATTTAAAAGATACATATTTTTATGTATGTGCGTTTGTCTAAGGTATGTGTGCAAGTGCTTCAGGAGGTGAGATGAGGGTGCCAGATCCCCTAGAGTTGAAGTTACAGGCTGTTATAAACTGAATGTATTGTTTAGCCAGACTTGGGCCCCTCAGAAGAGCAGCAGACACTCTTCACCATGGAACCATCTCTCCAGTTGATCCTTAATGGACTTTTGTGAGTGACCTTGAAGTGTAATTCAGTGAGAACAGAAAGCAGTCAAATGCTCTGACCACCTTCAGAGTGCAGTGTCACACTGTCATTGAGCTTACAGAAGAAAGCTGTTGATATTACTGGGTATTTCAGCCAGGGTAGGATGAACTAGAATTACCTGGTAAATAAATGTAGACCAAGGTTGTGATTCTATACATCATGAAAATCAGTGGTTCTCCTTGATCTTGAAGATGACTTGAAGAATTTCTATTTTTTTTTTAAGGCTGAACAGTAGTCATTGAGAAACGTATTACCATCTGAAATCTCACCTCATTCTTACCTATACTAACAAATATTTTCCCATCCCTTTAAAAATGTTTATTTGGTGTGTGTATGTGGTGGGTTGGTGGGCTAGGGGTAATTTAGGGGAGTCTGTTTGCTTCTGGGAGATGGTACCCAGGCCAGCAGGCTTCAGGGACAAGTGCTGTCACCTACAGAGCCATCTTGCCAGCCTCCCTCCTGTTTCCTTTTTCATTTTTCTTCCCCCTTTCCTATTTTTTTAAAATTAAGAAACTTGGGTCCCAAAGAGGTAACTGAACTTCCTTGTGTCAGGACTGTCCAGTTTGTTGCAGAATAAGATAGAAGATTGGTCTGGGTCTTTTCCTAATATGATATTGTATCAGCTGGGTCAAAGGGTTGCTATCATAGGAATTTTACAACACTTGGGGAATTTCAAGATCAGTGATGTCTCAAGCTAAGCTCTGAACTGAGTCTAGGGTTGAAGCTGACATGACTCCTCTTCTCAGGTGCACAAACACAACAGGTGTTTTATCTACAGTGGTATTCTAGCAACACCTAACATGAGAAGCAGTCCTCTCTAATTCAGTTTAGGAGTGTTTTTCTCTCTGAATCAAGGACTTGCTATTCTTTTTATTACAATGAACACTCTCTCTCTCTCTCTCTCTCTCTCTCTCTCTCTCTCTCTCTGAGTGTGTGTGTTTAAGATGGATAAAAATTTTCTACATTGCTTTTAGTTTTAAGGCAGTAGAGACAATTTCTAATAATTAAGGTGAAACTCTACTCAGCCAATGACTGGATAGAAACCTATGCACTCAATGGTGCCAGTCTTCAGGTAATGTGGCAAGTTAGTGTCTCCTAGTTCACATTAAGCAATAATCTATACATTGAGAATATAAAAATCTTTGTAAAGTAATTTTATCAAGAATGAGTATGTTATTTTTTGTCTTTACAGACATCATCTGGTGTTATGTTTTTCTTCTTCACTGCTATTATCATATCCCTTGCTTTAACTCATTAGAGAGCTAATTGTCTTTGTAATTCCAAATTGAAGATTACTTAGTGAGACAGAGACATTACCTCTGCCAGGTGTTTGGGAGGGCAGAATCCAATCAGCAGTTTAGTTTTGTCCCATCACTTAGTTCCTTGCTCTGTTAGGTCTGCATGGCTGTTGTATTGTTCAGTGACGATTCAGTCAGACACAACAATGCTACCCAAAACCAGTTAATTAAGAATCTAGTACCTGAGCACATAAGATAAACTAAGCAGAAATTTTCAGTAGAGACTCTTGTGAACTTACCAATGTTCCTTTGTCTTCTTTGGATCTGTGACCAGACACTTGGTTGGCATCCAGAACTTCTTCCAGCCTGGGTATTTGCTGGCCACATATGGGTTATTGAAACTGGGCAGTAGGGTAGATGTACATGTACAATCAAGTGTACTCTATGTTTCAAACATTCCTGCTCAGTACACTAAGGACCTGTTCAAACAATTTCAATAACACCCACGGGAATCTTTTTGAGAAAAACAGAAGGGCTAGATGTTAAGTGGGAGTGGCAGCTAGCTTAAGCTCTGTCTGTACAGGTATATGAAATGGGAAGAAAGAGGATGACTTTTGCAAACAGTTCACACAAACAGATGATTAAAAAGACAGAAGGTCCTCTGGATGGCTTGATTAAGGGTATGCTGTTCAAGATTGTCCCTCCTGGTTAGTATTAAAGGCCATGCTGTTTTGGTCCTGTTCTTTTGGTACCAGGAACTACAAGAAGGCAGGTCAGAGAGCAAATGGTTAGACGAACTTAGGAATTCCAGTGGAATTTTTCCAAAGCACTTGGGGGTTTTGTTCTTGTCCTACTATAGTGGTGATTGCAAACATATTGGAAGAGAGAGCAGAGGGAGACCTACTATTTACTGGAGCTTAACTTTCCTGGAGCCATTTCATCTAGAAATGATTCCTTTATGGTATGTCTGTTAAGAAGCCATACATGATATCCTGAGAAAGCAGCAATTAGAATCTGATATTTTAATGGCTTGGTCAGACATGGGGCCAGAAGGGCAGATTTGTCAGTATTGTCAGTGGCAATTCAAGTCAAGGTCTAAAACAGAAGGTGGCAACCAATCATGTCAGCTGGCAGGTGCTCAAAGAGCAGCCTCTTTAGATGATTCATGGATGCACCATCTAATCATGGAAGACACAGGGGAAAGGAAATGTACTGTGTTTGCAAGTGGATATTGGGTCATTTCTTTCTTGACTTAGCAAATGACTAAATTTTCCCTGGTGTATCACTTTGATGAAAATCCTCTGTCTCTCAGGTAAAGCTTATCTCTCTATTTTCTATTTCATCCCTCTTCCCACACTCTTCCTCCTTCCTTATTACCATTACTTGCCTTTCCCTACTTTTCTAAATATTAATATTTCTGAATATTATGTAAGGATATTATGTGGTACACTATGTAGGGATTATGTGGGACTACTATTACAAAGGTGAAGGATGTGGAAATGATATGTCTGTTGGCTACAGAGGGTAGAACAGTAAATAAATTGAAGGCTTTGAAGCCATACACTGTGTACTCTGCTGACTGCTGTGGACCAATTTAGGTGGCAGTCTACACATTCCTAAATCTTTCTGTGCCTTAGTTTCCTTATCTGCATTCTAGAGCTAAAACTGGTACTTCTTTCATTGTTTTTGTAGGAAAAGGTGAGTGGAGAAAGTCACACAATTCAGATGGACTCATTAGTGCAGTGATTGGCATACAGGAAATCACTACTGTGAGATGTTTTTACTATTGTTATGATGGAGCTCAAGGTCATATGTCTTAGTTAGGACTTATTATGTAGTAGAAAGAATAAAAAAAGTGTTCTTTGTTTGCTAAGTCTCAACCAAGCACCTAACATATATGATGTACTAATGTACTCTATACATTTTTCTTTGTACATGCTTGTACGTGTGTGTGTGTGTGTGTGTGTGTGTGTGTGTGTGTGTGTGTGTGTAAAGACCAGAGGCTGATGTTAGGTATCTGCTGCAGTTGCTTTCCCTCTTATTTATTTTGGGATAGGATCTCTCACTGAACCTGGAGCTCAAATTTTGCTAATATGGCTGGCTGGCCAGCAAGCTCTAGGGACCCACCTATCTCTAACCTTTTCAATTCTGAGGTTATAGTGTATACTAGTGCATCTAATTTTGTGCTGGGCATCCAGATTAAATCCTCAGGCTTGTACAACAAGCCTTTACTTCCTGAGCTATATCTTCAGCCCCTGCCTTATAAATATTTAATGAACAACCACTAATTAATGAATGGAAAGTGAGTTAAACAATTGGCCAACTTCTTTTAGTAATACCTTGTGGGGTGGTGACCAAGTTCATGTGACAAAAGCCTCCAGTTTTTTCTAAGAAACTTTCTATTACTCCTCCTTGCCTGTCTCTCTTTGCCTGCTGTAATTTGGTTGTTTCACTCTTCAACCCACTAAATTTGCCTTTGCCAAGGCAATCAATATCTTCCAAATTACTAAATCCAAGGGTATAGATTGCTTCTTATTTTACTTGTTGGTGAGTGTAGGGGGTAGCAGGTGTGAGTCTGTCTGTTTAGGGAGTTAGTATGCACATGAGTGTGCATATATGTGGAATCCAGAGATCAACCTTTGGTGTCATTTCTTGGGTGCGCTCCACCTTGCTTATTTGAGACAGAATCTATTCATTGACCCGAAGCTCATTGATTCAACAATACTTATTGACCTGGAAGCTAAGGGATCAGCCTGTCTCTGGTTCCATTGCACAAGAATAGCACATGTGTTTTATCACAACGGGATTTTCAACCTGTATTCTGGGACTCGAGCCCAGATTCCCATGCTCACAAAGATGCCACTAAACTATCTGTAGGCCAGTGGTGCCTGTTTGACAAGTCCTTGACTCTCTCACCCAGTTGCTCCCTTCTGAATGTTTCTCCTGTCTTTTTCCATGACCTGATTTATTTGGATTTTCTTGCTGATAGCTCCATGTCTTTGATAGATTCTTTGCAATCTCCAGGGCAAATCCCCTCTTCTAGATTTCCTTTCCATCGACTTTAGTATGTTGTTAGTTCTCAGGTTAGCATATCCCCTCCAAGGATGCTTTCTTAATACCCATGACTAGAAGACTGTTCCCTTACTACATATTTGTATAGGGATCCTTTTCTTAAATGTTGCCCCTGTACTTACAATGAACTTTTCCTATATTTACATTAAATGGATGTGATCAACAGTGACCATGACTGCATAATTAATTTTCTTAGTTGGAAATATGTAATTTGTGATCTATACTTGGCCAAGTTTGAAAGTGAGGATGGATCGTGATAAGTCGGCCTGGTGCAACAAAAATATAGACATGGGCCACTTTCACACTAAGGCAAAAATTCACATTTGCTTTGTTTCTGCCAGTGTTCACAGTCAGAGGATCACAGTACCGTCCCTCTGATTGTCTGGGTCTCTATCTCCCTTCTCATTTTTCCATCTCCCCATCGCTTGTTCTTCCCATTGGGACTGCAGTTGTAGTGTGCTGTGGCTCTGTGAACTCTGTGAACAAAACGTTGGCCTCATTCATATATGACACTCTCTGATGTTCTATCTTAGTGCATGTCTATTCCTTTTGCATACTGGTTCTTCTCTGTACACTTTCACCACAAAAGGTTGAGTTCCTTCTCATGGGATAAGGACATCCCTTTACTCAGCACTCATCATTACTTTGGCACACTGTACAGACCCTGTCAAGAAGGAATGAAATCAGTCTTTAAAATGTAACTTCTTATTTTAAGCATTCATCTTCACATGTTTATATAAATGTGGGATAATATGTTTATATTAGGATGCCTGTATAGGAAAGTTGGGGACAAAAAAAAAAACAGAATGAAATGGGATTATCATACAGTTTTTGTTTGAGAATATTGATGGTGTGACACAGTAGTTAGAATGTTCCTAAAAGTGAGATAGAGAAGTCAGAGTTTTTGTTCCTGGATAGCAGCACTTTCCCATCCAACAACCTGAGGAGGTCTGTGTGCTTGTGAAAATGTCAAACTGTGAGGGAAAGCTTGGATTTTAGAAGGCATTCCATCTCTGCTGAATGAGCAACACGCCAGAGACTCAGACTCCTGCACCTGGACATCTGTGTGTACTGACACTTCACTACATTGTTTCAGTTTTATTTTCTGTTGTGTGTGCCAATGAGTGCAAACTGCTGAAGGAATGTCAGTGCTGCTGGCCTTTACACCTGTGACTTCCATAAACCTTATCAAGAATGGTGCAGAGAAGCCAAACACTTGGTTGACAAAAGAAATGTAACTTTTGTAGTTTGAAAGTTCTGTTGATTAGCAAAGAACTCTCTGATGAGTGTAAGAGGAAAGCAACTTGCTCCTAAAGAAAATCTAGTCTGAAACAGAGATGTTGATGTCAGTTGAAACTCAATGTAGACATTAAGGGCAGCTCTGCGAGGGGTGAAGAGCACACTAAGTCTGACTTATTTCCAAGTCAACTGACAAAATCTTAGGTTGTTTCCTCAGAGCTTGGCAAGTGACAGTGCAGGCATCTTTCCAAAAGAAAAATGTAGAAGTTTTCCATACATTTGATCTTGCTATTGAGACTCACTGAATAGCAGACCTTGGAGTAAATGTGGTCAGTGTTTAATCAAAGTATATCCAACTGTTTTACATTCAAGAAGAAACTGACATCATTATGTGATTTTCAACAATCTTAAAAATATACAAACAGATAATAACTTAAAGCTAATTAAAAAGTTGCCTTCTTTAAGTTATCTGGAAATAAATTGTCTGGTTTGGTAGCATCATCTATCTTATGATAAAAAATGTTTTTTCTTGAATTAAAATATAACCATTGAGCTAGTGAGATGTCTCTGCAGGCAACAGTACTAACTAACAAGCATTGTGAGCTGAGTCCATTTTTGGGGAGTCTTACATGATGAAAAGAAAGAAGTGATACCCACAAGTTGCCCTCTGACCTCAACATGGGTGCACACACACACACACACACACACACACACACACACACACACACACACACAACACACCACAGAGAGCAATAAAAATTAAAATGTATAAGATAGAAATATCTGTAATAATCACTACAGATAAATATGCAGTCAAAATAGAGAATCAATGGAGTAAAATAACAGATTATTTTGGTAAAAAAAAGGCTGGTATGGAGGCTCTGGGTATCTACTTTTTTGAACTAATTGGCTTGCTAGAGTGATACATAGTTTAACATTTACAGAGGTTACCTTCACATGTGTGTAACCTGTTCACTGCCCAGAGCCCTGAGCCTGAAGGAGCCCGGTGATTAGAGCCATGTCTTAACATCACTCTTCTGGGGTTCTAAATAACCTTGACTGAGTCACCCAGCATCTTTCTCTTGTATTGGGTCCCTCAAATTGTGCATTTGGGACCATTGCTATACTTACACTGTCCTTCCTAGTCCCTCCCACTTCTCTTGTTAGATAAAAGGTTACCAAAGATGTTCCCACAAAAGCACCTGTCACACTTGTCACACAGATGGAACATAAATGGAACCTCTCTCAGGTCTGAGGGTTCAGCTTCATCTTCTCATTCTGAGTGCTGACCACAGCACAGCTACTACAGGACAGGGGAGGAAATGCATGGCAAGCTATAAACAAGTGTCGGGGGCTTATCTCATAGAGCAAGTACTATTGTGATGGCATTAGTTTGCTATGGAAAATTACTAGGCAGTCTGGGAAAGATTAAACTATTGAAGTTTAAAAATTGGAAAGAATCAATGGAACTAAGTTGATAAGAAAAGTCAAGGACATTGAATTGAATATGAGTTTAATTCTCAGGGTAAGAAGTAGTAGTGTGGAGTTAGAGGCACATGTCTAAAAGCAGTCAATGTGCCCAAACTTGTTAGACCTTCAAGGGGCCCATTTATCTCAAAATCAGTTAAGTACATGCTAGCTGCATCTATAAGAGAATGCACAGATTTCAGGGAAGGGTAAGTATTAGAAAGACCAGAAGATGGTTGGTTTTCTGATTATTATTATTATTACTATTTTTACTATTCTCATAATTTCTCTAATTCTCTTTGAAACAGCCATATAGCTGAGGCTGACTTTGACCTCCTAATTCTCTTGCTCCACTGTGTAAGTGCTGAGGACACAGATGTTCACTATCCCACTGTACTGTGTACAGATATCCCTCTTGACTCAGACTTTCCCAACTTACCATTGTTCATTAAGAAAATGTTGAAAAGAAATACAGTAGAATGAAATGTTCCTATTTGCTTCCTCTACCTCTGAGCAGAATACAAGGAACTAGGGCTCATGTTCCTAGTAATACTAGTTGAGCTAAGCATGTCTTATTTAAATGATGGAACTTTCCTACTGTGCTATATACTGTGAGACATGTATATGACATTTATTTATGAATCATCAAATAACAAAATAATTCTTCTATCTGGAGCTGTGTCTACTGCAATAGACTGTCTCTTGTATTCCCTGAGCATGTCAGAGCCTTCCAAGGGGTGTGTTTCCTCCCATGAGCTTTTGCCCCCAAGGTCTATCTCTCTTTCCCTGGAAAATAGAATAAACTTCTCTTCATCTTTTATGTGTTCCTACAGCATTGCATGCCTTTGCTTTCCCCATTGTTTTTATATACACTTCTCAAAAGTAAAGAAAATGGTGTCCAAATGTTTGGACATACCTCTAGTTGTATGTATGTATGTATGTATGTATGTATGTTTGTATGTATATTTGGTTTTTTGAGACAGGGTTTCTCTGTGGCTTTGAAGGCTGTCCTGGAACTAGCTCTTGTAGACCAGGCTGGTCTCAAATTTATAGAGATCCACCTGCCTCTGCCTTCCAAGTGCTGGGATTAAAGGTGTGTGCCACCACCACCCGCCTTCTATTTATATTTGTATTCTAGCAAACCATTTCTTTTAGGATATTCATAGTTTCTGGGGCTTTTGTTGTTCTTCAGATTACATATATGATGCCATCATAATGCTGGTTCTATGAAATAAAAATTTGTAAAAGCAGATGATTGATTTTATGCTGTATATAATTATTATAGAATATTGAAATTTTGAATAATGATAATGGTAGAAGGAAAATGGAAAATAGAATTAACAGTTACAGTCAAAATTATAAGCAAAAGTAATAATAACATTTTTGGGGACAAGATAGCCCTTAAGAGTCTGGAACATTCCGATTCTAAAGGAGTGTATGCTAAAGCTGCCCTACCCTGGACTCATTAAGATGTACAAAGAAATGTTACAGACCATCTTTAGTAAAAACTAAGAGGAGTTTCATGATGCTGTGAGAGTAGACTGTTTTCCCAAGTCAACATCAAAGTATTATCTTAACACATTCCTTTCGGCTGATGTGTGCTTCAAGTGTAATCAACGTTGAAAAAAGTGAATTGCACAGTCAATGGTGTTTTGCAAGGGGCATGGCCTTCACTGCTTCCATACATTTTGTTAACTCATAAAATAATATCTTTGCCACTTGAGTTTTGACAGCCTTTAGAAAAACTTACTCTACAGTGCTCAGCCTTGGCTTTACTGCCTAGAATGGAAGACTGATCCTCCTTTACAGAGAGTAGAGGGATTGAGACATGAGACTTGAAGAGTAGATCCACCTTCACAGGTCAACACTAAGACAAGCAACATTCCAGCATGCAAACTTCCACAGACGGCCAGAATACAGTCATTTTCATCATCATCTCTGTAAGACTAGCTGGGAGGGAGAAGCAAATTATTTTCCCTAATTTCTGAAATCCAATGTGAGTACGTAATCAAAAATTGGTAGCTGGATTGAACTCACTTCAAGGGAAAGCCTAAGCTCACGGGTACATAAATATTCAGACACTAGCAACATGTTTGAAATTGCTATTGGGTGCAATTCCAAAATTAATGCATTTAATCATCTCCTAGGCATAAAGCCAAAGGCTAAAAGAGCAGAACATGAAAACGTTGGCCTTGAATTATGTTCTGAACCCTGTTGAGTTTAATTTTACTTACAAAGCAGGGTATGTAGTTTGCCACTTAAATTTGCCACTTATAGTCCTGAAAAAAATTACCTGGTTTCTTTTTATCAGCATCTAAATTGTGGTATTCACCTGGAAAGTTCTAATTTTAGGAGGATCAATCTAAATTACTAGTCAAGTGCACCCAGTAAATACACATAACTAAGGCAGACAACAGCAAGAGAAGAAAGCAATTTTCTACTTATTTGACTGTGGGGTACAGTGTGCAGTTACAGGAAACTTGTACCTTCAGAAGGCACAAGGAAATTTCCAGCTACACAAAATGTTATGTATTGAAAGAGGAACACTTTAAAAAATTTTTATTATGATAAGGTGATATAACATACATTCAGGATGCAAACTTTGGAGACAAGAATGAACAGTCTTGTAAGTAGAAACAAGCACACTGGACATCACTAAGCTTATTCTCAATGACACAGGTCTTTAAAATCATCTCAGTGAAATCAATGGTAGATGCACCACCACCCATTAATAACAGTTGGAGACAGAGGCAATTAAGAGGTTGTCCTCCACCTTTATATTTACTGTGTGAAATTCTTAAAAACATCAGCTCTTAAAATGATAATTGAAAAATACTTCAAATGTTTAAAGGTCGTGATTTTAAAATATTATCTCTTTCTCTGACCTATAAAAGCATATATTTCTGTATACTGTGCAAGAATTGGAAGCATGCAACACACATCTCTCTGTAAGACTGAGGAAAAGGGAAGGGTACTGGGTAGGGACTTGGTGATTACTTTCTTGGCTTATAGTTATACTACATGTGGCTTTGCACAATTCAAGAATTTTGGAAACTGTCTATGGGTATACTACACATGTTCTAAGAAGTGAAAGAATGGCAATTTGGAGAGAATAAAGAATGAAAAAAGATGAATGACAAAGGAAGAGAAGGACAATACATGCTAGGATGTGTATATCTCATCTTGAGGAATAATATTGTAAAGACAATTCATGCTATAGCCATGTACTTAATTGAAATAAGACAAAAGTTAATAGGGTTGTAACTGTTTTGGGGGTGGCTCATAAATTGAAAACACTTAGTTGTCATTTTTGCACAGAAAGGATGTATGTTGACATTTTCAAACTCAGAAAAAAAATCCCTGTCATGTAACAATTGTTACCCTCATATATGTGAAGTTTTCTTGGTTTTGAAAGCTGGATTTGGAAGTTGGTAGGAAATAGGAGAAAAATCTAATGCCTGAATGTTCTGCTGGCTTTGTATTTGAAAGCTGTATGTACACACACACACACACACACACACACACACACACACACACACACACACACACACACACACACACAGCAATCTTGACTCTATGGCCCATATGTCTCAGCAGCTATGCTTTTGACTTTGGGATTAAGTTGGTTTGCTATTTAGCAGCCACTCAATTCTACAAGTGATTTGGAGTTAGCTTTTAGTTTTTGTCTGTTCCTAAGGAAAGGTTTCCTACATCATCATCTCAAAGGCAAAATAAGCTTAAACAAAAATGACAGAGATTGTGAAATTGAGAGTGAACAGTACAGTGCTGAAGTGCCCCAAGTCCATGCATTCCAGTCCCTTCGTAGGATAATTTATAGTGATCGAGTCTGCAGTCTGAGCTATTAGCATACTCACCCCTAACAAGAAGTTCTGCCTCATCTGACACACTGTCTGCTGTGGTCTGTACCCTGCAGCCATATCTCCCAGCATGCATCAGAAGGATGTTCCTGATCATTAAATCTGCAGAGGATGCTTGCTGAAAGAGGGATGAAGTGCCAGTTTAAAATGTTGCAAATCTGCCTGATTCAAGGTGGTTAAGGGGAAACTTTGCATATTCAAAGGGCCCATCTTTGGCCTTACAGTTTACATGACAACAATGCAGAAATCAAACATGCCCTGTCTTAGGGAATATACAAAGTTATACTTTTCACAATCACTCAAAGGGATTCAACATTGAATATTACATAAAATGATTTAGCAGCAATAGTTAAGAGATATTTAAATATATATCAGTCACTCACAGCTTTAAAAATATAGGAAAATCAGTACAATTAACTGCTATGTTATTGGAAGACAAGCCTATTTTTTGTGACAGTAAAACTGTGTTGAAAGAAATACCAACTAGTAGGAAATTAATTACAAGAAGGTAACTTTTGGAAGATTATCTAATGATGATTTATTGAATATTTCTTTTTATAAGTACACTGTGGGCCACAGAATGCAATAGCACTTGGGAGAGAGATGACTGGTCCCCAACCATGTATCTTTATGTAACAAAGATAGAATCCTCCCATAACCACCATTATCGCAGAGCAAGGTCAGCCAGAACCCCTGTTAATGAAGCCATAAAACAAAATGGACTCTCAGAACACTTGACTTTTGTTGGAGTCAGGATGATGAGAGCCTAGTCCAGTAAGTGCTGTTGGGTGATCAATAAGTGCCAGGGAGAGAATATTTTGATGTATTGCTTATGGTATTGGGGAGGACCCTGTAGAATGACTGACGAACCAATATAAACCCTTCCTTACCTAGCACTGTTCTTCAGTTAATTTGTTAAAACTGATGAATTTACTGTGATAATGCAAAGATCATGGTTTTATTATGTATGGGATGAACCAGAACTCAATATTTAGCATGTGCTGGCTTTGAGCTTGCAGCAAACCTGATCTTTCTGCTTCCGTCTCTTGAGTGATGGGATTGCATGTACCAGAGCACGTGATGATTTATCCCCTCTGCCCCAGGATAAAACCATAGAAAGACCTTAATATCCCTTATTTTCATGTTGCAAACTAGGAGAGGTCAGCTTGAATGTGCACTCCAAGAATTCATTCATAAACTAAGCACTTAAGAGAATGCTTGATAAACTCTTCCAGAGAAGGACTCCAGATGCAAGGGCTTTTGATGTTGGATGGGATGGAGGCAAGTTACTTTTAAAAACAATCCATTTGTCCTTGCAAGGTAAAACATACTAATAAATATTTAGGGATTTAGTTGTTTGCTTTTGTTTTGAAATAAGTGAATGGGTTTGTTATATCATGAAAAGGAAGCTCATGTCTAGGAATCCCTGATTTTTATCCTCTGTGTTTGTGGAAAGGGTGTGTTGTTATGAGCTTTGAATGCTTTCATCACAGTAAGTTCTTTTCTTTCAATGAATTACTTTGTGATCCCTTGTGTTTTAGACTTTTTTCCCCCTCTGTGTTAGTTATTTTTATTTCCAGCTGATCTTACAATTGGACTATCTAAGTGTATTGAATGTTTTACTCATGAAATAATTTGTTGAGACAGTCTGATTGATTCATATACAAGAAACTGCTTCACAGTGAGAATGCATTAACATGTATTAAAATGTCACAACAATTGTTTTCAGAATGAAATATATGTCCATCAAATGTCATAATGAGGACTTCCTTACAATACATCTTCACTCACAAGGAGACTCACTTCCTATGTGGCTGCTTTCTGGCTGGATGAAGAAACATGATCTACCTCCTCAACTCTCCTACACCCAGTACTCACATTTTTCAGATACAAAATGGAAACTTGAAAATATTCTGGTCTTTCATTTTAGTGGTGAAACAAAAGAGAAATAACATTATAAGCAGCTGTTCAGTTTCTAGTCAAGATCATTTATGAGTGATGAAATATTTGCCTCCAGTAGTTTGGGTACACCCTAGTCCACACACTACAGGCCTCTAGGGGCTTCTTCACTCAGACACTTAGCTCAGTAGGCAGGAGTCACTGCCTACATTTCTAGGACAGAATGGAACACCTATTTGATAAGAAAGCAGAGGAAAAGCCACAGATATAACAGATTTGTCTTTTCTTTCTAGAAATAACTCCACTTGTAAGGGTGGCTTTTATTTCCCCTGCTTTGTTCTGGGGGCTTCTGTTATTTTGTTTATTTATTTATTTGTTACTTATTTATTTTTGATACAATATGGTATCAAGGCAAGCTTCAAACTCAAAATCTTCCTTTGCCAGCCACCCCGCTGCTGGGATGACAGGTGTGGCTGGCAGTCACCTCAGCATTGCTCTGGACTGTAAGCATCCCACCACCAAATTAATTTGGAGCAGTTTCAAAACAGGAAGCTTATGACTTTGAAAGTCAATTTTGAGCAGCACACTCCTATAATTAAATATTTCACATTTCATTTTGCAGATATTTTCCTCCCAAATAATGTATTTTCATTTGAATCTGAACTACAGTTTTTAGCCCCTTTACTTTCTGTGGAACTGATTTGAGAGTGAACAGTGCCAGAAAGATGAACAGAGTATTTAGGGTCATACAAACATGCATATAATTCAGGGTTCTCCTAAATCATTTCTCCTTTGGTATGTGTGTGTGGATCCTGAGATTAGAACTCCATCATTATCTCTTGGTCCACATGTCTGTAGCCTGTTGCACAGGCCTCGATGCCAGGCCTACTGGAGGAGTGGAAATTGGCTCATTTGGGGCTGATCTCTTTTCTTTTGGATTATATGTGTATTATATTTTTAAAATCCTAAACAGAGGTGCTTATAGGCAAAGTGAATGGACTGTGAACAGTAAACCTAAATTACTCTTTCCATAGATTTACTGTTCTTTCAAGAGAAGTAATGAGGAGAATTCACACGGGACCCCATTATCCTTAATCTGAGCCCACAATGTGCATGCAGCTCCTGTGAGAAACGCTGCAATTCCTTGCAACTTTAATGAAATGGTTACTTACAGCGAGCTTCGCTTTCTTCAATTCAAACTTCATTTCCACATCTTGTCTCTCAGGAGGCACTCTCTTCTCTGACTCTCATTTTACTTCCTCTCCTTTCTTTCTTTAGTTTTTGGTTGCTGTTTTTGGTTTTATAATCAATTGCTGCTCCCGTTGACTCAAATGAACTTCCCCACAACCAGCGCTTAACATGGTACTCCAACACACCAAACAGCCAAGTGGGCACTAAAGTCCCATATTTGTGCATAAGGGACTGAGGGACTAAATGAAGCCTTGTTAGGATGGGCAGTTTGTTTCACTATCTGCCTGGGAGAAGAGTGGGATAGATTTTCGCTTTTCCTGGTCACATGATGTTGTTAGAGCACTTGGGACTTTTATCTATAACTTTCAAATAAAATAGGAAAATAGCTGCTATCTTTCCACCCAAGTCCAGTTTTTTTTTAATGCCCTACCACCTACCCTAAGTAACTAACAAATATGAGAAAAAGGCTCCCTCTCTAGCCCAGGCTGATATCAAACTCAGTATGTAGCACAGACTGGCTTGAAACTATATCCTGCTGCCTCAGTTCCATCCTTCTGAGTGGCTGATGACAGATGTGAGCCTCTATACCTGAAAATAGCTGTTGTTTATTAGACTTCATTCACTCTAAGAACCTTGAGCCACCCTGGCCCCAGAACACTGCCAATTGTATTCCTAAGAAATGGGAACTCATTGGATCTGCTGCTTAATGTCTGTGGGTTCTGTTTGAAGTCCAAGTACTTTGTGTGAACAGGAATGGCTCTTTAGAGACACATTCTGCTTGCCTCTGCTGTGGTTGAATACTGTGATCCAGATCTGCCCCTTCCAGCTGTGCATCTTGGAATTCCCCGACTCCCACCTATTTGCAAAGGCTTTGGTGTGAGGCAGATGTTCTTTTCCTAAGAAATTGAGTTCAGATCTATTCTTCCCTTACCTCACATCTCTGGAATTAGCCCTTGCTGTCCTGGAAGTTTCCCCCAATGTCCACTGTTGGCATTTCCAGAGCTGAGCAAGGGCAGAGGTGCAGGGGGTGGATTAAAGCCAGCAAGCAAATTAAAGAAGGAATGCACCGAGGGCTTCCTTCCTCCTCCCTTCTTTGCAGCTGACACTACCTCCCCTCTATCCTCACTACATTTCCTAGAAGAAATTAGGAAGGAACAAGGGAAAAGATAGCAGAGGATGCAGCTGGGGTGAAACACCTGAGAGTAGATACTGATTTAGGAGTGATGTTGCATGAATCTAAGCTCTCCTTCCTGTGGACTAGATAAAATGGGAAGAGGATTCAATGGCTCAAGGAGTCTCATAGGCTTTTGTGAAGATGTCAGGAAGGCCCACAGCAATATGTCAGAGACACACTAAAGTGTGACACATACTATTGTCAAAGGTCCTAACTGCATCTTCAGCCAAGAGAGTCTTCAGAATTCACTCCCTCTCTAACCAGGATATCAATGTTTTCAACTGTTATAGAAAGATTTTCTTTCTTTTATCTAACCTAATAAGCACTTGATTTTATTCAGAAACAGGCATTGAATCCTGTACTTGCTACAGCTACCTTCTGAGTATCCCCAAGCCTCTGGAGAAGTCAGAATATATACGAATACATAAGCTCTCTAGCTCTCTTCTTCTTCTTCTTCTTTTCTTCTTCTTCTTCTTCTTCTTCTTCTTCTTCTTCTTCTTCTTCTTCTTCTTCTTCTTCTTCTTCTTCTTCTTCTTCTTCTTCCTTCTCCTCCTCCTCCTCCTCCTCCTCCTCCTCCTCCTCCTCCTTCTTCCTTTTCCTCCTCCTCCTCTTCTTCTTCCTCTTCTTCTCTCTCCTCTATCTATATGTCTCTCTCTGTGTCTGTCTGTCTCCACACTGTCTTCTGTGAGTGTTATGGGGGTATTAAGTGAAGCACTGTGTATGAGTGAATGATTGGGCAATGCTTCACAAGAATGAAGTGCTAAGTAGCATTCTAAGAGTAGGTTACAGCAGAAATCTGTGCACACACTGCCATAGCAACCACGAAGAAGATGTTTGGGGAAACTGTCACTGAACTCTAAGATCATTTAAACTAGGTCCTAAATAGCAAGCTCCATTCTCAGTGAGTCTTAACACTGTTGTGGATGGCAGTGTGTGTTTTTGGTTGAAGGTGTATTTCATTTTCTTTAGGAAAGTTTATGTAGCCCACTATGCCCAGCTCTGACACCCCCATGCCTATAAAAATTGCTCTTTGTAAAGCAAAATGAGATGATGTAACTTCTATAAGATACAATTTAATAAAACTCTCACCTAATGTAAATTCTGGGCACTATCTCTGAGGCATGGATTATGTCATAAAAATTAAGTCTTAGACATTGGCATGTTTTCCTAGTAGTAGTGTTTCATATCCCCAGGTGATAATTTATTTAAATTATGCTATCATCATATAGAAATTATACATAAATTATCTTTACAATAATTTTTCCTTAGGCCCTTATAGAAAAAGGTCTAGATTAATGCTGACATAGGTTTTAATATCATTTCTAAAAATAGTTTAAGATGATTAATTTTCATGCTTAAATGAAAGTATACATTCTTTGAAATAGAAATATTAATTGCTACAAATAAGGAAAATGGGCAAAGTACTCCTTAGCAAAAATATTTCTATCTGGATGAAATACTCAATTACTCTAATAATACATTCAAGATTCAAACTGTTTCTTCGTGTTTAGCTTCCAAAATAATATTCTCATGAAGATTTTCATGCACTAAGAGCAACAGTCTTACACAGTGAGAAATATTAAAGGGGACAATTAAACTGTGAATCATTGGTTGAGTTTAAGGTAACAGGTCCAGTCATGTAGGCACCACGTTGGGAGTTGATGGAGTCAGTCACTCACCCAGTACAGCCTGGGTGAGTGAAGATGGCTCTATAAATACATTCAAAGCAGACAAACACTAGGTCATTTGCAATTCCATTTGAAGACTATTAATTCTAAACTCAAGAGAATCAATCCTTTCTACTACTCAGATGACAAGCATGGGTACAAAGAGTGCCATGAATTGTTGAAAAAATTCTCCATGTATCCCACCTGTCCTTCTGTCTAAAGTACGAAAACAGGACAAGACAGTGAGGTACCCAGATAGCTGGTGGAGTGGCGATGTGTTATGCTCATTCTTTAAGGGTGTCTTCCTTCCTCATGATGAGGTCTGTGTGATATTGATAGAAGTTTACTGCCCATGATTCCCCCATCATCACCCTTCTTTCATTGTTTATATAGTATGCTATTAACTAATTTACCATGTACTAATTTCTGCTATGTTAATCTTAAGGGATGGGGACATAGACTGCACTGAACGCATGTCCCTTTAATCTGCCTTCAAGAGAAGAAACTCAGGGAGGAAACACAGACTAGCTTTTTCATATCTGCAAGTGGGCTTTGAAGAGTTATGGAGGGAAGTGGATCTGTTTCTCCTTCTAGAAAACTACAAGTTGAGTCCAGAGAAAGATAATTTCTTTCTGCATATCTCATGGAGTATACCAATAATTATTTATTAACAATGGATAAGAGTAATGACACCTAAGATTTCATGGTCTTTGTAGACAAGGTCATACTATGTAACCTAGTCTGGCTTCACACTTGCAACCTTCCTGGCCTAGCCTCCAGAATGTTGGCATTACAGACCTCTGCCACTATGCCCAGCTTTCTGAGTAACCAACACATTATGTCATGTTTGTTCTCTCCTGTTCATTTCTAGCATTCACCCCATGGGTGTGCAACTGTGAGGCTGGCCATTCAGACTGACTTTGCTGACCTTGTCAGCCAGCTTCAGTGGCTGCTGTTTAAGATGTCCCAACACCAGTCTGTATCAAGGTTAGATCCAGTTTATTTCCCTCAGTTGATCACTTGGTCCAGTAGAAGTGGATCTTCTGATTCTTTTTACAAGTATTTCCTCCATTGGCCAGCTAGAGTGCCCAATGTGCCTCGTGTTAACATTTGCTCAAATCTTAGCTCTTTGAGAATGGCTCCCCTAATATCCAGGAATATCTGTGTATTTTGTGAGCCCCAGTACTTAGTGACAGCAAGAGCTTTCCTCAAATGGCAACATATAAAAGCATTGCTTTTCACACCAAACCATTGTCATCATGAGACCCAATGAAACTGCACAAGTCACATGAATAGCAACCAGTTGTTCTGTTGAATCCAACCCACCTTGATCACCTTGATATTACCTATGTCCTCCTGCAACACTATTAGCCATTGGAGAACATAGTGCTTTGTGAGGTATAATCTCTTTGTAAATGAAACACCTCTCTTAGTGCTTGCAATTCTGTGCTTCATTTGAACTCTTTTCTTAATGTGTGCTGATGTGAACAAAGAGACCATACTTAAATTTTATGCTAGAATTATATAGGAACACACTTTACCTTTCATTCTGAATGTCTGGCATGTGCTATTCTAATATGACTGTATTTATGTGTTCTGTATTATTTTTTCAGATTTTCTTTGTAGCTTTTTCTTATTTTTCCAGCACAAACCACACATTGACACACCTTTGTCAGGTTTACCTAACACCAGGCTTGTTGGTGGTAGAGAAAGGCCATCTTACACTGGAATGAAAAGAGGTGGGTGCATCTACACCTCACAACCTTAGAGCTATAAGGGTCACAGAGGGATTTTTCTTTCTCACTTAGAAACTGAAACTCTTGGAAGTGTGGCGACACACTGCTTCTCTTTAAGTGGATTCTCCTCAGGAGATTTAAACTCACATAATTAAAACTAGAAGTTCCTGTCTGTGCTCTGCCTGATGGATCAACCTACTCATGAAATTTCTCCAGTGATGCTATCCTAACAAATACCCACCCCATAGGTTAGCTCAATGAGGCAGTGCTGAGAGTAACAAGATCTTAGCAGTCATGGCAGGCAATAAACATTTTTGTGTGGACTGAATTCTTCCACTGTAGTAGCAGTATAATCACACTCTCTTCCCTTAGGTCTGGGATCCCCGAGTTCTCTCTCTCTCTCTCTCTCTCTCTCTCTCTCTCTCTCTCTCTCTCCCTGTGAAGTCACTCAAAGATAAAGACTTTGGTTCATTCATGAATGAACTTGTGATTTGTTAGCAGCTAGTAATGGCATGGCCTCCAGGAGAGCTCCAGAAAAATACCTTATAGTAGCTTCTCATTTCCCTTTGTGACTGAAGATGAGGGGGAAACTTCATTCATGTGCCAGGTATTTCTTAGGGTGTCTTCTCATACAGGTAGGAAGTGGCACATTTTTGGCATCCTGGGAACTGCTTACTTCTCTTTCACTTGTACAAGGAGGTGAGCTGTGACCTAGCTACAGTATGTCCATTCCACAGTACTTCAGTGGAAAGAGAAGGCACATATACTACTGGGTAGGATAACACATGCCTTTGAGAAACTTAAGTGCAATCTGAATAGGCAACCAGTCACAGCATGATGAGTTAAAACACCCAGTAGTACAAAAGCCACAGGGAAGAGTGATTTTAGTATAAATACAGAAATAAAAGCTATCTCACAACTAATAATTTCTCACAGTAGAAAGTAAACATGGAGGGCAGAGTACAGGAGACTTGACTAAGGGAATGGTCAATGTACAGTGGAAAGCTCTCAGCACCCAACTCTTGGGCTGGGGTTTTGATGCTCAGTTATGCCTCCTATAGAATAATGCATTGTTCTGATTCAACCTACAGGAGATTTATTACACCATTTAAGACAAAATTTGGTTAGTGTATCAAAACAAATTGACATTTTGAATAATAGTGACCATGAAATTGTTGTTAAAAGCCAATTTTCTTAACAAAATATTGTTGTTCTTCAAGCTCCATTGTAACTGGATTTGATGAGCCACATCTGGACATAGAATGCACTATCTCCTTTTGAAACACCAAATTAACATTCTAACATAAAAAACACTACTTCATTTCCCCATTTACTTATTAACCTTTCCTGTGATTATGGGATGGCCTTAAGAAAATCCTCTACATGTGACCTATAACTGACATGTTCTCAGGTAGCAATATGAATTATATTTTGATCCAGTATTTGCAGAATAATTTTCAGATTTGAATCTGTTACCAATCTGTGTAATTTACATGGATCTATTTGACTGACATCTCCACATTTCCATTCCCTCAATGCATCTTTTCATATGACCAATCTCTTTCAGGATGGACACTACTAGCTTATTTTATCATAATATACCGTGTATCGAGATTGAATCCATTTACTCATGTTTTTACATTGTCAAATGATGTCTACACAAGAATCTGATTCCTTCCTGGCTGTATGGATGAGTACCCAGACCCTTGCCCACAGGGTCTTTGTTCCTTTACACCAGCAGAGCCTAAACTGGCAGAATAGAGTAATCCTATCTCATTCATCAGACCCTGAATTGACCTGGCAATGTGAAGTAGATCTGGTCTTGGCAATGGGCAACAAGTCCTTGTGTTTCTTTGATATTTTTCTGGTGCTAGAGATTGGAACTGGAACCCATATACCTCTGTGCTCCATCCTAAACCCTGTTCCTGACTTTTGTGGAGAACTTCAAGAATTAGCCTAGAATGGGTCCATCATGTCTCTTTTATGTTTGAATCTCAATGACATAAATAATACTTTTGCAACTTTTTATGCCAGCTTCGTAGAAATGGAGGCTAATGCTTCAACCTGTAGAATGAGAAGACACATGTCTACTTCTGGTTTGCTCCTTCTCTCATGGTGTCTTGTTCAATTTCATAGGATCTTTCCCACTGTTCCTTTCAGAACATTATATGTGGCCTTACTTGAGGTGCATGATGTCTATAGAGACTTGTGCCAATTATTAGCCCCCAGCTAACTCAATGAAAACTCAGATTTTCATTTCTGCCTTTCTCAAATTTATACCTTCCTATTACTATCCATTATCCTTCTCACTCCATTGACCATGCATTACAGTGTATTGTATTCAGGTTGTGTCTGTAGAGTCCATGGTGTTGAGAGCTCTATTATGACTGGGTGGGATTCAGTACTCTATTTATTCAGCTTGCTTCCCACTACCCCAGCTGTTCTGCTTCTTCATATTGTGATTTCTTGTCCATTCTCACATATTTTGCTACTTCTTTTATTCAGAGGTGAAAACTCACTTTTTGGTCCTTAACTCTGGATTGGTCATTGACTTTTTGACAAACAGAATTCAGTGGAATTAGTATACTGAAAATTCTGTGACAGTCTCCTGAGAAGATTTGCAGCTCCATTCTACACCCTTTGGAATATTCATTTGTAAGAATGTATAAAAGGTAGTCATGTTATGAAGATCATGTCAGCTGGGTAGGGAATGGCATAGAAAACAATGGAGACATGCCGAAATTTATAATTGTTGCAGCAATTTGAATCATGCTTAGAGACATGAGGAAATAAATCACTTATAACTCCAGTGGAAGTATCATGAAGACCTTGATAATTCACCCAACACTCAGAACTGAAGATAGTATAGTGGCATGTGGCACCTAAGGCCTCACCCTGCTTTCTGATGCTGGGCAGTAAGCCATGCTGCAACTATGGAATAAGCATTTTGTGAACACTGTCATGTGAAATAGCAGGGGTTATACTTTACTCATGTAGACGGAATGAATCTACCTAAATGGGATTTCAGAGGAGGGAGGGTGCTAATGTAGATGCTTTTGTTCAGACGCACATGTAGAGAAATTAGACAAATGGGGGCTGCTCATTTCACAAGTACAATACAGCAAAAATGTGAAGAAGCTGATCCTAGAAGTTGAAAAACAAAACTGATTTCCATTTCTAGTCTCTCCCAGAGACAGAAGAATAGGAAAAAAGGAAACACACCATCAAACATAATCCTGGGATTCTCCCAAGTAACTGTGGAGTCAAGGAGGCAAAGGTGTCAAGTGTATGAGAATAACATTCTGTTCTCTTCAGAATTTCAAGAGCATTTCCCCACTGCATCCAGCCTACCCTTGAGAGAAACTCAAAGAATCTGGTAATGGAGGATGGGAAATGGGAAGAAGGATGTAATTGGAGGTGGGAGTTATGAACTGGTGGAAACTTTTGCTGCAGTCTTGTGAAGGATGTAGAAGGACTCCGATGGAATTGTGGGCTCCATTAAGGGCTATCCAGTCATGACACTGACTATTGACTGACATCTTTTATGGTGAGGTTCAAAAGTAGGTACAGGAACTAAACACTGATCATCATTTTCAAAAAGAAGTTAGGGGACATATTTCAGCCCAGAATTTGTTAGATATCATAAGAAAATTGATGTGGGATAATGACCTTGTTAATTGTAAATATTTGTCATTCATATTAGTTTACTAAAATGCTGATTGACCGACAGGTAGCTAGGCAGGAAGTATAGGTGGGGCTACCAGACTAGGAAAATTCTGGGAAGAGGAAAGGCAGAGATATAGTTGCCCGTCAGATGCAGAGGAAGCAAAATGAGAACAATTTACTGAGAAAAAGTACCAAGTCACATGTTTAGACATAGATAAAAACTATGGATTAACTTAACTTGAAAGAGTTTGTTAGTAATAATCCCAAGCAATAGGCCAAGCAGTTTATAATTAATACAAGCCTCTATGTGTTTATTTCAGACTGAACACCTACCAGACCAGGCTGTCCAGAAACTTCTGCCTACAGAAAGTGGTTTTCATGAGCTTTTTATAAAAACAACTGAAAAGAAGGGAACATCTGTAGTATTACTGAATAATATTATCTGAAGGAATACTTACCTGTAGTTTGCTTTTGTGGGTATCAATGATTTTGCATTTTTATGAATAATGAACCACACTTATATCTAAAACTCGCACAGAAGCTCTTCTTATTTGTTCTTCATACACATGAAAATTTGGTATGATATGGAATAAGTATAGTGGTGGATATTTAAAAGAAAAAATGAACAAGGATAAGTGAAGGCATTTTTACACCCAGGCTTTTTCTTTTTTTCCCTTCCTTCCTTCCTTCCTTCCTTCCTTCTTTTCATTTTTTTAGAAAATGCAAAAGCTCTAATGGAATCATTTAACTTATACTAGCATGCCTTCAGAGTATATTCCAGTTAAGTATTTGGTACTTTCAAGTTTGTTTGTCAAAATATTGCCTTATGAGGCATTCATATCTTTTTAAAGAAACATTGCTAAGTATATTCATAAGCACAGAGCTTAAAAATTAGTAATATCATTTCAGGTCTCTGCTCCAACGTCAAATACTGAGAGTGTATTTGCTAACACAATGTAGAACAAACTTGTGCACAGCAACCACCTCGGAAGTGAAACACACCTCATTACAAAGGGAAGAAATTCCAGTTAGCAAACTTGGTCCTCTTTTCCACAACCAGGAAGAGTCCAGTCAACCTTCAACATACTTAGAAGGGAGGCAACCAAATCACATTTATCTGAGAAAGGACACTTCTACCACTAGTCCAGGGCACACTGTGAGCTACCACAGCCACCACCCAATGAAGACCAAGGCAGAAGACATTTGGTAAAAAGAAAGTTGAAGTGTTAGGAACATGTCAATCAAATCAACTATGAGAAACAAGATCAAATACGATTCTGAAGACACATTTGCCAGAGCTGGATGTGACCTGTGGAAATGACATTTGCCACTTTTGAGCTGTTTCTATGTTTTGAGGGTCTTATACAAAATGCTCTTGTCCCTTCCAATGTTCTGAGGTTTCCCCAATTTCCTTCTGTTTCCTTAGATTTCAGTCTTTATACTTAGTAGTCTTTAATGCATTTGACTTTTTTTGTCTTTGTAACTAGGGTCTCTGCGTGTTTCGGGAGTGAGGGGAGGTGGTGGAGTCTTACTTTCATTGTTTTACATGTGGATATACAAATTTCTCAGCTTGTGTCTTAGACAATCCTTGTTTATAGAACCTTTATTTTAAAAATACAGCAAAAACAAACCTTGTTAACTGCAGGTACATGGGCTTATTCTAAGATTTTCTATTTTTTTTTCTGTTACTTTTCACTGTCCACTCTATACCCTAACCTTCGTATTCAGCATACAGTCTTTCATGTATCCCAAGCTGGCTTCCAGCTTGCTGTCATCCTGTCTTGTCCTCCATTGCTGGAATTAGATGTTAAATTGCCACACCCAGCTTCAGCTACATCTTTTGGTATACTTTGAAATTAAATTGGGTAATTATCTGCTTTGATCCTTCAAGATTTCTTTGTTTATTTGCTTTTGATAGCTTTGGCTACTCAGCTTTTAGCTGTTGTCTGGTGGTTGAATACAAATATTTGGTCTGGTTTTCCATGTTTTAAAAGAGTTTCAAAGGTGTTCTAGTAAAGATCACACTTGGACATCTTGGCTATGTTGATTTTTCTAATCTGTGAACTCAAGATATTTTACAGTTCTTTTTTGTGATGTGTTTTCTCCAAATTATTTCTTCAATGCCTAATAATTTTCCTTGTAGACATCTCTTACCTCTTTTGTTAAGTTTATGTCTTAGTATTTTTATAGCTACAGAAAATGGGATTTTTTTTACTTCTATTTCAGACAATTCATTATTAGAGAGTAGCAATATTACTTGTTTGCTCTTTTCCATATGTGAGATCCTGTCATCTGAGAATGGTGACCGTTTGTCTTCTTTCTAATTTGTATGCCATTTATATCCTTTACTTTATTGATATAACTGACACTTGCATTGTCATTTTGAATATGTTTAGTGAAAAATGGGCATTCTCTCTCTCTCTCTCTCTCTCTCTCTCTCTCTCTCTGCATGTGTGTATGTGTGTACCAAAGGTTTTGTATATGCTAAACATTAACATTCTGTTACAGAGCAACATCTGTAACTCTATTGTTACACACGCACACACACACACGCACACACATATCACTCCATGCATCACATGTATAAAACAAATAGATTTTTAATTTTATCAAATGCATGTATTGAGATGATCATCATGTGAATCTGTCATATTGACTAATTTGCATATGTAGACATACTCTTACATTTTCCTGGGACAGTTCCTTCTTCACCATAGTAATTTCTGACATGCTGTGATAATTGGTATGCAGGGTTTTTTTGTCAATTGATGGTATGTGTATGTTATGCATATTTACATGTGTAAGGGTGCTTAACAGTGTATTGCATACCTGCATATGTGTGCGTGTGTGTAGAGGCTTGTGTCAATATCTGGTGTATTCCTCAGTCATTCTCCACCTTAGCTATTGGTACATCATATCTCACTGAACTCCACACTCACTCAGAAGATTTTGTGTCTTTGCCTCATAAGCACTGAGATTACATGGGTTCTGTAGATCATACTCTGGTTCTCAGGCTTGCATGGTCAGTGCTTTCCCTGCTTAGCCATCTCCCCATCCAGCCAGTTCATTGACACCTTTGTTATACATTTGTGAAAAGCACCAGGAACATTTGGCTATGGTTTCCTTTCTTGATTTAATCCTTGTCTGGTTTTTGGTAACTGGGTACCAGTGACTCTGTAGAATGTTTTTGTAAGCATTACATTCTTGTTAATTTTTTGGAATGTTGTAGGATGAATTGGTGTTCCTTCTTTGAATCTTTGGAAAATTCAGTAATGTGTCCATCTGTTAATGGGGTCTTCTTTTTTCCATTTCTTTTTTATATTATTTTTTTAATTAGAAAGAAAATTATTTTACATGTCAATCCCAGGTTCCTCTCCATCCCCTTCTCCACTGCCCCCCCCCACAACTAACACCCTACTCATCCCATACACTTTCTGCTCCCCAGAAAGGGTGAGGCCTTCTATAGGTGGTCTTCAAAGTTTGTCATATTCTTTGGGATAGGGCCTAGGGCAACACCCTTGTGCGTAGGCTCAGGGAATATCCCTCCATGTGGGATGGGCTCCTAAAGTCCATTCCTATGGTAGCAATAAGCACTGATCCAATCAAGACACCCCATAGATTTTCAAGGTCTCATCACTGACACCCACCTTCAGGGGGGCTGGATCAGTCCCATGCTGATTTCCCAGCTATCAGTCTGGGGACCAAGAGTTTTCCCTTGTATAGGTCAGCTGTTTCTGTGGGTTTCACCTGCCTGGTATGGACCCCTTTGCTCATCAGTCCTCTTTCACTGCATCTGGGTTACAGTTCTGTTCAGGGTTTAGCTGTGGGTGTCTGCTTCTACTTCCACCAGCTGCTTGATGAAGGCTATATGATGGCATATGAATTAGTCATCAATCTCATTATCAGGAGAGGGCATTTAAAGTAGCCTCTCCTCTGTGCTTAGATTGTTAGTAGGTGTCATCTTTGTAGCTCTACAGACATTTCCCTAATGCCTGATTTCTCTTTGAACTTATAATGTCTCCTTCTATTATATTATCTCTTTTCTTACTCTCTTCTTTTCTTCCCCCAACTCAACCTCTCTGTCCCATCAAGTCTTCCTCACTCCTCTTCTTCTCCCCTTCTCATTCTCCTAGTTCCCTCTCCCCTCCCCCCATGCTCCCAATTTGCTCAGGAGATCTTGTTCCTTTCCCCTTCTCCAGGGGACCATGTGTGTCTCTGTTAGGGTCCTCCTTGTTTACCAGCCTCTCTGGCAGCCTGGGCTGCAGACCAGCAATCCTTTACTCTATATCTAAAATCCACATATGAGTGATTACATAAATGCCTGTCATTTGTGACTGGGTTACCTTCTCAGAATGGTTTCTTCTAGTTCCATCCATTTGCCTGAGAATTTCAAGATTCCATTGCCTCCCCCACGCTGAGTAGTACTCCCATGTGGAAATGCACCACATTATTTCTATCCATTCTTCAGTTGAGGGGCATCTAGTTTGTTTTCAGGTTCTGGCTATTACAAATAATGCTACCAAGAACATCGATGAACAGATGTCCTTGTAGGAATGTGTTTCTTTTGGGTATATACCTAAAAGTGGAATTGCTGGATCTTGAGGTAGACTGATTCCCATTTTCCCAAGGAATCGCCATACAGATGTCCAAAGTGTCTGTACAAGTTGGCACTCCCACCAGCAGTGGAGGAGTGTTCCCCTTTCTCCACAACCTCTCAAGCATAAACTGTCATTGGTGTTTTTGATTTTAGCCATTCTGACAGGAGTAAGATGGTATCTCAGAGTTATTTTGATTTGCATTTCCCTGATGGCTAAGGATGTTGAACATTTTCTTATGTGTCTTTCAGCCATTTTAGATTCCTCTATTGAGAATTGTCTATTTAGTTCTGTACCCCACTTTTTAAATTGATTGGTGTATTGGAGACTAGCTTCATGAGTTCTTTGTAAATTTTGGAGATCAGGCCTCTGTCGGATATGGGGTTGGTGAATATCTTTTCCAAGTCTGTCGGTGGCCATTTTGTCTTGCTGACTGTGTGCTTTGCCTTACAGAAGTTTCTGAGTTTTAGGAGGTCCCATTTATTAATTGTGGATTGCAGTGTCTGTGTTACCTTCAGGAAATGGTATCCTGTACCAATTAATTCAAGGGTATTTCCTACTTTTCTTCTAATAGGTTCAGTGTGGCTGGGTTTTGTTGAGGTCTTTGATCCATTTGGACTTAAGTTTTGTGCATGGCAATAGACATGGATCTATCTTCAGTCTTCTACATGCCAGCATCCAGTTATGCCAGGACTACTTGTTAAAGATGTTTTCTTTATTCCATTGTATAGCTTTGACTTCTTTGTCAAAAATCAGGTATTCATAGGTGTGCAGATTAATATCAGGGTTTTCAACTTGATTCCCTTGGTCTACCTGTCTATTTTTGTGCCAATATCAAGCTGTTTTCAGGACTATAGCTCTACAATAGAGCTTGAAATCAGGGATGGTGATGCCTCCAGAAGTTCCTTTATTGTACAGGGTTGTTTTGGCTATTCTGGGTCTTTTGTTTTTCCATATAAAGTTGAGAATAGTCTTTTCAAGTTCTGTGCTGGGATTTCGATGGGGATTGCATTGAATCTGTAGTTGCTTTTGGCAAGATTGCCATTTTTACTATGTCGACCCTACCTATCCATGAAGATGGCAGATCCTTCCATTTTTTGTTTTTGTTTTCTTTAATTTCTTTTTTAAAGACTCAAAATTTTTATTATACATGTCTTTCACTTTTTTGGTTAGCGTTACCCCAAGGTATTTTATGTTGTTTGTGGTAATTGTAAAGGGCGATATTTCTCTGATTTCTTTCTCAGCACATTTATCATCCATATATAGTAGGGCTACAGATTTTTTGAGCCAATCTTGTATCCTGCCACTTTGCTGAAGGTGTTTATCAGCTGCAGGAGTTCCCTGGTAGAGTTTTTCATTTCAATTATCTAGACTATCACATCAACTGCAAACAGTGAAAGTTTCACTTCTTCCTTTCTGATTTGTATCCCCTTGATCTTCTTTTGCTGTCTTATTGCTCTAGCTAGAACTTCAAGTGCAATATTTAAGAGATACAGAGAGAGTGGACAGCCTTGTCTTTTTCCTGATTTTAGAGGAAACGCTTTGAGTTTCTCTCCATTTAGTTTGTTGTTGGCTGTTGGCTTACTGATATTGTTTTTATTATGTTCAGGTATGTTCCTGTTATTCCTGATCTTTCCATGACCTTTATCATGAAGAGATGCTGGATTTTGTGAAAGGCTTTTCAGCATCTAGTGAGATGATCATGTGGTTTTTTCCTTCAGTTGCTTTATATTGTTGATTACCTTGACAGATTTTAGAATGTTGAACCAACTCTGTATCACAGGGATAAGCGTACTTGATCATGTTGGATGATTTTTCTGATATGTTCTTGGATTAGGTTTGCCAGTATTTCATTGAGTATTTTTGCGTCTATGTTCATGAGGGATATTAGTCTGTAGTTCTCTTTCTTAGTTGGTTCTTTGTGTGGCTTGGGTACCAAGGTAATTGTAGCCTCATAAAAAGAGTTTGGCAATGAACCTTCTGCTTCTATTGTGTGGAACATATGGCAGAGTATTGATATTAGCTCTAATTTGAATTTCTGGTAGAATTTTGCACTGAAGCCATCTGGCCCTTGGCTTTTTTTGTTGTTTGGGAGACTTTTGATGACTGCTTCTATTTCCTTAGAGGTTATAGGTCTTTTTAAATTTCTTACCTGTTCTTGATTCAATTTTGGTAAGTGATATCGCTCCAGAAAATTGTCCATTTCCTTTAGATTTTCTAATTTTGAGGAATATAGGTTTTTAAAGTATGACCTAAAGATTCTCTGGATTTCCTCATTGTCTGTTGCTATGTCCACCTTTTCATTTCTGATCCTTTTAAGTTGAGTGTTCTCTCTCTGCCTTTTGGTTAGTTGGATAAAGGTTTGTCTATCTTGATGATTTTCTCAAAGAACCAACTCTTTGTTACATTGATTCTTTGAATTGTTTTCTTTGTTTGCACTTTATTGATTTCTGCCCCCAGTTTGTTTATTTCCTGGCGTCTACTTCTCTGGGGAAAATTTGCTTTCATTTGTTCTAGAGATTTCAGCTGTGATGTCAACTCTCTGGTGTGACTATTCTCTAGTTTCTTCATGTGAGCACTTAGAGCTATGAACTTTCCTCTTAGTACTGCTTTCAAAGTGTCCCATAAGTTTGAGTATGTTGTGTCTTCATTTTCATTGAATTCTAGGAAGTCTTTAATTTCTTTCTTTATTTCTTCCTTGACCCAGGAATGGTGCAATTGCATGTTGTTCAATTTCCATGAGTTGGTAGGTTTTCTGCAATTTGTGTGTT
This sequence comes from Cricetulus griseus, assembly GCF_003668045.3. Lineage (NCBI taxonomy): Eukaryota > Metazoa > Chordata > Mammalia > Rodentia > Cricetidae > Cricetulus > Cricetulus griseus. The sequence goes on from NC_048597.1 coordinate 123,891,389, forward strand.
ATTTTTTTGAATTCTAACATTAAAGCATGGTGGTCTGATAAGACATAGGGGATTATTCTAATTTTTTTGTACCTGTTGAGGTGTGATATGTTGCTGAGCATGTGGTCGATTTTTGAGAAGGTTCCATATGATGCTGAAAAGAAGGTATATTCTTTTGTGTTTGGATGGAAAGTTCTATAGATGTCTGTTAATCCCAATTAGGTCATAACTTCTATTAGTTCTTTTGTCACTCTGTTAAGTTTCCATCTGGTGGTCCTGTCCATTGGTGAGAGTGGGGTGTTGAAGTCTCCCACTATAACTGTGTGAGGTCTTATTTGTGATTTGAGTTTTAATAATGTTTCTTTTATGAATGTTGGTGCCTTTGTATTTGGGGCATAGATGTTTAGAATTGAGACTTCTTCCTGATGGATTTTTCCTGTGGTGAATATGAAATGACCTTTTTCATCTCTTTTGATTGATTTTAGTTTGAATTCTAACTTGTTAGATACTAGGATACCTACACCAGCTGTTTCTTGGGTCCATTTGATTAGAATATCCTATTCAAACCCTTTACTCTGAGGTAATGTCTGTCTTTGAATTCGAGGTGTGTTTCTTGTATGCAGCTGAAGGATGGATTCTGTCTTGGTATCCAATCTGTTAGCCTGTTTCTTTTTATAGGTGAGTTAAGACCATTAATACTGAGAGAAAGTAAGGACCATTGAGAGTTTATTCTTGTTTGTTTTTGATTTGTTGTTGGTACTGGTATTGTATGAGGATTTACCCTGCCTTTTATTTTGTGTTTTTGTAGAGTGGGATTATCTATTGCCCAAGTTTATGTGAGTGTAGTTAATTTCCTTAGGTTGGAGTTTTCCTTCCAGTACTTTCTGTAGGGCTGGATTAGTGGTTACATATTTTTTAAATCTGTTTATGTCGTGAATATCTTGTTTTCTCCATTTATATTGATTGAAAGCTTTGCTGGGTATAGTAGTCTGGGCTGGAATCCGTGTTCTTTCAGAGTTGGTAGAATATCTATCCAGGTCCTTCTGGCTTTCAGAGTTTCCATGGAGAAGTCCGGTGTAATTCTTATCGGTTTGCCTTTATATGTTACTTGGCCTTTTTCCTTTGCTGCTCTTAATATTCTTTCTTTATTCTGTATGTTTGGTGTTTTAATTATTATGTGACCAGTGGACTTTCTTTTGTGGTCAACTCTATTTGAGGTTCTGTAGGCCTCTTGTACTTTCATTGGCATGTCTTTCCTTAGGTTGGGAAAATTTTCTTCTATGATCTTGTTGAATGTAATTTCTGTCCCTTTCAGTTGGGTTTCTTCACCTTTTTCTATGCCTATTATCCTTAGGTTTGGTCTTTTCATGGTGTCCCATATTTCCTGGATATTTTGTGTTAAGGATTTGTTGTACTTAAGATTTTCTTTGCTTGATTAATTTATTTACTCTAATTTATCTTCAGTATCTGAGATTCTGTCTTCCATCTCTTGTATTCTGTTATCCTTGCATCTGTGGTTCCTGATTGTTTACTCAGCTTTTCCACTTCCAGCATTCCCTCAGTTTGTGTTTTCTTTATTGTCTTTATTTCAGTTTTCAGGTCCTGAACTGTTTCCTTCAGCTGTTTAATTGTATTTTCTTGGCTTTTTTGGCTATCCTTGATTTCTTGCATCTTTTGGTTCATCTTTTCTTCCATTTTTCTGAAGGATTTTCTGATTTCCTCTCTTAGGGTCTCTATCATATGCATGAAGTTGTTTTTAAGGTTCCTCTTCTGCTTCATCTGTGTTGGGATGTTCATGTCTTGCTGGTGTAGAGTCCCTAGACTCTGGTGGTGTCATATTGGTTTTCCTGTTGTTGAATGTGTTCTTATAATGTTGTCTTCCCATCTCTTTTTCTGGTGAGTTAAGGTGGTGTCACTTCCTTTCCTAATGTGTATGGGTCCAGGGATCTCTTCAGGTGGGTGCATTTGGCTCCAGTACACTTATGGGGCTCAAGGTGGGTGCTGGCAGGTCTGAGGCACTCTCTCTCCAGGACTGGTGCAGAGATGTCAGCAGACTCTGGGTTGCTTGGCCCTCAGGGGCTGAGTTGACCAGACCCCTGGGCAGGAGTTCCCAGAGTGGGCAGGTCGAAGTTGGGCCCAAGGCAGGGGCCAAAGCAGCTCACCTCTGCACTCTGTGTGGGCCGGAATGGTCCAGCTGACTGGGGTCTTCTTTGATGGTATACTTTTAATTGCCTGTTCTAACTCTTTACTCTTATGGTCTGGTTTTCTATTTCTTCACAATTCATGACAGACAGGTATATGCTGTCAGGTTCTTCTTTGTTTATTCTGTTCAGTCAGTTGTTAAGCAAACTTGTTCCCATGAATTCTAAAGATGCTTCATATTCCTGCCCTCATAGCTGGAATGTCTTCTTCTTCATCTCTAACTGTATTTACTGCCACTTCTCTCCCTTACTTAGTCTAACATAGTGTATCAATTACAGTTTTATCAATGAACCAACGTTTTCTTGTTGGTCTCTTGTAGTTTTATCTTTATTTTATTTATTTTTCTGCCAGACATTTATCATTTCTATTTTTCTATTAAACTTGCAGTCTTGTTTCTTGGGATGTATTATTGGGCAGGTTGCCTGAGATATGGCATAGATTGCTATAAAACTTTCTCTAAACAATGTGAAAATATATGAAAATGTAACTTAGTATCCCACAGTTTTTGCATGTTGTTTCCATTTTTATTTGTTTCACACATTTTAAGTTTCATTTAAAATTTTCATTTATAACCCATTGGTGGCTCAAAATTAGCCCAGTCTCCATATGTTTGCATATTATCCAAAAGATTATTGTTGACTTCTAGTTTTATTGCCTTGTTTTCAGACGGAATACTTGGTGTGGTTTCAGGTTTTAAGTTTACTGTGTCACTTCTTGTTTTGTGACATGTCATATGGGATATCTCAAGAATGTTCTGTGTGCCAGTGAGAAGAATGTACATTCTTCAACCACAAGGTAGCATGTTCTGTGAGTCTCTGCAGGTCGCTTTGTACCAAATCCAGGGCCACTCTAATTCACTCTATTTCTTTTCTGGGTATTCATCCATTGGTGGAAATGGAGTGTAAGATTCTCCAGCTATTATCACATTGGAGTCTGTATCTTCCTTTAGGTTATTGATATTTGCTTTATTCATAGGGTGGTTTGATGCTAAGTGCACAGAAACTTATACTTGCTGAGACAGTATCTTTATCTTTATATAACAACCTTCCTTTTCTATTTCCTGCTCCTAATTTAAAATCTACTTTCCAAGATTAATAGAGCTATATATACTCTCTTTGAATTTGGTTTCTGTGAGTGTCTTACTTTTTCTTTCCAGTTTCATGCCTTGTATGCCTGGAGTTATAATAAATATCTAATGAGAAACATAGTTGAATATTTATATTATTATTATTTAATCTATTTATTCCTTCCTTACATCCTACTAGAGAATTGAATCCATTTCCATGTAAGGATTGATGGTAAGGCTGTTATTACAGCCATTCTAAAGTTTGATGTGTGGTTCTATCTTAGTTTCTTTCTTAGTTGTCTATAGTTTAGTGCTTTACTCTTGTAGTGCATATTAATTTTTTGTTTATCATTTTTGGCTTATTATAGAATTGTGCTTTATGGTTAAATGAGGCTTACAAAAATGCCTTTTGATTGTACCTAGCTGTTGTGTAAAGACAGCAAGTTAATGTGACATGAAGATAATAAAAGAAAACATTATTAAATAAAAATTAATAATTTTTCCTTCTATTGTCTGTTGCATTTGTGGTGGCCAAGTCTGTATCTGTCTTTATTGCCTATCTTTTAATAAATCATTGCTTCTCTAAAAAATTGTGTTTGTGTAAGTCTTATACTGAAGATATTATTTACCTATGAATTTTACAATATTAAAGGAGGCTGACTTCCGCACATTCCAATGCTTTGTTTTTTCCTACTCAGTTCTCTCAGCTCACAGAGCCCCTAACAGCATTTCTGAAAGACAGATCTCTAGAGACAGTCCCTCAGCATTTGCGTGGTTATGTCGCTATAATATTTTCTAAGGGATGTTATTAAGTGCGGTATTCTAGATTGGATGACTCCTCAATACTTTAAAACCATCATAGTGTCATCTCCTATCTGTTGTGAATCTGTTGTCCAGTGAATTGGGAGACCTCTGTATATGATTTGCTTCTTCTCTTTCTGCCTTAATATTTTCTAGCTAACATTATCTTCTATTTTTGAGAACTTAATTGCAAAAGGTCTTGCTATAGACTCAGTTAAGGTTGTCTGATGACCTTTAATCTTCAAATACTGATCATGGGCTGGGTTTGAGATATCTTCTGTTTTATAACTTTATCTTTCTCAAGTGGTTATTGAACCCTAACAAACCAAGTAGTTGCTCATTATTTCCTCATGTTACTGAAAGCTCCCCATCTGCTTCATTGTTTCTGTTCCATTTTCTGTCTCTTTTCAAATAGAGTGTCTTTGAAGTTACTATTTTTTCTCTTTTGACCAATATTGTTGAGATATCTTCTACTGCATTTTTAATTTCACTTGTTTTAGTTCTCATATAAATGATTTCTGTTTCATTTTAAATTAGTGTTTCCATTGGGTTAAATCACTCACTGATGAGTCAAACCATTTCCCTGTGTTTTCTTGAGATTTGCTGAGTTTTTTTTAGAATAGCTGTTTTAAATTCTCCTTGTCATGGGACTGATCCAGACCCCATGAACAAGGGTGTCAGGAAGGAGGCCTCAGAAATCTATGGGGCCTCCTGTAGCTATCAGTATTTATCATTAGCATAGGAATGGTCTTTGGGAACCCATTCCACATAGAGGGATACTCCCTGAGCCAAGACACATGTGGGAGAGACTAGGACCTATCCCAAAGGATATGACAGACTCTGATGAACCCCTGTGGGAGGCCTCATCCTCCCTAGGAAGCAGAAAGGATATGGGATAGGTCCTTAGTTGGGGTGTCAGGGGAGGAAGGGTGGAAGGGGAAACTGGGATTGACATGTAAAACAATCTTGCTTCCAATTTAAATTAAAAAATAACAAAAATAAATTCTCTTTGCTGGACTTCACCTATCCTGATGATGATTTGTTCAATTTCCAGTATAATATTTTAACCTTTATTTGAAGTTAATTTTTCTGACAACTTAGTCTATTCTGGTATACATTATATCTTGGCATTGAAGGATTTAGTCATTCATTACATTTTCTAAGACTGGATGGTTATGGCTGTCTTTCTTGAAACTCTGGACAAGCTGAGAATTTCCTTTAAAAAAGATTTGTTTATTTCATGTGTGTGAATGTTTTGTCTGAATGTATATATGCGTACCAAGTCAGAAGAAGGTGTTGGCTCCCTTGAAACTGCGGTTACAAGTGGTTGTGTGTTGGGAGCTGCAGAGTACTACGCCTACAAGATGGCACCAGTTCCCGCCTTCTGCCAGCCGACGGCAAGTGCTCTCTGTGGTAAAAACTCCTAATTTGGTAAAGGCCACGTATCCTCTTAATTCTGCTTGGAGACAACCTATCCTGGCATGCCACATGGGGTTAGGTGATTGGTAGTTGTAGGCTATATCAGGCCCTGTCTTTCTGGACCCAGGGCCACTTCCTGTAAATCAAGTTTCCCGAGTAAAACTGTGAGAAGAAGATTCCTCGGTGTTGCGTCATTCGTGCTGGTTAAGGGTGGACGTGACAGTTGTGAGCTACCATGTGGGCACATGGACCTGAACTGAGCTCTCCAGCAAGAAAAGCCAATGTTCTTAACCACTTAGTCAATTCCTCCAGCACCAAAGGGTTTCCTTTTAATCTACAATTTGTGCTATTTCAGTCCTAAGTGAGACACCAGATCTAGGTTTGCCATATATACGTGATTACTCTTGCAACACTAGAGGGAGATGTGAGCTCAAGCTTCCTTACATCAGTGGCATGTGTTGCTTGTGGTGAATGGGAGAAGAATCTAGAAAACATATATTTCACCAAAGTCTCTCCCTATGACTAAGGAAGACACAGATACCTAACTCATATTCGCAGGTCTGCTCTCAAGCCCTGTGGTCTTGGTAGCTCTAGGAAGGGTCACTATAGAGAGATGAGCCACAGAATCCTACAGCACACATGTGGCTGTCAGTACCATAAAATGTGTCATGCCTTGAACCTACATCTTTCCATGATGAGATTGTACTGAGGAGGAGCCTAGTCTCACTTCTGCCAACAGTCTGCTCATGAAGTAGACTTGTGGTTCATGATTACCCGAACAAGCCAAAGTTAACGTTGATTACTACAGAAGTTCAATAGATTGGGGATATAGCTACCTGTCACTGAGCTTCTTGAGATACTAAAGCAGCATAGAGGCCATTAGGGTCTGCCCATGGCTAAGTTTCACCAGTTCAGCACCACATTCTTTGTCCAAGTCCTGGGCCAAGTTCCTTGTACAACATTGAGAGAATGCAGTCCTACTTCATTCTGTGCTGCCCCAGGACAGGATACTGTTGGGAAAAGCAGTTTCAAATTTTCTGCCAATTTGGGTGATAAGCAGAGTTGTCGCTAGTCGAACCTGCACAGGACTTGCATGGTCTCTGGTGCATGTAGGCTCATGCAGTGATGCAGTGATGCACGGCCCAACTCAGGATTAAAGTGCTCAGAGTAGAGGCCTGTGCTACCACCTCTGAGTTTTTCTTCAAGCCTTTACATTCATATAATGCTGAATTAGGGTGATGCACACATGCATATTTGACCTAAAAAAATCACTGTGACAGGGACTCAATGTTTGTATTTGAATTTTTAGGAGACTGGTTGCATAAAATAAGGGATACTAATCTCTTTCCTAGAGAAAAGGATATAAAAGGATATTTTTTATTCTATAAACATTCACTTGCTTTTAGAAGACATCTTAATTTTTAGAGAAATCATTTACTATTTTACTAGGACCTTACATATTCAAATGTTTCTTTAGCCAAAAGGAAGAAATCTGATTTTACATACTTTGTTTTTCAATTTGGAACTCCTTCTGCATTGAACATTTTATAATTCTAACAGCACCATGAGGTTTTTAAGGATCTTTCATGAAGTAAGGATTCTTGCAATATTTAAGTGAAAAAGAGTGTGACTTGGGGCTATTGGTGATCATTCCTGAGAATTGACTGGTGTTGTCTGAAATATGTTTTAAAGTTTTATTTGATATCATTCAAAGTGTTAGTTAGATTTTTATTTTTGAACACAAAGCAGGTCATTGAACTTTAGAATTAGGTTAGGAATATGTAGAATCTTTGGATAACCCTTCCCTTTAAAGATGAGACTATGGCAGATGGCCAGGCTCATGAATGGGCCTGAAGCTAAGGAGCGGCAAAGTCAGGACCTCACTGAACATAGGCTCATCTCTCTGGTGATCTCTTCATGTGTAATTCTACTACCCCACAGTGGACATCCATGTCACAGAGCTTCCACAAAAGCTACGGTGGCTTCTATTCCTTTTGATATTTTTGGATTTTGGAGAGACGTTCTCCTTCAGTCTATCTTTGAGATTGAAATCTATATTTTAGACTCTAACCTATAGAAGGAAGTTTGTAAATGTACAGGAATACATATATTTACAGATGTTTTCTGTTCCTAAGTATCTCAATATAGGCTATCAATTAAAATTCTAATGAGAAAATGTCTTAATACTTTGGGGTATAAAAAACCATGCAATATTTTGAATCTATTGGAAAGAGTGAATTAGTATTTCTCCCATGTGAACCTGAGAGTTTTGAAGATTATTGCTGAATTAGAGTAATGCTATTTGGGGAATATTGTAGATATGGTGCAATTTTTGTAAAACAACACTTAAGAATCCCCTTGTTGGTGAGAAATCCTCTCTAGTAAAAATAAGGAGAATGGAAAAATGAAAGCATATTTTGTAACATTAAAAACATGACCCTGGTGTGTTAGATGTTGTCATGGTATTTGTGGGAGGGTAGGGATGGGAAGAAGCAATTTCCTAGAAGTAGTGTATGCTGTTATCTCTCCCATATAAATGTGTACCTGTGTATGACTGAGGAGATCAGAAAATCAAATATGAGTGTTGGCTGTCTTATGGCTTTGTGATTCCACATGGTCTTTAAAAATTTTCATTCTTTCTAGATTTTGCAACAGGTTCAAAGGATCCATGCTCAGACTGACATATACATGTGTGGATTTATATGAAAAATCCACCTTTGTCTTGGAGAAAACTAGAAAACTGATTTTGATTCAGTACTTAGTGCTTACTCATGTGTTTATTACAGAGAGAAAATAAATTAAATATTCCCAATAACTGCAGATATCATAAATTAATCAAACTTCTTGGCTGAAGTAGTCCATAGCTGACCACGAGTTTTGCTTGTTTGTAAACTTTGAGCAAGTGACAACTCCCTGTGCTTATGTAGGGGTTATTTATACCTCAGCCTCTTTATGGCTCTGCCGCTAGAACTCACCATTTTCTCCAAACATCTGTTTGGAGCATCTTCATATTTCTTTTGATTCAGTATCAGGCTCATCTAGGACTATGCAGGTTTTGCAGCCATCTATAGTTTTGTTTTTGTTTTTTTTTGTTTTTTGTTTTTTGTTTTTTGTTTTGTTGGTTTCCCATTGACCCTGCCTTGTACATAATTTCAAACTTTCTTGGCAAAGTTTCAATTTTGGTTTATTTTGGGGAAGGTGTTGGGATGTTGTCTTTATGGTCATCTATTCTTTCTTTTCAATCCTGCTACATTTCAGGACTTTAAATATCACATTGAATTGCTTGTAGCATGGGTGACAAAATAAACATAAAGCTTATGATGCTAAAAGGCATAGATCTCTAAGGTTGATGCAGAACTTCTAGACACATAGATGACATTTCTAAGTCCTGAGGCCTTCAGGTTTCACTAGAGTCTCATGCTTGGAATGTGCCTTGTTGACTGAAGGCTGACTGCTAAGCATTATATCTACACTTTTATCAGGAAATATTACATTGTGGGTATTATGTCTATTGCAAAAGACTCCATTTTAGTTTTAAAACTTGTGTCTTTGGAAACTAGCATTCAGGTTTTCTTAGCAAAAGTGAACTGTGTTTAAGTACAGCCATTGAAGCATTAATTATTCAAGAATGTTTTGTTATTAGAATTATTTTAATCTATTTATTGGGATTCAGTGTCAGAGAGACAGGTTTCCTATATAGCTGCTAATATTTGATAGCCAGTTGATTTTCTGTTTTGCAATTTTTCATTGTTCATAGTAACTTATTCTGAAATCTTTGATGCCCTAATAGGGCTTGTCCTTCTAAAGTCTTCTCATTTCTGATAACATTAAAAATACCAGGAAACTTAAAAAAACATGAGTGTGGCAGGACTTCATCTTTGTTTTGGGCTTAACCACAAATGGTCCAGTGTCTTGCCTGTCTAGGAATATTAAGTTGCAGGTCTTTACATGGGGGTTTTATGCAGAGAAATATATCATAAAAACTTGAATTTTTTGATGTATCTCATGATACAGTCATCTGGTTGTTAAAGACTTCATGATGTTCTTTGGTGCTACTTTCTGAAAGGCTACATTAGAGAAAATTAATTTCTTGTCATTGTGTTCACATAAGGACATTTTATCTTTAAGTCCAAGCAATTCAATCAATGTGTCTGTGGTGATATCTTGCTTGTACATATAAAGCTTGTCTGACAGAGGATGGAGCTTGCTACTAGCTAACCAAAGAAGTCTGGAGGTCTGTACAGACAGGAAGTGAGATGGCTGGGTGGAGACTGGAAGTGAGATGGCTGGGCAGAGTGGATATAGGTGGGAAGAAACAAGAACTTACTCTCTTTTGCACAGAGAAGCTGATGAGGTTAAGGTGTCTGTGGCTTGCTCCTTCTTCTTTCTGATCACTTAGCATTGTCCTCTATATTTGACTCTGGGCTTCTATTAAACCCCAGTTATATGTGTATATGCTATAAGACTGTCTATAAGTTTCAAGCCTCAAGTTTCTACATTATAATATATTGTCATCTTTGTTTCGATCTTTAAATGTGTTTAAATATTTAAAAATCTCTTTGAATCCCATGTCTAATATTTACTTGATGACTCTTTATACTCTATACATTCATAGCATGTTAAAACCATAGTCATTAGCATAATATAATTAATGAGTGACTTAGGAAGTGGAGAATTACGTGTGATCCTATCCTGGCTTTCTTTGGGGTGGGGGGGTTAGGTTTTTTTTCTTTACTACTTTCCTTAGAATAACTTGTATTATCACAGCTTTATATAATAAACTTGTTATTTAATTCTAGAATCTGATCAATTTTGTAAATTCTTTGTCTCCAATGGTTCAAGCTTATGTAAAGTTGGCAATGTAGATAATAAACATCCATTTACAAATTAAAAGCCATGAGAGCAGGCTGGATGAAAGATTCTACTAATTCAGTTTTTTCATGAGCTATACAATATCTTTCAGCTTTAGACATTCTCATATTTTTACAGTTATTCATTAATAAAATCTACCTGATTTTTTTCTTAGAAAAATACAATGCAAGTATGAAAACCTCTAAAACATTTTGATAGAAATATTTGACCTGGCTTGTTAATGAGCTGTGGAAGTTTTGCTTTGTTGTTTTTCTGGGAAAGTGATATGTAGACTGTAATTCATAGTTACATCAGTGTAGCATGGCTGATTTAGCTAACCAGACAGGGTAGTAAATACTGTATTTAAGCTTTTTATTTTTTGATAAGATATTGAGTGGTCTATTAATTTTACATTAAAATTAATTTTCCCTGCTAATTTCTTATAAACATTACTAATTTACTGTTAACAAATAAGCTGATTAAAACTTTCTGAACCTTCTAAAGGAGAATCCAAACAACATGACATGGGAAAAGGAACCTCTAACTAGATCAAGTGCTTTGGCTTAAAGACAAAGTAGCTGGCTAATTAGTCTGAGCAGCTGACTTATTTTTTACTGATAATTACAGCATGTGATGTCTTTAGATTTGTGGAAATATTTATTTTTCCAGAAACTCACTTCCCTCACAAACCACAACAGACATATAATCTAGATACTAGTTTAGTCTTAAGAATCATACCATAACTAAACAAAAACAACAGTGATATTAACTATGTAGATTATGTGGTAGATGGGCACAATAGGGACCCTAAAATTTTCCATGCATTCCTTGGACCCAGAGCCTTGGGCAACCTCCCACTGTGGTTCTGGGCTTTACTGAGTGGCTCTCCTGGTTCATGAGAACATATGGATGTTTATGGTGGGTGTTATTTGCAATTGTTATTTTGGAACCCCATGTCAGCCCTGTGGCATAACTTGAGCTTGACTTCTGCACAGGGAACAAACAATTTAGAGCCAGTGACAAACTATCCAAGTTGCCACTTTTCTTAGACAGCTCCCTGGCCACTGGAGAGTTGACTGCAATTAGAATTAATGAGTCCAAACGAAGCCAGATGCAAAACCACCTAACTGAATCCAGCTAAAATGTTTGAGTCACCCATCAGTATTTGCATTTCATTTACATCAGAAGCTAACTGAAACTTAAGTTTGGAGCTAAGACTGAGTAAAGCTTTGGTGATCCTGTCACAGGGGTTAATTTGGAAAACTATAGAAATTGTGGCCAATCGACAGATGATCAGCTGGTGACAGGTAACACAAATAACCACAATACTTGAAGAGGTAGGGTTTATCATTTGAGTTACTAGTGATCTGCTTTAACAAATAGACTGTGGCAGACATGACACTGAACAGGGTCCAAATCCAAGTCTATTTGGACTTGACACTTCTGCGTTTGAGTTTCCCATCCTTGAGAGATTCATGCAAACAAGGTTGAGCTAGGCTGGTGGCTGATGAGAAGTTGGTGGCTGCCTGCACATGTAGCACTACCCATATCCAGCTGACTCCCCAAGTTAGTACCTTGAAGTTGATTGACAGATGACTGCTGTGTTTGGATGAGAAGAAACATGAATTCCAGGTAAGTCCAGCCCACAGAATCATCAACTAAATAAACACTTCTTTGATGCCACTGGGGTTTTGCTTGCTTGGAAAGCTGGAATCAGAATGCTAAATACTCATTTCAACATAGTTAACATAACTACTCTTTAGTTTCTTTTGTAAAATTTATATTTATACCACATTTCTTATAAAGGGACATACAAATCATTAACATGTATTTAAATGTTAAGTTTTCTCCTTTCCAAAGACACTTAAATCTACACTCCTCACATGTAAAAATGAGAGAACAGTGGATTATTCTGGGTGATATTCTTATGAGCTAAATGTGGATATAACAGCAATATACTCAAAAAAGTTTAACAGATAAGCCAAAACCCAAAAACCTCCTTCACCCCATCTGGCTTTTTCTCTGAGTATGCCCAAGCCTGTCATGGCCAAAGTTTTATCTCAGGTGTTGTCGCTCAGGACACCATGTATCTCAGTTTGTGTTACACAGTAGGTTAGGCTGACCAGCCAGTGAGCCTTGGGATGCACCTGTCTTCATCCCTCAAGTCATTGGGTATAAACAGTAGAATTTCCAACTTTTGACATGGGTGCCAAGGATGGAACTCACATGTCTGTGTTTGGGATGCCTCATATTGTCTGAGCTATCTCCCCAGCACTTGTTTGTTCTTTTAAAAAGTGTATATGTGCACTCTCACAGAAAGGCACACAAATCTACCACTATTGGTTTTTAAGAAAACACCAGAAACACCAGAGCAGTTGATTCAAAATGAGCAGCATGAATGGAACACAATAGACAAAGCTTCTCCAACAGTCTTTCACATCACACAAATACTAAAATTTCTTATTTGGAATGTTAGAAAAATCAACCAGAATATATGCTCTGGGGACACTTACAGCATCTTATTACCATATTTAATAACACCCTATAACAGACTTTGTAAAGATGCTGTTTGAAAGACTAGTACAGTTATAATAATGAAGAATTTGACAGGTTTCTTGGTACACCATTCTCACTGTGTTAAACACAATGCTGTACTTCATAGTAAATACAGTCTAAATGACTTTAGCTAACTTGGCTTCAAAATAGGAAATTCTTTGAGTTTTGTGAAGCACTTAAGATCTACAATAAGAAACAGTTTATTTTAAATTAAAAGCTATTAGTCACTTCATTTCCTACCTTCTGCTAGTTGATTCCGCAGGCTTTAGTAATGAGCTTTGTTGAATATAACTGATCATTAACGTTAAAAATAAATGTTTCAGCTAATGATGTGCTGTTTGATACTTTGCACTTCCCTCCTACAGTTTATTTCAATGGCATTCTATCTTACCTCTATGAAGATGATCTTACCGAGTAGTGTTTAAATCTACCTGTGCACCTGAGAGTTTTCAAAGGGACAAATCATGCATAATTTGATGATGTATACCCTTTCTTGCTTAGTATTGTCCACATTACATTTAATCATGAAGTCTTTGTAAAGTGAACAAATATTGACATTGGCATGTTCATATCTTGGTGAGGGCGGTTTACCAGTTATGTAAGTGCACTAAAATCCACTTTTTTATGATTGAGTTAATAGTTGGTTTTACATATACAGTTATCAAACATTATCAAAGATACAGTTGAGGCAGGGTTTCTATGTGGCTTTGGAGGCTGTACTGGAACTAGCTCTTGTAGACCAGGCTGCTCTCAAACTCACAGAGATCTGCCTGCTTCTGCCTCCAGAGTGCTGGGATTAAAGATGTCTGCCACTGCTACCTGGCATTGTCAAACATATTTGCCAGGCATGGTACTAGGTGCTGGCAGCAGAAAGCAGGATAAATGCTGGTATATTTTTTTAAAAAATGTATAGTATGTTAAGTAATAAACAGATATTCTGGCCTTAGTATCTTTTTTCCATGACTGTATTTTATCCTCGGAACTGTGTTAGAATGAGAAGCATCCTCTATAAAATGGGCATACAGTGCTCAGAAAATTGGTATCTCCACGCCTTGAACACTAAATCTTAGTGTTGTGACAGCTACTTTCTAGATCATATATTCCACAGAAAGGTTCAAGAAACATGTAAATTCCTGTGAAATACAGGTAACTATGTTATGTAACACACACCTTTTCTCTGGTTTTAATTGGGAAACCTCCCAAAATGTTACTTGATAGGTACATATACCAAGACAAAATTGAAATTAAGAAACCCCACAGGCATTTATGTCTTACAGGTGAAGTGGGAGGCCATCTTTAAGATAGAATTCACAAGTAATATATTGAGGTTCACAAGCATTGTGAGGGTGTACAATTCTTGCGGTGTTATTATGTAGGACCTCAGTTTTTTTTCTGTGTGCCTTTCTCCCTAATTTCTTTCTCTCCCTGTCATAGTTTTTTCCTACAAAATCTTTTATTCCCTTTTCAGAAAAGTCTCAGGTATTGTTTGGCTTCACAGTCTGTTCTGCCTGAATAGGCTGGGTAAGGTGTTACTTTGAGACCTTGAAAGAATTACACCCACTCTTCTTGCTACCCCGGAAGATTTTATGCTTCTGAAAAGAAGCCCGTACCTTAGCTGTATTAACATGCCTCCCATGGGATGCTTGCTATTAATTATCACAGAATCCTCTCTTCCTGGACCACTGCTTGTTGGATAGGTTCTAATTAATCTTTGTGGAATGCAGATAAATGTACAAGTCCTATACTGTACTCTGATAAATACTCTTCTGGTCATCAATTAGTCATTAACAGTGATGTTACCTGACATAGGAGCTGCGAAGAAATGAAGAGAGTACAAGCTCCTGGAAACTGAGAAAATTCATGTCTACCACAGTGGGGGTGTGATGTCAATTTTCAAGTATACCACTGGGTTTAATATGTAGGAAATATTTTTTTCATGTGTACTGAATTCTCTAAGTTGTCCTTTTCAGCTTTCTTTATGTAAGGATATAAGATGAAGGCAGGTAATAAGCCGCAGTCCAATAGTTATTTCTAAACTTTCCTATTCTCCCCCTTCTGAGGAAGAAAACATCTCCGAGATGCTGCCTGCTGAGCTATTAAAGCTAGACTTACATTGTAATATGATAACAAGTGGCTCATGAAAGAAACTGGGAGATTTTGAAAAGCTAAAAGCTAAATACATCATAACACTTAGGCATCCTTTAGAATTGAACACAAATAGACATAGAAAATGGCACTGTGAAATAAAGGCAGGATTTCAAAGATGTCTTGGGGATAATAGCTTCTCAAAAGTCTAACTCTTTGAAAGTTACCGTGAGAAACAATGTAATAGTCATTCTAAAATGTAGAGCTTACATAGCAATAGCATGCCAACTTGTAAAATTAAGTCATTTTCATTTATAAAATTCTAAACCTCCTGTAAGATACAATAATGGGGCAATATTTTGCTTATTAAGGCTTTCAAAACTACTAAGAAATATCCAGTATACTCTTTTCTACAAAATAAAAATACTAATGTTAACATTACTATTATATTATGCCTTTTCTCACTCTACTGGTTAAATTATATCTCGATTCATAGATAGATGATCTTCATCTAATGAAAACAAAATAAAGCCAACACAACGTATCAGTATTCCATCAACATAATTAACTAGAACCTGATATATTTGTCACTTTCATTAAGCATGCCCATGATCATGAGTTACAGAGAAACTACCTTCACTATAATATTAGTCATACTTTAGTTTTGTAAGGAAGCAAAATGAATAAAATTCACTGATATCTTCTATAAGTAGAATAGAAATTATTTACTTGGTCTGTTTACCATTTAAAATGTGGCTGTTACAATCATTGTTCGTTTTCTGGTGACTGAAGTAGTTAGATTTTAGTCTAGTCATTGCCTTTGCAACTAAAGAGATATACATATTTACTTAAAATTTAATGTACATTGGTAATTGTTAAGTTTAGAAAATAAGCATGCTTCTACCTTCTAGAATTATAAAGTATAGAAGAGGAAAGAGTCAAGCAAACAACCAATGTTGTAGCCAATACTTGCCATGTGGAAGGATGCAAAAGCTCTACTAGAAGCACCAGGAAAAGGTGCTATCCAGTCATGAGGGTAATAGAGCTTATAAGTGGGGGAAGTGTTATAGTAATAGATCATCTTGTCAAACACGGTATTTTAAGAGAATTGGTATATTTTGTTATTAAACAAAATGCAAAGGGAAATGGTAGAAGATTATGAATTTTGAAAGGTAGGCTGGACTTAGAGCTAGAGGTCTCTCTCTCTCTCTCTCTGTGTGTGTGTGTGTGTGTGTGTGTGTGTGTGTGTGTGTGTGCAGCATGCACCAGCTTTCATGTACATGCAAACTTGAGCATGTAAATTTATTTGTATTTGTATATGACAGTGTGTGTGTGTGTGTGTGTGTGTGTGTGTGTGTGTGTGTGTGTGTGTGTGTGTGTGTATACATTCTTGAAGTTAGTTGAACTGGGGAAGTCTGGGGTAATAACATTTCCCTGTTAGGAACATCATGATGCTGTTTTAGCACAGAAGAAGTCTTTTCATTATCTTTTGCTAAAACTTTAGCTCTGAAAGTTCTGTAGCAAATCACATCTCATATCCAGTTTTAATCTTCCAATGACTGGAAAGGGTTGTTCACAAAATGGTTGACTTGGTGCAGAATGTTCCAATGAAAACAAGAAGAGTGGGCTTTCACTAACAGAAGGCACTCTTCAGAACACCTGGAAAGTACAGTATTAATTTAGGATGTCTGGCCATGGGTTCTCAGTAACCTATATAAATGTTTAAGGAGCTTGGGGCTTCTATTTGACGGCACATGATTTTAATATTTTGATAGCTATTAAGTAAATATTGTCAACATAGGCTTCTCTGTCATCCAAAGAGCTGAAATGCCAAGGCAGAAATGTGATCTCACTATACCTTAGGTATTCAGAAGCCAGAGTGAACAATAATGCCTAGTTATGTTTTTTTCATTTTTGAACTTTGAAACAGAAAATCAGATTTCAAATACATATCATGACAACATCATGATGTCATACTCAAAGAAACATAAGTGATAAAACATGTCATTGGTGTAATATGCTTGCTTTCAGTGATATAAGCATAAAATAAGGGGCATAAAGTAGAAGAGAAGGGTTAAAATTTTCCCTGATATAAACTTCTACTTACATGTTTCATCTTAGGCCTTGATAAATTAAACTTGGCCCAAAGCTGCTTCTGCATCCTGATTTCCTAGAGTCTAATGTGCTCCCTAACTGGTTTGTATCTAGCTGCAGGTCTCACTTGGAGTCTATCTGAATGTATCCTGAACACTAGTCAGAGCAGCTGGTTTTCAGACAATCACAAACAACTATTCCATTATCACATATGGCTATCTCTGGCCAACCAGGTGATTGGTTCCTGTAATATTCAAGGAGGAGTTTGTTTATATATAAGCTAGATGGGGCTCCTTACACTTTTCTTCATTCTGAGTACTGTGTGATTGACACACCATCCCGTGCTCACATAAACTCTGCTAAATTTAGTTTGTGTAAACTTTCTTTTAATAGTCTGAACCATATAAGGAAAGTCTTTTAAATTTATTCTGAAACAATTAGGCTTGTAAGAGTCTGATCTGCAGGACCTCTCTGTCTGTCTGTCTGTCTGTCTGTCTGTCTGTCTGTCTGTCTGTCTCTGTGTGTGTGTTTATATTTATTTCTCTTTGTTTATGTACAAATGTAGGATCCTGATATTGTTCCAAATGACCAGAAGACACCCAATATGCAATTGCAGAAAACAGCTTTATTCTTGAGAAAAACCAGCATGTTGGGGCTTATCCCAAATGGCTTCGACCCCAGGGAAGGGTAGGGCAGCCCCTTTTAAACCTTCTTAGGGGAATTCCAGCTGTGGGTAAATGTACTTTGAAGTGATTGGGTATAGACCCTTATTGTTACAGGAATCAATTTGTGATTGGCACATGACATCTGGTCAGCAACTGTGGCTGTCGTGTCAGGGGTCTGTCTGCTATGTCAGGGCTGTCTGGCTGAAAATAGCAGTAGTTTCTGCTTGTGGTCAGGTAGGACACTGATTGGCTACCCGCTTCATGCAAACTTTCTCTCTCTCTCTCTCTCTCTCTCTCTCTCTCTCTCTCTCTCTCTCTCTCTCTCTCACACACACACACACACACACACACACACACACACACACACAGAGGATCAGAAATTGCTTTGATAGTAAAATATAATAATATTAGAAAATAAAAACAATAAAAACTGAGAAGCATCCATGGCGGTGCACTCCTGTAACCCCAGCACTCAGTAGGTGGAGGCAAAATATTCAGAAGCCCAAAGTTAAACTCCAGTAAACAGTGAGTTTGAGGCCCACAAGGAATACATGGTACCTTGTCTAAATACTAAAGGAAAACTCAATGTAAATATAACTGTATAACAACACTAAAATCCTTAGAGGTGTTTTGAAGGAGAATAATTGATTCTAGATGAACTCCTTTAAAGTGTTATCAAGAATGAATATAACTGACTTCAGGTCCTAAAATTGCATGAAGAACATATATCTACATTGTTTGTGAGATGATATATTTTAATGCTATGCTTGTTGGTTAAATAGTAAAATTAAAATATAGTCATACTAAACAGTTTTAGATATGTTCCAGGTTTGGTAAAATATAGTGTTGGGTTGATTCCAACTTTGAGTAAGAGTTTGGTACACAGAAATTATTCACAATGGGGAAGTTATTTATCTTTATGAACTCTATTTTTCCCAACAAAATTTCCTATATCACATGATAGACTATCTACAGTAAGAATGTAAGATGACATTTCAAAAGTCTAACACATTGTTAAGTTCTCATAGATTCTTGGTATGACAGGGTATTTTTAGTGTGTGACTCTTCTACCTATTTCCAGGGTTGGGTCAGGTTGACAGCTTTCATTTTTGTTTTTAGTCATGGCATTTGTAACTATGTGTATCTTCGGAGAGGAACTGGAGAAGAGGCCATGGAGATTCCTTTGCAAGCTCTATGGGGATTGATACTTGGGAAGCAATGAGGAGAAAAGAATTGGACAAAGAGGAGGCTCAAGTCTGGTATGATCTCATCAGTCCATAGCAATCCCATAAAGTGTGCTGGGGCTGAAACCACCCTTTAGTATTTTCCTGACTCAGGCAGGGGACTCACCTTCACAGTAGCCTTACATACTCATTGCTTCTACATACTACTCACAGGTTAGGGAGTGGAGCATGTGTGGGTCTACTTTTCAAAATGAAGGAAATTCCCAGCATGGGAAACAGTCAAATGCCAGTCACCAATCATAGCTGCCAGCTGCTAGAATCCTGGGGGAAGGAGGTCCTCATTATTGAAAGGGGGACATGGGCCTCACACCACAGAGTTTACTACCCTGGTTAAGTGATGCTTTCAGTAGAAATACATTAGTCATGTTTTCCAAGTGGATTCATTTGAACAGGCTAACAAGTCAAATAGAGAACAAAGAGGGAGAAGACAAAAGACATGTTTAAAAATTACTGATTTATAAATTAAGCCTCTTAGCCAATTCTTGCTGTTTTCTTTCTTCAGTGCAACTTGAGAAGCTGGGAGGATAAGAGTGATATGGGTCCTAATTTCAACAAGAAATATTTGATCTGAGTAGAGAGTGGTCATTTTATAAGGAGCCCATTAACATTCTTGACTATTTCTTTGGTTATTCATTCCAAATAATAGCACATACATAATTTATAAAGAGTTAACTATCTAAGAAAATTCTTTGTTGGATTGTAGAGGGTAAGAAATTCAATAATCAAGATCTGTTAATTTTTCTTCAAGGTAAAACCACAGGAAAATTTCTTAAAAGTTAAATTAGAAATTTGGCATGGATTTTGAAATAAATAATCTGTCTAATTAATTCATTGAGAAAAATGACATGCTAGGTGAGAATGGGAAAAAAGATAAAAATGAATCTATGTATAAACTTGTGTCACAGCTAGCAGACACACCAGCAGTGACTCCAACATGTGCCTAGGTTTCCTTCATGTCACATTTTCAAAGACACGTACCTTCCAGGGAAATTCACCCTTTGGTCACACTGAAGGCAACCAAGCCAAGAAGAGTACAGAATTACAGATATTCAGTTTGAGCTTTAGATTCATAAGAAGAAAGCAATTAGCAAAGTAGAAAACTGTCCATATCTGTCCATTATCTATCTATCTATCTATCTATCTATCTATCTATCTATCTATCTATCTATCTATCCATGTATCTGTATTGTCTATACCTAGGTCATCTTTGCCTATGTAAATAAATTTCTGGACTTAGAAGTTAGAGGATGTTAAATGTCTGGAGTTTACAATCTATGAAAGAAACTCCATATTAAAGAGAAAGTAGAGTTTCCATTTCATACTCTCTACAACCCCCAACTAATGACCTAAAAAAATAATCCATGGATCAAGTCTGTGAAATGAAGTGATTTATTTCCCTCAGAGACCACAGAACCAAGGCTAAAAGGTCCACAAGTAAGATGTCCTTTCCACATAGAGTCTTGATTTCTTCTCTGTACCAGAACTAAGCAAACAAAACTAAAAATCAAAACATTGCAGATCCACCAGTAACTGTTCACATTAAAGGAGAGATATTACAACACACCACAATGACAAAGTCTTCAGAAATTATACCTCTAAATTAATAAACTTGCTGATTATAATTCCAGACCTGGGGGTTATTTTGGTGGACTATATTTGTTTATTTATGTGTGTTTGTATGTGTGTGGATGTGAATGTACAGTCTCTGTGTGTACAATGTGTGTTCTGGCTCATGTGCATGCTTGTGGATGCCAGAGGAGGACATGTCCTCCCCTACCACACCTAGTATGTTTGCCTTTAGACAGAGTCTTTTCTGAAACTGGAGCTGGCCACTTGTCAGCTAAGGATGGCAATCCTCTTTTGGGACTCCTCTACTGCTGAGATTTTAAGTGTGAGCAGCCATGCCTGTATTTTGTTTGTTTGTTTTTGTTTTGTTTTGAGGTGGGTGCTGGATGTCTGCGCTCAGTGCTCATGTTTTTGAAGATGTGTTCTTAGACACCATACCATCTCTTTGGCCAAGGTAGGCTGTAGATAAATGAACAAAATGTGTTTTTTTAACATTGGATGGCTCAGTCAATCTTGTCCTATATGATGAATTTATCATCAGATTTTATCAAGTTTGAAAACATTTAAAAATGCTGAGTCACAGACTATCTGATTTATTGGATATTTTGTATCATCAGCATTGTGCTATGGTCCTACTGTGCTCCTGGCTGCATTGCTGTTAATACATCATACACTGAGAACTAAGGAAGTTGTTCCAATTAGAGAGTGCCTTCGAAGTGAATCTTTTATTTAACTCTGAACTGTATTAAAGGGAAAAATTTTCTTGCTTTTACTCAAATTAGTTCAGAAGTAAAAAGAGAAAAAGGAAATAAACTATTCTCTGTGGAAACATGTTTCAACAGAAAGTATTTATTTTTAGCAGTAATGACATTAGAAGCTCTGAAACAATAACTTAGTGAAACTGAGAAAATGATTTATGCCGTTTTTTGTGCTTTACTCTACAAGCACTGATGGAGTGGTTAGTCTGTGGGTATCTTTTGTGCAAAGTGATAAAAAAGTGATAAAACATTGTGTTAGACTCTGCTTTTATGATCAAGAGTTCAAAATGATTTAATTGTAGGACCATAAATTAAAGTTGCCTAATCTAATATATGATTACATTAAATATTCATAACACTGAAAGAGATGGACAATACCTCCCCATGGACTGATACCTCCTCTGACAAGGCACTTTTTCTTAACACCAGTAGGTAGAAAAATAGACCCCCTTGGGCTCATCTGAAAACTCTGAGTGCTTTGAAAATAGCCTTTTTCCATGTCAGCTGCCTAGAGATTTGTTTGGTGGTTATTTAGTGTTCTGTCCCATTTAAACACTTTATAGGACATTGAGGAAAAGCTGACATGAAGCAAATATGTAGTAGTCAAGAGACTGTTGGAGAGAACTGAAAGTTGGTAACCTCCCAGGTTTCTGGGATTCAGGTCTAGACAAAGAGCCAAGAGAAGATGCTATACTGGTAGGGAGGCTGAGTTCTGAACCATGCCATTGGAGGAGAGGAGATTGTCCAGGGGCTCAAATTAACTTGTAAATGTGAATATTACTAATGGCAAGAAGGAGCCAGAGCAAATGTGTGCCTTGAACTGATCTGCTCCAGCTCATCAGTGAACTGATTAGGGATGCTGAATAGATGAAGAGGCTACAGCAGAAGAGTTGAGTCTTTCCTAATACCCTGCTGTCCTAAACAGCATGTCTAAGAGCTCATTGACTTTTAATCTAGTTACACTTCTCAGAAATGGAATGGTCCTATCAAGAAATCACTCTGTTCTGAAACTTGCACTCCTCAGTAAAGATACTCATTCCCAAACGACAGACTAAGAGCACAGGCATCTCTAACAGAGAAACAGATGTGCTGAGAACTTTTCATCTGAGGCAAAAATCCTCTAGGTATTAAAGGTTTTATATTATGATTTTTTTATTCACCCACAGCTCTGCAAAACCCATGGATATAAATTAGGAATGCTTATGATTCTCAGACTTGGAAAATGGGTTATTAAATCACCATCCCAGTACCACTCCTGGCTAAGGAGCTATTGGCAATATGTCACTGCAGGAGAGGGAGTCCAGAATGCTTCAGAGCAAGCCCACACACTTAAGAATATATAGGTATCAAGGCTGGAGTTAATGGATTAAAAAAGAAAAACAACAGAGGATGCACAGTTGTGTGTGTAGGGAAAGGGTCAGATCTGGGAAGAATCAAGAGAAGGAATTAATATGGTCAAAATATGCTGTATGAATTTCTCAAAGAACTACTTTTTAAAATAAGAGAAAAAAATAAAGGCAAAATCCTATCCAGTTTTCTGACAGTCTTGTCTGTTTTGTAATTGAATTGGCTCTTTGGAAGTGTGTGAATTCCTTATTGCTGAAGGGTCAGTACACACACTAAACCCAAACAAGAGCCAGGTACTCCTTGGGTCAAATAGACTCACCTCTTCATCCTTGCTCAGCACTGAGATGCAGTATCTTTTCTCCAGCCTTGATTTCCTTTCTCTACTTTGCCTGTCTTAAAGCTGACCTATAAAGTCTATATCATGTAGAATGGACAACATGATCCACCAAATAACATGAATTAACATGGTGGTTCTGATAATCAACTGTGTTTATGCCTTGGTGATTGGTGAACAATAGATAGTCAATTTTCTTGTTTATTTCTACAAGAACAAAAGATCTTTTTTGTCTTGTTTCCAACAACATTGGACTATGATAAAAATTAACAATTAACTTTCTTTCAATTCTTCAAATAGCATCTTATTAAATGGTGGAGGCAGGTCTATAATTTACAATCATCCAGCCCCAACTGCTAAGTACTAGGATTATTGCATGTGCCCCCAGCCCTAGCCACAGTTTTTTTTTCTTTCTTTGTTTTATGGCCATGTTTTTCTTGAGCTGCTTAACTACCTGCATAATTGTTATTCTTACTAAAGACTGGGATCAATGATTCTACTTTCCTTCTTGTGGGTTTTAGACAATGTTTGGGAACATATTGTGCAGCCAAAGAATACAGTGATGGTAAACTTTGTAAAGTATGATAAATATATTATACTTTTGAAGTCTACAGCTTTTAAACTTGTTATCCAAATTTAAAAGTCACTTATGTAGCCTAGGAAAGCGAGACTCCTCAGTTTCTTTATTCAAAAATAAAAGTAGAGCAAAGTCTATACACTGTCTTCCTATATTTTATGGTCTGTGATTGATGTCACCAAGTAAGCAGGAAAAGGAAGGATCACCCAAGCTAGGTGCTCACTCTGCCTTGGCCATACATTTTGTTTCAATTTAGGAAGTGACATTGGAGTGTAAACAATGGAAATAGGAGCTCTTTAGTCAACTATACCACTGGTAAATGTGTAACAATCTCTCTTATTCTTCAAACTATAGGTAGCCAATTACAGCCTAGAAAGCAACAGGTTGCTGTGATGGTCAGTATTGTAGTTACTTATGCCTTAAAAGTACTGATGTTAGGGATAAATACTGAACTACTACAGGAGGTCCAGTAGATTTTCAAGCGGGATACTCCCTGAGCCAAGATACATAGGGGTGGGCCTAGGCCCTATCCCAAATGATATGATAGACCCTGAGACCCCTATGGAATGTCTCACCCTCCCTGGGGAATAGAAAGGATGTGTGATAAGTAGAGTTTTAGTTGGGGGGGTGGTAGGGGAAGAGGGGAGGGAGAGGGAACTGGGGTTGACATGTAAAACATTCTTGTTTCTAATTCAAATAAAATACAAGGACTGATGTTGTAAGGGTTCCTAATAAAGTTGAGATTTTCAAGTGTCCAGGAAAGTATGTCTTCCATACATTCCTCCACAAAGCCTGAGATTCTGGGATCATATGGTAATGCCAGGTGCTGTTCCAACAGCCTGAGAATAGAGATTTTTGGAGTAACTGTTAATGGGAACAATGTCTCAAAAACAACTGTTTATACTTTTGTTTGACAGAAGCAAGGCTATTTGTGGACAATCCTATGATGACTGTGTCTGCCTTGTAACGTTTACTTGGTCAGTCTGTATTGGATATAAATTCATCAACTAGTCAGTCACTGCTCTATATTGACTTTAAGGTTATCATCCTCAGAACCAAATCCGAGCCACATGGCTCTCAGCCACATCTAAAATATAACTCCAGTTGGTAGAGTTCAGAAATCAATGTCTTGAACCATGTTGCCTCCTACTTTCTCTTGACATTACTCATTGAGTATTGACTTCTTGTCTATTAGGAACCCTCACTGTTATGGGTAGACCACTGGTTCTTCTTTGCTCCTAAGACATGCTATAGCCCATTCTGCCTTTCAGATGCTGCTTGACTTTTTACTTTTTGAAGTGATGCAGTTTTTTGTACACACCCGATGAAACCCTGCCCACCTAACAGCTTTCCAGATAACAACTCTTTCTGTATGCTTAAATCACCACATTATAACAGACTGTTCTCTCCTTACTTAGATTGTTCTCTCTTAGGGGTGAAGGGCTGTATCTTAACTTTAGGCCTCCAACATCACTTAGTTTACAGCATTGAATTATTTTTTAAAGAATAAATTCACTAATTTGCCTCATTTAGTATATTCATATCATTAGCCAAAAGGGATTGGGTAGAATTGGATGAAATATTTGTGGATAGATTGTTTGGGCCTTTCTAGTGATGGGTTTAGTAATAGACTCACTCCAAATCATCCAGTTTGCCAGGTTTGTAAAATAAGGCCTCAGGAAAGAGTGCAATAAAAACAGAAGCAATCCATTTTCATCAGAGCAATCCTGCTTTTTTTTTTTTTTTTGGTGGACTTAGAACAATCCCATTTTTTCAACTTGTACCTTTGAAATGCAGTCCCAAAGCTACTGTTTGCATATGAGATGACAACACACAATATATGTAGATAATTTTCAAAAGTACTACCCGGGGATTTAGCTAGTTATATCTACAAACCAATATAAAAATATAGAATTCATAAATAAACTAGTTCAAGAGTTAAGACCACTCTTTTGATGCACCTCTATACCTGTTGAGATGCAGAATATTATCATTTAGATCTTCCCACCTCTCAGCCTTGAGGTTTGGCTGACTCATTTCATCCTACTGAGTGGTGATATACTAAAGCACACTGCCCTTCTTTTCCAAATCACTGCTTTCAGCCCTGTCCTTCTGTCACCCATTGGCAGAATCAGCAGTCATATTGCAGGTTGCAACACCCAACACCCAGAGCTTCAGACAGGGACTTGCTCTGTGCTCTCCCAGGTTCCTCTCTTTAATGTTCTATCTCCAGATTGTCTCTGCCTACGCTTTGGCTTTCACAGCAGATCTAGTAATCATAACTTCCTTTCTGCACTCTGACTTTCAGGGTCTTCCTTTAGCCTCTCTGATACAGGCCTGCATCAGCTCATAGGGCCTCTCAAAGCTCCCTTCCTGATAAAAACCCCATTTCTCACTCTAAAGCACCATTACTGCCCAGACATGAATCTACCAAGAAATATGGGCAAAAGGGGATCCTCATGTTGCTGTATCTGTGACACTAGCCAGGGTTTGAAATACTTGAGAGATTTGTGATGAGCAAATGGGTTGATACTTCAGTTTTGATGCTACAAAATATCGTAGGTGTACCCATATTTCCAGAAATTACTTCAAATATGTTAGAACATAAGTCTTATATTGCCTTAAAGCTAAAGATTTTTCACTCCAAAGATTAACCGTAATATGAATTATAACTATGCATAAGGTTGGCATAGAGCAGTGGGCCAGTTTTACATCTCTTAAGGAAAAGATAGCATATGGGCAAAGAGGGTAGATCATCCATTCATGAAAAATACCAAAGATATTAATTTATAGAAATGATATCATCCCCAAATGGACATACCTAAAAAGCAACAACAAAAACTCTTTTATCTTTTAACTTTTCAAAGTCCATTAATTTATGTATTGTTATTTTAAAATGTAGGGCATACTTCTATATAGACAGTCATTGATCATTTCAGATATATTATACTTTTTATCTCTCATTGTTCAAAATGTTTATTTATAGCTAATCTTGAGAAGATATTCTTTTATCAGTTTATTTTTATATGGGTAATAGTTTGGGTTCTGATAAAAATCTTAGGAGTGTATAATTAAGTCAAATTAGAGGAAAGAAAAATCCATGCAAGTTGTAAAAAATGAATTTGATGCAATCTAAATATACTATACACAACTTAGCCAATCATAACTGGTTTCTCAATGAGATGGTTAATAATTTATTTAGAAAGTGCTTCTAAAATTTTCTCCTCTTTTAGCTGCAAAGTCAATGGATAATTTGAATGAAAGTGTTCACTTTGTGTCATATTGACAAATGCAATAGAGTTCATTTTCCCCTTTCTAAATGAAAGGATTTGATTGGGATATAATTTGAGAAGGATATCAGAAATTATCTGATCCAGATTTTTACTTCCTGTTGTAAATATAAAGCTCAAGGAAGTACCTGTGGCTGACAATTCAAAAAATTACTACATTTAGGTCTAAGGCTGGTCCTTTTTTTGGTATCACAGAATGTTTAGCTAATTCTAATGCAAAGTAAGTTTCACCATTTGTATTCATTGTCATTATAGCATTCTGATGTTTCTCAAGTTATTTTTTAGCAAAAAACCCACCATCATACTAACAATATACTTTATATTAAGTTTTTAGGCAGAAATGTAGTTGGATCAAACTTGTCAGTCAATATAGAAAGAAAATTCTGGCCCATATTACTGTCCTCACCATTTATTCCATGGCCTTTCTCCCTTTCTCACTAATTTGCTCCTTCATGTCACAATGAATCCTTGGAGCATTGGCCTTCCCTCACTTCTTCATGGGGTTCAGAAACTGAGGTTGTCTCTGCTATGCAGTGCACAGCACTTCTCACTCTATTTGGTTGGTTACTATCAGATACACACTATTCAATATTACTAAAATACAAACATTGGACATACAAGAAGCATACATGTTCATGAATTTTTATTGGAAGCTAGTGAACATGTCTGACTATAGGTCATGGAGTTAACCTTCTTAGTTTAGGAAAAACTGGTAAGCCTCCAGAATTTTTACTATTCTGGAGTAGGAAGTAGGGCAGACTCATTTGTTATAATATAGTTACAGCTAACAATTCTTTAAATAGTAGAGTAGCCACATTATATGGCAATACAACTTCTAGAAACAGCATGGAAACATTTAAGTTATCACTCAACTAATTTAGCAAATACAAAGAAACCAGACTCACATGCTAATGAATTGCAAAGTTCTCTATGTTCTTTTTGGCCTTTCATAGATGAAACATTTTTACATTTGAGACAAAACACATAAAATTAGCACTCAAGAAGAAAAAGTAGAAACACTTACAGCCCTGATGCTTTCAAAATGTCCACCTTCTTTCTCAAAGTCAATAGGTTGTCCTTTTAGTGTCCAGTAGAAAGTGACATCCAAACTGGAATCATGGATGGCTTTGCAGTTGAGGACAATGCTCTCTCCAACAGTTAACTCTGTTCTTTTAGGAGTGAGCTCTATCCTTGTGGGTTCTATTTTGAAAACACAGGCATTAGTGTAATCACCACCACC
The DNA here is from genome assembly GCF_003668045.3 of Cricetulus griseus. Taxonomy (NCBI): domain Eukaryota; kingdom Metazoa; phylum Chordata; class Mammalia; order Rodentia; family Cricetidae; genus Cricetulus; species Cricetulus griseus. The sequence continues at coordinate 123,919,463 of NC_048597.1, forward strand.
CCCACACACCTTAAACTGTAGAGAAAGCTTAGACATGGAACATGTGCAGCTGCTTCAGATACCTGCACAGATGATGATTGTATCTCCAACTATGTCATCAAAAACTGAAATACTAGGGTTTTTGGCAGCTGCACCCCCTCCAAATGACTCTCTTAATGGAGCTAAAAACATAATCACACAGCACTGGACTAGTTTTGTGCTCTTCTAAACTCTCTATGAGTTGGGAGGAGGCATAGAAGAGAGACTGTCTAATTATAAAATACAGTTTTTGATAATTTGTGGTTGATTTAACTATATAAAACCTTTAAAGAGCTGGGTGATTACGGTTTTATTGCAGCAAAAATATTCTAACTGCTAACAACTGAATTTCAAAACTGACATTTTAAATATTATTTTATGTACTTAGAGGAACATTGAACCAATAAAATGGCATTAGTCATGTATCCAATGATTAAGGTTAAATGACTGTGATGTGTCATGAATAAAGAAGGAGGCGACAGAGATAGGTCTTTGTTTTCTCCTTCCTCATTAGAGTCCTAACTGTAGACAGGGGAAGAAGACAGGCCCGGGGCTTAGCAACAGCCTTCATTTTCTTCTATACTCTATTGCTTGTGAGCATATCTTTCCACAAGAAAACACAATTGCTAGCTGTCTATGGGGTCTTTTCATACCTAACACCCTTCAGAGCAGTTCCGAGAAAAACACAAGCTGAGGGCAAGAGTGATGCTTTAAAGATGAATGCTCTTGGGGTTATACCATGTTTGGTAATCTAAGTCATGGCTTCACAGATAGCACAGGTAAGCGGTGTGCTGTAGTGGAAGGTTTGTGGGGATGAGGCTTTAGGAAGCCACTACTGTGAAATACGAAGCATGTTAGCTGTTATCTTACCTTTGACAGACAGGGAAGCTATAATCTCTGCGGAACCGAAGATGTTCACCCCTTGGCAAATGTACTTTCCCTCGTCTGCTTTAGAAGCATTTAGAATCCGCAGGCTTCCATCTGGAAGAATAGCTATTCTGAAAAGTATTAAAAAGGTTTGTTCCTGTTTCATTGCAAAATAAACGGCAAGAGTTTCCAATAGAGTTCAAACCTCCTCTCAGTTAATAATAAGTAAGATGAAGGAACCATGTTGAAAATAGTGGTAGATAACTTCTCTTCAAGATTAGATGCAATAAACCCATTTAATAATCTTCTTTTATACAAAAGATGAAATGTACAAGTTACTTTTCTTGTTATAGGTTTTGACAGCTAATTTTGAAAGTGATAGAGAAAGGTTACTCCGAATTTAGATATTTTAGCTTGATGCTCTAATATCATGTAGCCATATTTTACTACCAAGCTAAGGTATTTCACCTTATACCAAAAGTGACCCCCAACATCAAATAGAAAAGGAAACAGCATAAGAATGCAGAGGAGGACATCTACAGACACAGAATTAACTGTACACAGCTGAGAGATGATTAGTGGCTTGCCCAGCAACATGCTGGGTTAGCAGGCATGGAGATGTGGCCTGCTAACCCAGCTGCTCATGCTGCACTCTGAAGCATAGCAATGTGTTGTTCTAGTCTGCAACTGGGCTCTTGCATGACCTTTGGTAAAAACAGACCTTCAGTTTTCTGTAAAAGTGAAAAATTAAAGCATTATTAAACATTTCAGAAGTTCAGTGCAAATGAGACTGGCATTTGGAATTACTACATTCCCCTATGTATTTATCATTCGGGGAATTTATGCACCTCAGATTTAATTAGCACTTGGGTCATTTTCTCCCTCCCATGTTTGTTCAGTGTAACCCATTATTTTACTAGCACAGCAATCCTCACAAGCCACTTGAAACTCAGAAGCAAGCTTTGTGATTTTAGGTGATGCTGAATCTAAAACCCCAGAATTAAACCCTAAGGTTTCTGACAACAGCTTACTCCATGGTAATATCATACTAAACTGTGAAAATTAAAGAACAATATCTACATTTGGTTTAGCTGAATTACTTCATCTTATTTTAGGTCGTTATGTTCACTATTGATTATTGCCCAAGGCTGACAGCTATTTAGAGCTTTGAACATCATGACAATTGATAAAAGATTCTAGGTTGCTTAAAAGGCACTGTCTATAATGAACTTACGCATTGCCATGAATAAAGATATCAATTTAAAAACATCATATGGTTGTCACTATAGTTCAGTCTTGATTTGCAAGATGTAAGCAGGAAGATCAAGCCAGACTGAGAATAGAAAATTTTGTCTTCTGGTTCATCTAGACAGATGCTACTTGAGATGCATGGAACTTACAGAGTGTGAAAAAACTTTGCAGTCTATGGTTGGAGTAATAGCTTAGTAGTTAAAAGCACTTGTTGCCATGCAAAGGACCTTAGTTCAGTTCCCAGAACCTGTGTCAGGGAGCTCATAACTGCCTGTAATTCCAGCTCCAGGAGAAATGACACCCTCTTCTGGCCTCCATGTTTACACACACACACACACACACACACACACACACACACACACACACACACACTTAAAAATTAAAGAAATCTTTTATTAAAATTTACATAAACTAGGTTGTGGTTGTGCATGCATTTAATGCCAGCACTTAGTAGGCAAAGGTAGGTATATCTCTGTAATTTCAAGTGAAGTCTTGTCTACAGAGCAAGTTCTAGGGTATCCAGAGCTACACAGAGAAAACCTGTCTTAAAAACAAAACAAACAACAACAACAAAAGTTATATAATCCCTCAGTATGGACAACATAGAGTTCTGTTTATTATTTGAGAATTGCTCATTTATTATCAAGCAAGAGGATGGTGAGCTTTTTCAGTATATCTCTACTAGACATAATACACACCACATATTTGAAAGTAAAAATTATAGTTTATATACAAAACTCTGAATTTCATGAACAATATATATACTGTGGAAATTTTTCTAAATTACTATAATTTCCACAGATTGTTAATATCTTAAGATATTTAGATTTTGCCAATTTAATAAAACTTACCATAACAGTAGAGACATTTGACTTTTTCAGAGAAATAAACGTATCTTAGCTACTGGTAGGATTTAAGCTCTTGATTTAAGATGAATGCAATCTTTGTGCTAAAAGACACCCTAGTTTTCTTTCTGGCACAGCCATATCTGATGGGAACAGCAAAAGTCATAAGGCCAACACAGCTGTTTGACCAAGATCCAGCAAAGCTGAGCCACATGATGGTTGCCATGTCACCTTTGGTTTTCTTCTCCACCTGTTGCATACTTGGGTGACTTTAATATTTTTACAATTTGGGGATATTGGATAGATGGAAATTTTCTTATGAATCTTTTAGGCCTTCTCCCAGGAGTATTGCTTCTAAGCTTCCTCAGGGTGGTCCTGAACATACCACCCCTCCCACTTTTAGGGAGATATGCTTATCTACTTGAAGTTCTTCCTTATACCTTGGAGGTTGTGACACACACAAAAAAGCCAGTAGTCTCTTTATGAGGCTATGAGACACTCTTGAAACATCTGTCCCTGTACTTACCCAGGAACAAGTTATTCAAAAGAAAGTAAACTCAAAAAGGTCAACAAGATGCAGTGGGCTTGAGGAGTTTGTCACAGCTCAGATTGCAAGCCTCTTCCTACTATACACTCAGGCAATTATGTGGAATATACAGTAACAAAGTTACATCAGCTGAAGTTACCATGCCCTCCATAGAGATTAACATTTCTAGGCAAAGAATGATGTAGAAAGATGCTAAAAGAATGAGATGTCAGGACCTTCTTTTCTTAGAAAAGTTAGCACATGCCAAGCCACTGTGGTGTTATATGACCAAGGAACAACAGAATGCCATGATTAGACATATAGACAAATTCCATAAAGATATAAAATGTAAACATTCTATTATGACCGAATTTGAATAATAACTGCATCAGTTTTGGCCTGAGGACATTTCTTGGGCACTCTGACCATTAAGAGTTAAGAATACACTGCTTGGGATGTAGCTGTATGCCTGGCATGGCTTGAAGATTGTTTTGGTCTAGTGTCCTTGTACCCCCCAAAGCTACTATCCTGATACCAGACTGTCAGATGCCTCTAGATTCTTAAAAATTGACTTATGGGGTTAATGAGTAAGAACGGTTATAAAAGATAATTATTTATCAATGATGTCAAAACTTAGGGGAAATGATGACTAAAAATGAGTAAAATGAAATGAAACACAAGTACAAAAACAAAATGTATGATCTATGTTTTTTTTTTTTTTTGCAACAATATGAAAGGTGATGGAGGAGTGCTTCCCTGGTACATGAGCTAGCTTGTTGGAGCCCTCTCCCCAGGGCAGCATGCCATGCTCATCCTTAAAACATGGGAGAGGGGCCTGGCCCTGCCCCAACCTATTGTGCCAGACTTTGTTTAACTCCTCATGGGAGCCCTTACTAGTTAGGAGGAGTGGACTTGAGGTGGGCTGGGGGGAGGTGAGGAGTGGTGGGAAGAAGTGAGGGGGGCGGGAAGAGGGGTGGGAGGGAGAACTGTGGTTGGGATGTAAAAGATAAAAATAAAAAAATAAAAAAATAAAATAAGGAAGCATGCTGGCTGACAGTCAGTCAGGCTTTAAGATTCTCCAGACTACTATTGCCTGGCTCCCTCCCTCCCTTGCCTACTCCTTAATACCCTGGTGGGACCTGTCCACTGCCAGGGATGGCGCCTCATCTTTCTGTTGTTGTGATAAATTATCTTGACAAAAAACAAGTGATAGGGAAAAAAGAGTCTATTTTAGCTCAAAATTCTAGGTCACCGTCCATCATAGCAGAAAGGTTAAGGCAGAAGCTCGAAGCAGGTGGTTGTATCCCTACCCAAGGGTAGAAAGAGGATGAATGCATGCGTGCTTCTCAGTATGCAGCTTGTTTTCAACACATATGCAGTCCAGGATCCCTTGCCTAGGCCACGGAGCTACTCACAGGTGACTGCATCTTTCCATACAAGTTAACATAATCAAATAACCTCCACAGACATGTCCACAGAGTAACATGCTCTAGAAAATTATTTATTGAAATGTTTTTCTAGGTGATGCTAGATTATGTCAATTTGACACTTAAAATCAACCATCACATTAAGTAACACATCTTTTTTTACAAAGATGATATATGAACATTCCTGTACTTTGGACAGTGAGTGAGGATGAAGATTTTGAATGCTTTGATATTCATCTATTAAATAGAAATGCCATTTAACTAAAATCTTCTGATTTAAAATGTTAATCTTCACCTTTTTTAACTTGGAAAAGACAGAGCAGGTAATGAATGATATTTACATCACAATGTCTGGCTACCACACACATAATGACTTAGATAATTGAAGACTAAATTAATATTTCCTGCCTCATTATCTTCTCCCTCTTTTGTTGCTATTTCACTGATACATTTCTGGATGTTCAGACTTGGGGACTAATTCTGTTTAAGGCTTTTTGCACTTGGAATTGGGGAGTAAAGGAATGGGGAGGAGGAGATTTGTAGGGAGTGGGAAGTGATTTGAGAAATGCAAAGAAGCATATTACTTGCTATGAAGCTCTACAAATTGTGATCTCTAGATTCCATGAGGATTTTTTGTTATCACCTACAACTAAGGACTGGGTCATTATTAGTCTTTCCATTGCCCTAGACTATCATCAAGATCCTGCATGTTGCTAACTCATAGGGCATGTAGCTAACACTGTGATGTGTGTTTACTTCTAAACATCATGGCCAGTTTCATTTTCATCTTGGTTCTCCTGTTGCACATATTCAGTTAGTTTAGACATTTCCAAATAGACTGTGTGTCTAAGAATATGATCTATTTTGATGCTGCCATATTGTTTTTTTTATTGTCTAAATCACTTTCTGTTGTAATGGCAGAGGATCTAAGAGAGTTAACTTAAAAGGAGGACAGGCTTAAGTGACTCACTGTCGGAGGTTTTCCTCTGTGTTCTGCTGGCTCCATTGCCTGAGCCAGTCGAGGAAAGGCAGAAGATCATGGAGGTATATGTTAAGTAGAAAACCCAATCACCTCACAGCATCCAGCAAGCAGAGAGGAGAGAATGGCCTAGGGACAAGTTATGCCCTTACAGAGCATACCCAGAATGACCTGCTTCCTCAAACCTCTGCACTGCCTCGGAGTTTTCCCCATGCTCAATAAATAGTGTCGTAACGCTACTATTAAATAAGAAACGCATCCAACTAATGATGGCACTGGCATTTTCATGATTCAATAACCTCTTGGTAGTCTCAACAGTATCTGACCCCTAAAAGTGACTAGATTTTCACTGCTAAAGCTTGATCTACCTTCCCTTTACTGTGTCCTTCCCGTTGCCCCTTCCATACCATTTCCTTGTATCTCTTCCCATTCCCTTCCCTTCCTTTTCTTCCTCTGCTTTTAAAAATCATGTTTTTTTATTTTAACACCTTGCTGCCTTTTTTCTATTTTTTACTGAAATGGACTTTTTCATACAATATATCCAGATAGCAGCTCCCCTTCTCTCAAGTCCTCTGCTATCCTCTCCACCTCCCCTCCCATCTGAATCTACAACCTTTTTTTTCTCTTATTAAAAAACAAATAGGCATCTAAAGAATAAAAACAAAATAAGATAAGACAAACAGAAGAAAAGAAGAAAATTTGTTAACTTTATCTATGCATGGAATTGAGAGAAAGAGAAGGAGGAAGGATAGGGGTATTTTTCAGTTCTTGTAAGGTCACAGATGTCGTGTATTTGAACACTATCCTTAAGACTTCTTTAACCAAATTACCCCATAAAAGCTCAAATATACACATGACATGTAATTTTCTATTATATAATTGCATTTGCATACTTCGTGCCTCTGCTCCTCACATTTCTCAATAAAATTTGTTGCCCTTTTCCTCTTTAGCACACAGCATCCTTTTGGAAGTGAGGGCATAATGGCACAAGTATCTCTCCCCATCAGGCTCATCTCCTGCTACCGTCTTTCCTCCCACCCCATTGCTGGGAACAAGGAAACATACTAATGAGGATAATAGGGGCCAGCTTCCTGGATCAAATCATAGGCAGGAGGAGAGTGTGTCTAGAGAGAAAGAGGGATGCATGCACAAGGATACAACCATATGCACAGATAGGAAAATGCAACCTTGTGACATGGGAGTTTAGAATAGAATGTAACTAGACTTGTCAAACCTCATTTTACAGATCAAAAAAAAAACTATAAGCCAATGAAATAAAAGTGCTGTGTTTGAGCCCATCAGTTACTATAAGAAGAAAAAGCTATCAATAATTCCCATGTGCTGTTCTGCAGAAAGTACTTGTGACAGTTTTCTATTGCTCCATGGCACATGATAACAAACTTGAAAGCAGAAATATCTTTGATTACTTCTTTCCTTATTTAGAAGCTGAAGGACAGATGACCTACATGGATTTGTTGTTTAAAATGTCCCAAATGTTCAGGGAAATTCAGGTATGACAGGGTAGGGTTGTATCTGTTTGCTGCGGAGACCGCATTCCAAGCTCATTCCTCAAAACTGAGTAGAATTCATGGCTGTCAATGGTGCTGTTTCATTGCTAGCTTTTAGATGAATGTTGCTCTTACATTCCAGTAGCTTCTTGAAGTCCTTGGCGTCTCCACCACATTGTATTATATTACATACTATAGCAGACTGCATTATCATCTTCTTCTTCTTCTTCTTCTTCTTCTTCTTCTTCTTCTTCTTCTTCTTCTTCTTCTTCTTCTTCTTCTTCTTCTTCTTCTTCTTCTTCTTCTTCTTCTTCTTCTTCTTCTTCTTCTTCTTCTTCTTCTTCTTCTTCTTCTTCTTCTTCTTCTTATTATTATTATTATTATTATTATTAATTCAAGTTAGGGAACAGGCTTGTTTCACATGTAATTCCCCTCTCCCTCTCCCTCCACTCACCCCCATTCCTTCTCCCCCACCTCCAACCTACCCACCACCGCATCCACTCACCACTCCCCAGGCAGGGTGGGGCCCCCAACTGGGGCTCCACTAAGTCCACCAAATCTTCCTGTGCTGGGCCTAGGCCCTTCTCCATGTGTCCAGAGACAGAGCGCATCCCTTCAAGTGGGATGGGCTCTCAAAGTCCCTCCCACACACACCAGGGCAAAACGCCAGTCCACCTCCGGAGGCTCCCAGGAGTGCAGGGGCCTCCCCATTGGAATCCATGATCAGGGGGCTGGATTAGTCCCATACTGGCCTCCCAAAGAGCATCTGGGGTCGATATGCTTTCCCTTTTTCAGGCTAAATGTTTCTGTGGGTTTCTCCAACCTGGTACAGACCCCTTCGTTCTTCATTCCTCCCTCTCTTCAACTAGGTTCCCGAATTCAGCTCAGTGTATTTCTGTGAATGTCTGTCTCTGCTTCCATCAGCCACTGGATGAGGACTCTAGGATAGCATAGAGAGTAGTCATCAATCTCATTCTAGGGGAAGGGCTTCTAGGCAATACTCTCCTCCACTGCTCGGACTGTCAGATCGTGTCATCCTTGTAGGTCTCTGGAGATCTCCCTAGTTCCAGATCTCTTCTCAGACCTATAGTGGCTCCCTCTGATATGGTATCTCTCATCCTGCTCTCTCTCATCTATTCTTCCCCCAACTCAATATATCTGTTCCTCCATTTCTTCTCCTCTACTCTTCTTCTTATGCTCTTATTGTGGCAGCACCCACTCCCCTACCCTCATGCTCTCGATTAGCTCAGGAGTTCATGCCACTTCCCGTTCCTGGGGTCCATTTATCCCTTAGAGTCATTCATGATTTTTAGTTTCTTTGGGGAAGCAGATTATAGGCTGGTAAACATTTACTCTATGTCTAAAAATCATATATGAGTGAGTACATACCAAGTTTGTCTTTTTGTGATTGGGTTACCTCACTCAGGATGGTTTCTTCTAGTTCCATCCATTTGCCTGCGAATTTCAAGATTCCATTGCATTTTTCTGCTGAGTAGTACTCCATTGTATAAATGTACCACATTTTCTCTTTCCATTCTTCAGTTGAGGGGCATCTAGGTTGCTTCCAGGTTCTGGCTATTACAAACAATGCTGCTATGAACATGGTTGAACATATGTCCTTGTTGTATGAACATGCAGTATTTGGGTATATACCCAAGAGAGGAATGGCTGGATCTTGAGGTAGGTTGATTCCCATTTTTCTGAGCAACCACCATACTGATTTCCAAAGTGGTCTAACAAGTTCACACTCCCACCAACAATGGAGGAGTGTTCCTTCTTCTCCGCATCCTCTCCAGCATAGCTTGTCATTGGTATTTTTGATTTTAGCCATTCTGACAGGTGTGAGGTGGTATCTCAGAGTTGTTTGAGTTGCATTTCTCTGATGGCCAAGGATTTTGAGCACTTTCTTAAGTGTCTTTCAGCCATTTCAGATTCCTCTGTTGAAAAATCTCTGTTTAGTTCTGCACCCCACTTTTTAATTTCATTGTATGGTGTTTTGGTGGCTAGCTTCTTGAGCTCCTTGTATATTTTGGAAATCAGTCCTCTGTCAGATGTGGGGCTGGTGAAGATCTTTTCCCATTCTGTGGGTGGTCGTTTTGTCTTACTGACTGTGTCCTTTGCCTTACAGAAGCTTCTCAGTTTCAGGAGGTCCCATTTATTGATTGCAGACCTCAGTGTCTGTGCTTCTGGTGTGATGTTCAGGAAACGTTCTCCTGTGCCAATTTGTTCAAGGGTTATTCCCACTTTCTCTTCTAGAAGATTCAGTGTGGTTAGGTTTATGGAGAGATCTTTGATCCATTTGCACTTAAGTTTAGTGCATGGTGACAGGTATGGATCAATCTGCAATTTTCTGCATGTCAGAATCCAATTGTGCCAGCACCATTTGTTGAAGATGCTATCTTTTTTTCCATTGTATGGATTTAGCACCTTTGTCAAAAATAAGGTGTTTGTAGGTGCGTGGGTTGATATCTGGGTGTTCAATTTGATTCCATTGGTCTATCTGTCTATTCTTGTGCCAATACCAAGCTGTTTTCAGAACTATGGCTCTATAGTAGAGCTTGAAGTCCGGGATGGTTATGCCTCCAGAAGATCTTTTATTGTAAAGAGTTGTTTTGGCTATCCTGGGTTTTTTATTTTTCCATATAAAGTTGAGTATTGTTCTTTCAATGTCTGTGAAAAACTGTGTTGGGATTTTGATGGGGATTGCATTGAATCTGTAGATTGCTTTTGGTAGGATTGCCATTTTTACTATGTTAATTCTGCCTATCCAAGAGCATGGGAGATCTTTCCACTTTCTGCTATCTTCTTTAATTTCTTTCTTTAGAGTCTCAAAGTTCTTATTGTATAGGTCTTTCACTTTTTTGGTTAGTGTTACCCCCAGGTATTTTATGTTGCTTGTGGATATTGTGAAAGGTGATGTTTCCATGATTTCTTTCTCATTGAGTTTGTCATCTGTATACAGTAGGGCTACAGATTTTTTTGAGTTAATTTTGTATCCTGCTACCTTGCTGAAGGTGTTTATCAGATGTAGGAGTTCCCTGGTAGAGTTTTTCGGGTCACTAATGTAGACTATCATGTCATCTGCAAATAGCGAAAGTTTGACTTCATCCTTTCCAATTTGTATCCCTTTGATCCCCTGTTCTTGTCTTATTGCTCTTGCTAGAACTTCAAGTACAATATTGAAGAGGTATTGAGAGAGTGGACATCCTTGTCTTGTTCCTGATTTTAGAGGAAACACTGAGTTTCTCTCCATTTAGTTTGATGTTGGCTCTTGGTTTGGTGTATATCGCGTTTATCATGTTTAGATATGTTCCTGTTATTCCTGTTCTCTCCAAGATCTTTATCAGGAAGGGATGTTGGATTTTGTCAAAGGCCTTTTCAGCATCTAGTGAGATGATCATGTGGTTTTTCTATTTCAGTTTGTTTATATGGTGGATTACATTGATGGTTTTTTATATGTTGAACCATCCTTGCATCCCTGGGATGAAGCCTACTTGATCGTGGTGGATGATTTTTCTGGTATGTTCTTGGATTCGATTAACCAATATTTTATTGAGTATTTTAGCATCAATGTTCATGAGGGATATCAGTCTGTAGTTCTCTTTCTTAGTCTTATCTTTGTGTGGCTTGGGTATCAAAGTGATTGTAATCTCATAGAAAGAGTTTGGCAATATCCCATCTGTTTCTATTGTGCGGAACAGTTTGAGGAGTACTGGTATCATCTCTTGTTTGAATTTCTGGTAGAATTCGGCAGTGAAGCCATCTGGTCCTGGGCTTTTATTGGTTGGGAGGCTTTTGATGAATGTTTCTATTTCATTTGAGGTTATGGGTCGATTTAAACTGTTTATCTGATCTTGATTTAATTTTGGTAAGTGATATTTATCCAGGAAACTGTCCATTTCCATTAGACTTTCGAATTTTGTGGAGTACAGGTTTTCAAAGCATGACCTAAAGATTCTCTGGATTTCCACAGTGTCCATTGTTATATACCCCTTTTCATTTGTGATTTTGTTAATTAGCGTGCTGTCTCTCTGCCTTTTGGTTAGTTTGGCTAGAGGTTTGTCTATCTTGTTGATCTTCTCAAAGAACCAACTCTTTGTTTCATTGATTCTTTGTAATGTTTTCCTAGTTTCTACTTTATTGATTTCAGCTCTCAGGTTGATTATTTCCTGGCGTCTACTCCTCCTTGGTGAGTTTGCTTCTTTTTGCTCTAGTGCTTTCAGTTGTTCTGTCAGTTCTCTAATGTGACTTTTCTCTAGTTTCTTCATGTGGGCACTTAGTGCTATGAACTTCCCTCTTAGCACTGCTTTCAGAGTGTCCCATAAGTTTGGGTATGTTGTGTCTGCATTCTCATTAGATTCTAGGAAGTCTTTAATTTGTTTTTTTTCTTCCTCAACCCAGGAATGGTGCAATTGGGTGTTATTCATTTTCCAAAAGTTTGCAGGTTTTCTGCCATTTGTATTGTTGCTGAATTCTAGCTTTAATGCCTGGTGGTCTGATAAGATACAGGGGGTTATTTCAATTCTTTTGTAACTATGGAGGTATGCTTTGTTGCCTACTATGTGGCCAATTTTATAGAAGGTGCCATGTGGTGCTGAGAAGAAGGTATATTCTTTTGAGTTTGGATGGAATGCTCTATAGATATCCGTTAACCCCAGTTGGGTCATAACTTCTTTCAGGTCCTTTGTTTCTTTGTTAAGTTTCTGTCTGGTGGTCCTGTCTAGTGGCCTAAGGGGAGTGTTGAAGTCTCCTACTATAAGTGTGTGTGGTTTTATGTGTGGTTTGAGCTTTAGTAATGTTTCTTTCACAAATGTGGGTGCCTTCGTATTTGGAGCATAGATGTTCAGGATTGAGATTTCATCTTGATGGACTTTTCCTGTGATGAGTATGAAATGCCCTTCTTCATCTCTTTGGATTGATTTTAGTTTAAAGTCCAATTTGTTAGATATCAGGATTGCTATACCGGCTTGTTTGATTGGAAAATCTTTTCCCATCCTTTTACTCTGAGGTATCACCTGTCTTTGAAGTTGAGGTGTGTTTCCTGTAAACAGCAGAAGGATGGATTCTCTCTTTGTATCCATTCTGCTAACCCATATCTTTTTATGGGTAAGTTAAGACCATTGAAATTTAGGGATATTAATGTCCATTGTTAGTTGGTTCTTGTTTGTTTTGGATTTATTGTTGGTGGTATCATTGTGTGTGGTTTTTGCCCTCCTGCTTCTTTTTGTGTTTGGCAAAATTAGATTATCTATTGCCTGTGTTTTTGTGCATGTAGTTATGTTCCTTGGGTTGGAGTTTTCCTTCCAGAACCTTCTGTAGTGCTGGATTTGTGGATATGTATTGTTTAAATCTGTTTTTGTCATGGAATATCTTGTTTTCTCCATCTATAATGATTGAAAGTTTTGCTGGGTACAGTAGTCTGGGTTGACATCCATGCTCCCTTAGTGCTTGTAGGGTATCTATCCAAGACCTTCTGGCTTTCAGAGTTTCCATTGAGAAGTCGGGTGTGATTCTAATTGGTTTGCCTTTATATGTTACTTGGCCTTTTTCCTTTGCAGCTCTTAATATTTTCTCTTTATTCTGTAGATTTGGAGTTTTGATTATTATGTGTCGGGGGGACTTCTTTTTGTGGTCCAGTCTGTTTGGTGTCCTATAAGCTTCTTGTACTTTCATAGGCATATCTTTCTGTAGGTTGGGGAAGTTTTCTTCTATGATTTTGTTGAATATGTTTTCTGTACCTTTGAGCAGTGTTTCTTCACCTTCTTCTATACCTATTATTCTTAGGTTTGGTCTTTTCACCGTGTCCCATATTTCCTGGATATTTTGTGTTAGGGATTTTTTGGACTTGAGGTTTTCTTTGGTTGATGAATGTATATCCTCTAGTGAGTCTTCAATAGCTGAGATTCTCTCTTCTGTCTCTTGGATTCTATTAGTTATACTCACATCTTTAGATCCTGATCGTTTATCCAGTCTTTCCAATTCCAGCATTGCCTCATTCTGTGTTTTCTTTATTGTGTCTAATTCAGCTTTTGTGCTTTGAACTCTTTCAAGTGCTTCCTACACTTGTTTGGTTGTTTTATTTTGGGTTTCTTTAGGTTCTTTAAGAGATTTGTTTATTTCTTGAACTTTTTGGTTTGTCTTTTCCTCCATTTCGTGTAATTTTTTGCTTGCTTTTTCTTCTATTTCTTTAAGGGATTTTCTTGTTACCTCTTTGAAGGTCTCTATCATCTTGCTGAGACAATTTTTGAGGTCCATCTCTTCTTCATGCACTATGTTGTGCTTTTCAGGTCTTGCTGGAGTGGAGTCCCTAGATTCTGGTGGTGTCATATTGGTCTTTCTGTTGTTGAGTGAGTTCTTATTCTGTCTTCTTCCCATATCTTTTTCCAGTGAGTGCAGGTAGGATCTCTCTATCTCCTCTTGTTACACTGTAGTGTGTGTGGGCCAGGAATTCAATGTCTGAAGCTCTGGATGTTCTTGCCTCTCCTCGTAGTCTCCTCCCTCTCCTGGCGGATCGGTCCATGGAAATGGAAGGAAGAGTGGCCTGTACCCAGATTCAGGGATCTCCTCCCTGCCTGGGCGTGTCTGTTTGAAGCAGGGACAAGCCTGGAAGGATCTGGGTGAATGGCGCTTAGGACATTTGGGTAAAAGCACGGGGTCGCTCACCTGGTCTGTGATGAGTCGGCGGCCTGCATTATCATTTCTTAGAAGCTTAGTGATTTATTAGTAATATAAGCTTTCAAGCCAGAAAATACTGGGTTCAATTTGCTGCCTTATATAGTAGTTATCTTCCATGTTTGATTTCAATCAGCTACTGAATCTGTTTAACTGTAAGACTGGTGCAATAAAACCCAACTGGTTCTTTGGAAGTATTAGCTAGATAATATATTTAACTTATCATTTTTCATTTGACCTCAGTGCGGAAGAACAAAGGCGAAGCAGTTACCAGGATCTTGAGGTCAGAATGACCATAAAGTCTTGAACCAAATGGCCAGTTCCAAGATGGCAGTTAAAAGGGCACAAGATGGGGGTGGATGAGGCAGAAAATCATATAGAGACTGGAATAATGTGATTACAACCAGGTTCCTCAAAAACAACACAGAACTGTCAGCTGTTTCAATAGATTTATTGAGTTATGAAAGGCATAACAAAAGCTTATATATTTAACACATACTGGAGAGTTCTTACCTGTAGATGTAAGGTCATGCCAATGGTATCCTGATTAGAGAATAAACACATGCATCACCCTGAAGGTTTCCTGTGCTCCTCCCAATGTGACTTCCCATTCCTTCTATACTATCCTTTACCAGATACCTGCTTATTTTCTTTCTCCCACTTTATTTTACATTTTTCTACACGTGAAATGCATAGAACCATGTAGTGTGTGTGTGTGTGTGTGTGTGTGTGTGTGTGTGTGTGTGTGTGGTGTTTTTCTAGGATTGGAGCACAGGACTTCATGCATACTAGGCATGAAATTGCTCTCTGAGCCACACACCAGATCAAAACATTCACTTTTATGTAGTTTTATTCACTCAGTATAGCCAAGTTGAGATTTATCCATGCTGCTGGAAGAGTCAATAATGAATTCCTTTTATGGCTGAATTTTTGTCTAGTGTGCACAGATACTGTAATTTGTTCCTCCATTCATGTGTGGCTCAATGTTGAGGTTTCTTTCAGTTCAGGGATTGTTTCAAATGAAGTGATCATGAATGCTAGTGAATACGCCTAGGGGAATATGTTTCCTGGTGAGAAAATGCTAAGTATTGTGATGAGCAGATCAATTTGAAGAAGCACTTTTCAGTGATGTTTCAGTTCCTATTCTTTGAAGCAGTATATAAGGATTCTTTTTGTGTTCATACAATCTTTTTATTTTTAATCTCAGCTATGATAGTAGGTAGTTAAAAGGCTTTCTGAAAGTTGAATTGGAAATCCCTCCCACAGAACACTGTCTCCGTGTGTGTTTACTTCCTGTCTCTAAGTCTTCTTTTGTCAAGTGATTATTATACTACCCAAGGACTGTTTGTCCACTTTTGACATTTCAGAGTACTTTACAGTTTAGAAATATGTAATCTTTGAAAAGACACTGAATGTGCAAGTATAAGATACAAAAGTTTCAATGTTAATGGACTCTAAATTTTATTTCAATGTATACAATAAAATTAGAGTCCAGAAGACACCATTCCATCTAGTCCTCCCTGATCTCTGATTCTTAAAATCTTCTGGCCTGGTCTTCCATGGTGGTCCTGAGCCTTGAGAGTGGGGTGACATAGATGTTCCATTGAAACTGAGTAGTCCATGGACATTTATCCTCTGTGCTTGGATCAGGGGTGGATTTCTATGACAACTACAATTCACTGCATAAAGAAATTTCTCTGATGATGTGTGGAAGCAAAGTCACCTTTGGGTCTAGAACCTGAAGGTGGTTGGTTATTACCACAATTCCTGACACTGTTCCACACACGGATATATCTTTACATGCTTGTCATTATTATTGTTCAAAGAATTCATTGATGGGTAAGACCACTGATTATCACTTCTGCCCCAAGGATTCTATGTAGTACCTTTCAGAATTATGAAAGCTAGCCAGCATGGTATTTATTCTTGGAGTATAAATTAAGAGAAATGAAGATCACAAGTCATAAGATGTTCAGTGTGTTATGACTATTTTTGATATGATATGAGTGAAAGAAAAAATTTTGTCTAAATATCAATTTCTAGGATTTATTTTTTACATCTTGGTCCCTCAGGGGAGATGCTCAACTGGCTTGTGATGACAAGGTATGCCTCTGATTTACAACATCCTGACAGTGAGAATGGATTCTTGGCTTAGCCATTTCCATGTCTTTTTGAGATGTGTCTGGTTAGGCCATTTACCCATTTTAAAATAATTATTTTTTCATGTTCAACTTTTTGAGTTCCTTATATATTCTAGATATTAGTAAGTTTTGATAAATGCCCTGTAAATATCTCCTGTTCTAGAGGGTAGCTCTTAACTTCACTTTCTATGCGAGGCTTTTTAGTTTCATACAACCCTTTCAAGGATTTAAATTTCTGTTGTTTCACTGTGGAAAACACCACTATCCACACCAACATTTTGAAATGATTCCCCATGTTTTCTTGAGGGAAGTTCACAGATTCAAATTTTACAGTTTTTTAACCTTATTTGGGCTAGATTTTTATGTTCAGAAAGAATTACCTGGATTTCATCTTCTCAATCCATAAATAGGAATTTGGTGGCATTATTTACTGAAATAGAAAATAAATCCTAAAATCATAGGGAATTGAAAAGGTTCAGATTAAAGAAACCCCGAGAGGAGGCAAAACGCAACAGAAACAGGCTTTAGTTAACACAACACCCAGACTCCTCACATACTTATAAAGTGTTGTAATTGGATGAGGGTACAGACACATAGACAAGGTGACCCGGATATCAGTCCGTATTCATATGGTCAGTTGACTTTTCACAAAGGTCTCAAAAGCACACTATGGAGTAGGCTTTCATGATTTAAAATGTTTTAGTTAAAATGTTTGCATCTTATGTGGAGTTCTAATATGTTTCTTTAGTTTTGATACAGTGTGCCAGATGAGATGTTGAGGTGTTTTTTTCTGGTCCTGACCAGGATGACTGATCACTGTTTACCATGAAAGGCATTACATCAATGTTCCTCTGTGCTTCAGTTCCTCTTACACTTTTTGCCCCAGTATGTGCAGCTTTATGGTGAGAAAGTTCTGTTTTGTTAGCATTCATAGACACTCATGGAGGTTCTTCAAGTAGCAGAAACCTGATTCCCGAAAAACTCTTTGATTTGTTGTTTGTTTGACTGTCAGCTTTTCCTGTTGAATTTGTAGCCTGCTTCCCTTGTCTTCATCAACAACTCAATAACAGACATTTAGTTCAATGTTTGTCAAGTATTAGGTACTCAATGGTTGCAGCCTGAAGAAAATGCTAGGCTGTACTTGAACCATCTAATTTTGCAGATGAAAAAATTGAGAACCCCAACACATATAATGCCTTTAATGACTACAATGGTGTTCTCTGATAACATTTATTAAGATTTCCTTGATAAAAGCTTTAGACAGTGCTTTTTCTATGTTATCACACTTAGTCATGCTGGAGATGGAACCCAGGGCCTTGCACATGCAAGGCAGCCACCCTACCACTGAGATCCATCACCAACCCCTACATTAACTTATTGCATTCTTTACAAAAGCTCCAAAGCATATCATTTTTACTCATTTGATGTGGAAGAGGAAGGTAATGCATAGCAGAGAGACTAAAACAACTGGATAGGATTTTAAAGTGAGCCTGCTGGATTCTGAAATTTATACTGTGGGCCATTCTTTGGCACAGTGGAAGAAATTTTCCAAGGAAAGCTTTGCATAAATTCACACACCATCTGACAGCTCTGACAGACTGCAGAGCTGACAGAGCAGAGACTGTAAGGCAACAAGACTGGACACATGCATCTTAGAGCTGAAGGAAACAAAAGCAATTCATGGTCTTTACCTTGTTTAGTTAAAGGTTTAAAAGCTAAGTGCAAACACATACAAGTGGGCTATGCTGTCACCAGCTCTTGCCTTTAGATGTAACTGGAAGAAAGGAGTGTGCTGACCCAGAAAGAGCATGTAGCATTGGGAAAGCAAGGAAGAGAGCTTAAGTGCAGAAGTTGCTTTGATTAATGGGCCACCACCCCAGCTCTCACTATCACCACCAGCATTTTACAGAAAGCACAGGGCGCCTGTGTTGAACCACTGAATAATCACACAATTTCCAGGCCCTGAAGCAGGGGTGAGGAGGATGGGCCTCTTTGTTAGCTTCATGTAGAAGGTGCATGAGACAAAAGCAAGAATAAAACAATGGACTCATCTTCTTTTCTGGAAGGTGTCTTATTGAGATTTGACTGAAATGTTTATATTCCACACACATGGGATTCTAGCTTTTGTATTTTCCTACAAACTGATTTATATTTTCCATAGGAAATCCTGCATATGCATGCAGCTGTTTTGATGGCATAGTAGGAGGCTTTCCTCAATCTCAAGGGAGTCTGCAATAAAAGCCAGGTAAAGAACCACTGTAAAATCATTTGTTCTGTAGGTCAGCTCATCCAGAGAAGTCAAGTCCCCGGTACTTCTGTTGAAAATTTAGGAAAACAATCAGAATACTAACTCCAATGCCATCCTTTGCTTTTTCTTTTCTTTTTCCTATGACAAATAGAGTTCCACATTTGTTCCACATTTTAGATATTTTAGATATTTTTATATTAGAGAGAGAGAGAGAGAGAGAGAGAGAGAGAGAGAGAGAGAGAGTGTGTGTGTGTGTGTGTACAAGTACATGCAGGCCATAGGTTGATGTTAAGGGTTTCCATCAGTCATTCTCTGCCTTATTTGTTGGGACAGGCTCTGTCTAAGCCTAGGAAAAACTTACTCAGCTGGCTATGGTCTCAGGATTCTCCTGCCTCCACCTTCCCAGTGCTGAGATGATAGGTACTTGCCACTCTACCAGTCTTAAAATTTGGTTTCTGGACATTCAATTTCAGGTCTCCAGGTATTCCTGGTGAGTACTCTACCTAGTGGGCCATCTTCCCAGCACAAGACGTCTCTCATACCCATTCTTTCCTTTTTCACATATTACAGAGTCTAAATGCAATAGACAACAAATGTGAAGTAGTTTTATTTTTTGTAACAATTACTATCTACTGTATTAAATTGCTTCATTAAAAAAATCTTATGTTTTATATATGTGTGCACACATGTATACAGGTATCCATGAAGGCTAGAATAGAGTTTTGGATATCCTGAACTGGGATTAAAAGATGTTGTGAGACTAGGGAGGCCAGAGCTCCAGGCCCCAAGCAGCATCAAGGGAACCATTAGCCTCAAACACAGGAGCAGTGTCAGAGAGAGTCCCAGCCTCAGGCCCAGGATCCAGGAGCGATAACTGGGTGAAGCAAAGCAACATCAGTGCTTTTCAGCAGTAGCTTCTAGAAACTATCCCAAAAGAGTTCCTCTGGGAAAGAGAACCTGTTTCCCAGTCACCATCCACTGCCAGTTCTCCATGGGAGATACCCCACTACTACATTGACTACAGGACCCTCAGAGCCCTACCTAGACCTACCAATGGGAGCAGCATCCACCCAAGCTGTAGCCCCACCTGTACTTCAAGGAGTGAACACCTGAGCATTGGGCCCACTTCCACCAGGAGGAGGATTTGCCAAAGGCTCTGCTCTACTTGTGCCTGAAGGAGCAGTCAATGGAGTCACAGCCCCCAACTATACCAATTGGAGAAAGAGATAGCCCCATGAAGCACAAGCTCTACTTATTCTGATTAGAGGAAGTAATGAATAGACAATAAGGTAAGAAGACACTCAACAATATAAAAAGTAATACAACACCAGTAGAAACTAGTAGTGCTGCAAAAGCAATACCTGAACATCCCAACACAGATGAAGTAGAAGAAGATGACCTAAAAATAACATTATGAGGATGGCTGAGTCAATTCAAGAGGAAATGAAAAATTCCCTTAAAGAAATAGAGGAAAAGACAAAAATGGAAGATTTCAACAAATCCCTTAAAGAAAACCAAGAAAAAGCAACCAAACAAGTGAAGGTAATGATTCAAGACATGAAATCTGAAATAGAGGCAATAAAGAAAACATCAATATGGAAATGGAAAATCTGGGTAAATTATCAGGAACCACAAATTCAATTGCAAACAACAGATGGAAGAGAGAATTTCAGGCATTGAAGTTAATTAGGAGGAAATGGATTCATCAGTCAAAGAAAAATTTAAATCCAACAAATCCTTAACACAAAATATGCAGGAAATTTGGGACACCATGAAAATACTGAACCTAAGAATATTAGGGATAGAAGATGGAGAAGTTCAACTCAAAGGCACAGAAAATATATTCAACAAAATCATAGAAGAAAACTTCTGCAACTGAAAGAAGGACATGCCTCTGAAATACAAGAGGCTTACAGAACACCAAATAGACTGGATAAAAAATACCTTTGTCACATAATAATCAAAACAATAAACATACAGAACAAAGAAAGAATATTAAGAGCTGCAAAGGAGAAAAGCCAGGTAACATATAAAGGCAGACCTATTAGAATTACACATGACTTCTCAATGGAGACAATGAAAGCCATAAGGTCCTGGTCAGATGTTATGCAGACATTAAGGGACCACAGAAGCCATCCCAGACTACTTTACTCAGCAAAGCTTTCAATAACCATAGATGGAGAAAGCAAAATATTGCATGACAAAACCAAATTCAAACAATACCTATCCCCAAACCCAGCCCTACAGAAAGTACTAGAAGGAAAACACCAACCCAAAGAAATCACCTATGTCCACAAAACACAGGAAATACATGAGCTTAGAGCAGCAAACCCCAAAGAAGGGAATTGAACACCCAATACTATCACCACCAACAAAATCAAAAAATAACAGCAGCTAGCAAATACTAATGACCTTCACAGACAGACATTCCCTCACAATAAAGGGCTGGGAAAACATTCTCCAATCAAATGGACCTAAGAAACAAACTGATACAGCTATCCTTATATCTAACAAAATAGACTTCAAACTAAAATCACTCAATAAAGATAAGGGCATTTCATATTCATCACAGGAAAAATCCATCAAGAGGAAATGTCAGTTCTGAACACATCTATGTCCCAAACACAAGAGTTCCTGCATTTGTAAAAGAAACATCACTAAAGCTTAAATCACAAATCAGTTCCCACACTCTAATAGTGGAGTGGGTGACTTTAACACCCCACTCTCACCACTGGACAGATCTGTCGGACAGAAGCTTAACAGAGAAATAAAGGAACTATCATGTTATGACTCAAATGGACTTAACAGACATATATAAGGACATTCCACCAAATAGACTTAACAGACATATATATATACGGACATTCCACCCTAACACAAAAGAATATACTTTCTTTTCAGCACCTTATGTGTTAACCTTCTCAAAAACTGACCACATACTTGATAACAAAGCAAACCCCAACAGATACAAAATTGGAATAAACCCCTGTACGCTATCAAAGCACCATAGCTTAAAGTTTGAATTCCACAGCAACATTGATTTCAGAAAAGACACAAATACATGGAAATTGAAAAGTGATCAACTGATCTACCACAGGGTCAATGAAGAAATAAAGACAGAAATAAAAGTCTTCCTAAAATTCAATGAAATGGCCTCACAACATACCAAACTTATGGGACACAATGAAAGCAGTGCAGACAGGTAAGCTGATAGCACTAAATGCCTTCATAAAGAATCTGGAAAAATTGCACACTAGTGAAATAACAGAACAACTGAAAGTGCTAGAACAAAAAGAAGCAAGCTGACCCAGAAGGAGTAGATGACAAGAAATAGTCAAATTGAAGGCTGATATCAGTAAAATAGAAACAAAAAATAATGCAAAAGATTATGAGACAAAGAGTTGTTTCTTTGAGAAATTCAACAAAATAGACAAACCTTTATCCAAACTAACCAAAAGATAGAGAGAGAATATCCAAATTAACAAAATCAGAAATGAAAAGGGGGACGTAAGTACAGACATTGAGGAAATTCAGAGAATCAGCAGGTCAGACTTCAAAAACCTGTACTCCTCAAAATTGGAAAACTTTAACGAAATGGACAATTTTCTAGATAAGTACCACATACCAAATTTAAATCAAGAACAGATAAACAACAAAAGGAGATCAAGGGGATGCAAATTGGAAAAGAAGTTAAACTCTCTCTATTTGCTGATGCTATGATAGTATACATAAGTGATCCCAAAAATTCTGCCAAAGAACTCCTACAACTGATAAACACATTCAATAATGTAGCAGGATACAAGATTAACTCAAAATAATCAGTAGCCCTTCTATATACAGATGGCAAAGGGGTAAAAAAGGATATCAGAGAAACATCACCATTTACAATAGCTACAAATAACATAAAATAGCTTGGGGTAACTCTAACCAAATAAGTGAAAGACTTGTATGACAAGAACTTCAAGTCTTTATAGAAAGAAATTAAAGAAGATATCAGAAAATGGAAAGATCTCCCATGTTCTTGGATGGGTAGGATCAACATTGGCAATCCTACCAAAAGTAATCTACAGATTCAATTTGGCACCCATCAAAATCCCAGCACAATTCTTCATAGATATAGAAATAACAATACTCAACTTCATATGGAAAAACAAAAAAAAAAAAACCCAGGATAGCCCAAACAATCCTGTACAATAAAGGATTACTTTGGGGCTTCACCATCCCTGACTTCAAGCCCCACATCAGAGCTATAGTAATAAAAACAGCTTTGTATTGGCATAAAAACAGTCAGCTGGGCCAATGGAATCGAATTGAAGACCCAGATATTAACCCACACACCTCTGATCACCTAATTTTTGACAAAGAATCTAAAAACATAAAATGGAAAAAAGAAAGCTTATTCAACAAATGGTGCTGATATAACTGGCTGTCAACATGTAGAAGAATGCAAATAGATCTATATGTATTGCCATGCACAAAACTCAAGTCCAAATGGATCAAAGATCTCAATATAAATCCATCCACACTGAAGCTAATAGAAGAGAAAGGCGGAAATACATTTGAATACATAGGCACAGGAGACCACTTCCTAAATAGAACACCAGTAGCACAGACCCTGAGAGTAACAAATACTCAATGGGATCTTCTGAAACT
The DNA here is from genome assembly GCF_003668045.3 of Cricetulus griseus. Lineage (NCBI taxonomy): Eukaryota > Metazoa > Chordata > Mammalia > Rodentia > Cricetidae > Cricetulus > Cricetulus griseus. The sequence goes on from NC_048597.1 coordinate 123,942,598, forward strand.
GAGAAGCTTCTCTAAAGTAAAGAACACTGTCAACAAGACAAAACAGCTCTGTAAGAATGGGAAAAGATCTTCAACAACCCCACATCTGACAAAGGGCTGATCTCTAAAATACATGAAGAACTCAAGAAACTAGACATCAAACTATCAAATAATCCAATTAAAAATTGGGTACAGTTATAAATAGAGAATTCCCAACAGAACAATATCAAATGGTGGAAAGACACTTAAGGAAATGCTCAACATCCTTAGTCATCAAAACCACTCTGAGATTCCATCTTATACCCATCAGAATGGCTAAGATGAAAAACACCAGTAACAGCGTATGCTGCAGAGGACTTGGAGAAAGGGCAACACTCCTCTATTGCTGGTGTAAGTGCAAACTTGTACTGATGTTGTGAAAATCAGCATGGCAATTTCTCAGATTAGGGATTAACCTACCTCTGGATCCTGCAATGCCGCTGTTGGGCATAGAGCCAAAGAAGGCATATTCACACCACTAGGACACTTGGTCAATTATGTTCATAGCAACATTATTTGTAATAGCTAGATATTGGAAACAGCCTAGATGCCCCTCAACTGAAGAATAGATAAAGAAAATGTGGTATAGTTACACAACGGAGTAGTACTCAGCAGTAAGAAACAATGACATCCTAAAATTCACAGGCAAATGGGCAGAATGAGACAAAAACTTACTGAATAACCCCAAACCAGAAAGACAAATATAGTATGTACTCACTCATAAGTGGATGCCAGACATAAAGCAAAAGATACTTAGCCTACAATCCATAACCTCAGAGAAGCTTGAATCCTCCTCTAGAAACAGATACAAGCAAATGCAGAAATCCACAACTAACCAATGAACCTAGTTCCTGGAGTGAGGGAGGAGCAAATATATGAACAAAGGAATGAAACCATGATGGGAAAATCAGGTGACCCAAGCTAGTGAGAGATCACTGACTCAGGTCTGACAACTGTGGAACCTGCATAAGACCAAACTAGACTCCCTTAATATAGGTGACAATGGTGTGACTGGGATAATATATGAGGCCATTGTCAGTGGGTGCAAGATCTAACACTAATGTACAAACTGACTTAGTGTATCCCATTCTATATGGAGAGATACCTTGCCCAGCCTAGACACAGGGATGTGGGGTGGAGAGGTGCTTTGGTCTTGCCTCAGCGAGATGATGGGACAGACTTAGTAGACTTCCTAGGGGAGGCCTTACCCTCTCCAAGGAGCAGATGGGAGGTGAGCATGAGGTGGAGTGGGGAGAGCAGGAGGAGAGGAGGGAGGGGGAACTGGGAATGGAATGTAAAAAAATAAAATAAAAAAGAAAAGATGTTGTGAGCCTCCAAAAGTGGGTTCTGGGAAATGAATTCTGGACCTCTGCTATAGCATCAAATGCTTTTAACCACTGAACTATCTTTCTGGCCTCTGATTAATTTTTCATAGCCTATTAACTATTGGAATGACCCTATCTTTTAAATTATTCTTAGTTCATAATTGATGAAGCACATAACTAATTTCTTTTTTTTTCTTTTTTTTTTTTTTTAGTCTCAGAATATGACAGTTGGTTCTCTCTTCCCAAGTCCTTCCAGACCCTGGGACCTTCACATTATCTTGACTTTCTTAATAGTGGACTGGTAGGGCTTGTTAGTATTTCTTTCTCATTGCCTTTTCTGCTGCTCTATGCCTGGCTAATTTTATTCTCCTCTGGTTAACATAATGCCATAACTATCCCTAAATATGGTCATTTAAGAAGTCCTTTAATCAAAAATGTGATACAAGTTACATACTATCTGTGAATTAGTACTCGGAGCCATCTCTGTTGTTAGGATTTGAAGGTAGGAAGTGTAAGATGGTCCCCACAGACCTGCCAAGCTAAAGCATGCAAAGGATGTCTTCTCTGTCTCTGGTATGTTCTACATTAAAAGATTAGGAAAGGAGAGTAGCATGGTGTCCAGGTGTTAAGGTCTGATCCTTAACAAGCAGAACTGCTTCAGTGACCTGGGCCAGGAAGGAACTACTGGATATGTTCTGTCTGCTTCTCAACCATTTGAGAGCCTCATGCTTGTTACATGATCCCACTTACATTTTAACTGAGGTTCAGAATTCATCTGTATTTTTGCCTCTACCTGCAGGGTTAAGCTATCCCAGTAACAGCGTGGAGTATGTTTGCAACATTTTTTTCAGAAGCAACTGCACCACTGCATGTGGCAATCTAGATATTCTTAACCTCTTTCTTTCCAGTCTCATCTTCCTAGCTGTATTATTTTTCTTTATAACCACACCTTCTCTGTCTTACATTCACAATAGACTGTTTGATCTCTGAGCCCTCTCATTTCTCATTCCCACAAGTTTTTCCAACAGAATTTCTCTTGTTTGGCAAAGCTCTTCCTGATTCCCACTTTAATATCTGATAGTCTTTTTCATTCTGTAGTCTTTGTTGTTTCTTATATCATGCCTTAGTAGTGGTCTCTGCAGCTCACTCACTATCTTTTCATCACATAACTATTTTTCTTCTATATTGATGTATTCCTGCTGTCAGTAGCATATTGGTATAAATATTATCTTTAGATTGAAAGTTGGTTAAGAATGAAATCAAACATCATAATAGCACACTAAGTGGTCAATAACTGGCAGTAATTAATCACTCAACATTCTCATTGAGATTCTCAGTTAATAAGTATATTTTAATGTAAATTGTGTTTTCTGTAAGGTTTCTGATGAGAGTTCTGGTCATCTAACTCTTTACTTTTTGGAAAGTAAAGAGTGACAGCAATCACAAGTATAGTACAAAACATTGTGGGTAGGAAACTGTGCACTGGATTGCAATTCCTGCCTTTATTTTCATTTAATATAGTATTCATGATTTTTAAGAGTGATTTTCTTTAATTACTGAACTCTTATGAAATAGAAATGGTATCATGATTTATAATGTTAAGTTTATACAATGTTAATCAAGCATTAAAATGTGATCTGGATGTTTCTTAGGCAAAATGTATTAAAACAGCATAGTTTCAAAAAGTGGTTTAGCATCATGTCATACAAGTATGGTACAAGTGTTGACACAAACAATCTATTTATCCTTGATAATACAAAGCCACTAAGAACTTAATAAATGTCCTTCCTTTGAAAACTCCCTTTTCCAGCTAACTATGACCCTGTGTGTGTATGTTTCTGTATTTTATGCTGAAGTAATTTTCCCCTTCTAGACTCTTGAAGATTTGATAAAGCCTTTCTCAACTTAAACATGTTTCTTCATTTTCCCCTGCAAGCTTTTGGCTTAGCACTAATGAGAAATCGATCTCTCAAAGAGGAAGAAATTAAAGCCAAACACAATGAAGGTAGGGGATGGTTTCACAGTGATTTTGGCCAGGATTCCAGACCTTTCCACTGAGAAACTTCTAAAGCCACAAGAGAATTGAATATAGCCACAAATGGAAATTGTCAGTAAAAACAAAACAAAACAAAATGCCTCCAAACAGTTGAGGTGGTGTTGAATCATCACTCTGTAACTTTTCTCAGGGCTTAAAATGGAACAATTCATTTAACATTAACTTGAGTGGTGAAACCTGCCTCCATTCCCTAATGTAGAATAAGAAGATAAGTATTTGGAAAGAATGGCCATGTTCAATACTCCTTGACAAACATTAATATAGATTCACTATCTTCATTGCATCCTGGATCTGTGTGAGTGTTTTGTGCATGTGTTATCTTTTCAGACTGTTGTCTCTATAAATATCTAAATCTCACAGGGTTCAGGAGTAAATTATTGCCCTTCTGAAACATGCAAGGTCACAGAGATTGAATTCCAGGCAAAATTATGAATTTTTGATATTCCCCCTTGAGATGAATTTTAGTCTGTTTTAAATTATGCTGACCTAATTAGAAAGCTTGACCATGGCTAAGCTCTTTAATATTGAAAGGTTGCTTTTTATTTATGTAGCATTCTCCTAGAGGATAGCCATGCCACTGAGGCACTCAAGTCATATTTCCAATGGCATTAACACAATGTCACCTGATTGATCTTTATACATGGCAGTAGGGAGTGAGGTGATGTAGTCAGGTGGTCAGTAAAACAGCTGCCTTTGCTCCTATGTGTTCACTCATCTTTATTTGAGTTCTCTGCTTTCATCTTTCTCATTTACCATATGAAAAGGGTAACTTAGATTTTCATGACATGTTCTTCCATGTAGCTCTAAAGCTGGGGGAATTTTTTTCTTAGTCTGGGTGGCCTTCTGTGCATTCCCTTCTATTTTACAGCAATGGTGTGCTTTAGGGAATGTCTGCTATTTATTGTTGTTTGATTTTTGCTTTGAAATTGTCTAGAAGTGTTTTCTCATCAAGATCATCTCAGAACAAGAGAGGCTTCCAGTTTCCAGTTTCTATTTGGGCCACACAACAGACAGCAGGGTATTGTCTCCTGTTCAGGTAGCAAGTGAGAATACTGAATATTGCTCAGGGCCCTGGAGACCATACTGACCCCCTTCTGACAAGTGTCCATGAACTAACTTATGTAAAGTCTTTGAAAAAGTTTCAGTATTGCCAAGTGTAAGAGGAAGTCATCGGTAAGGTTGGATTTCGGCTGAGTCTCCGTCTTAAGCATGTACAAAGATTCTGAAAACTGCGAGGGACTTGCCTGCTTACCTAAACCAGGACTTCTTTCCATCTTCATCTGACTTTTAGGAGTTAGCATGTTGTCAATGTTTTTGAGTTCTTTAATCTTAAATCATATTGTGTGAATATTTGATCCAGAGACTCTTGGTTGAAATAAAATCTTCTATGCATGGACTAATTGGCTTTGCACATACAGTTTAGTTTCTGAAATAATCTGTTTGTAAAATGAACCATCATGCTGATCTGGAAGTAGTGAGAACTGGAAAAGTATGAGATAGTTGTCACTGTGCAGGGGATAATAGAAAGCACTCAGTTACTTAACATTAAACATAATTGCTACTCTTCACGCCATTTTTTGATGAGATAGGCCCTGTGCCAGATTCTTTAACCCAAGGAAGTTTCTATAGTAACAATAAGCTAAGGACCAATGAAATAGAAAGAAGCAGTCATTCCAAACACTAAGTGTGTTTTTGTCAACGGGAATAGCAGGTCCACAGATCTGGGTGTAGGGAATGAGAATGCCATATAGGTGGGGCATTATCAAGGGAAGATCGGAAGGTAAATCAAGGTGCTGGAAAATAATGAAAGCAGATTAGATATACAATTTAATTTATTGTGAGAAAAGAATAAAATATTTACAGTTTTGTTTGGCTGAGAGTAATCTGAGTAGCACCAATGCCCTGTGAAAGGCACAATTGAGGTCATCTCATAGAATACAAAATTGATTAACAAGAATTGAAATTCATGGTCCTAGTCAAGTTGGGCTACATCACTGAAAGAACAGCCTCAGCCTCAGAATACTGCACGTGAGGTAGGTTAGCATTTTTTTAAGGGAAAACATGATACCTCTGGAGTCAGAGGCTCAGTTTCCAAGTGGATTTGAATCATATACCAGTGCTCTCCATTCTCCTAAAAACCACAGCTCATACCACAGCTCATACATCTGCTGTTGTTTCATGACTTCCTCCACAGGAAAAGAAAATAACTCATGTAGATGCCAAGTTTTCAACCATTTCTTTTAGTTAATGTGCTACAAAAAACTACAGTTTATGCCATGCCACATGGTCTGTAGTGCCATGAGCCTACACTGATACTCTTCATTGGACAGTAACCTGACTCCTACACTTGGCACATGTGCACAGGACCTGATTTATTTCCTGCAGGAAGAAAGTTAACTTTTAGAAACCAAGTTGTTAAAATTAATTTGTGATGTTTGTTTGAGTCTGGCTTGCCAGTTGTATTCCAGGCACTATGAAGGCAGTCTTGGTTGTACTTCATGTTTTTAATTTTTTTTCTTAACTCTAGAATGGAGCCCAGTATTTGGTGTCAACAGAGTATGAAGACATGCATGTAGTTGTGACTAATTTTTTTTAGACAATATATTGCTTTTGATTGTGTTGTATCCATTTTTGAATTATATCTAGTCTATGGAAGGTTTAGGTAATATGAATGATTGAAAGAGTATTTTTCAGGCAAAAAGCATTGTATCTTAATCACTTGCTCAAGATAAATGAACAAAAGTTGAACAGCTAATTTAACATTTTCTTTTGATTAATGAATTTAGCTTCCTCGGTTCAGTGTTTTAATTAAAACACTTTGGAATCACAAGTTGAGGCTGTGCCTAAAAATGGCACTTCGATAGTATTGAAAACGACATGAATTTACATGGAAGCACAATTAGGAAATTGTTCATGGAACCACAAAACAAAGAGCTGGGAAATTAAGACACTTGGGGGTCTAAGTACTGTCCTGCCCCATTGGCTGTGAGCCATTAAGCAAGTCATTTCACTTCAAAGCAGTCTCTTTCATCTATAAAATCAGGACATTAGTCTAGCAGGCTTCTAATGTCTGCTTCAATTATTATCAGAGTATCCTTCAAATCCAGGCAGAAGGAAGGGTTTTTTCTTAATCTAAATATCTAATCAAACATGAAAAGATCAGGTAAGCGAGCTAGTTTTTCTAGTCAGAACCCCAGTACATATGAACTGAATTCATGAACACAAAGCTAGTTATGCCTTCATTTTAATGCATTTTAACATCTGCTTTGGTTTAGTTGTGACAAACTCTTTTCGCAAGCTTAAAAAAAATTGTTGTGTCTGTTTAGTTTATCTCTGGAGAGAACCTGAGTTAAATTTAAAAAAAGTGTTCTTTGAATAATTCCATCACACAGTGAGTGATGGTCTGTGTAAGAACTTTATTTGAAAACCAGATATAGTTCGGATTAGGATAATACATATTTGAGTAATATGAATTAAAATGCCCCTTGTAATGCAGAACATATCATCTTATAGTGAGATCCATTCAAGGCTTAAATTAATAATTATATTTGATGGAATAAGTTCATATACTTCAGATAGTAAAAATCTATTAAAATATTATTTTATATGTTGTAATAAAGGCTGAGATCAGAATTCATAGTTGGTTCTTAGGTTCCATCAGTGATGTCACAATATTAAATCCCATTTTAACTACTGTTTATTAATGTCATCAAGCCATATCTAGCATTTGATAAATAAAAGGAGTAAGGAACACAGAAATAATGCTTTTTGATTTGGCCAGACTAATTGATTGCTAGGAACTGAATCAAGTCTTTTGGTAGATAAAAAGGAATAAAAGTGTTGATTACATGGTCAGTGATTGCCATGGTAACAATGAGATGATTGAATATGTTTATACACACCAGATTGAAGGACCAGAGATTCTGTAATCTTCATCTCCTCATTACTTCTTAGCTTTGATGTAGGACATGTTCCTGCATGACTGAAGCTTCCACCTTGATATGAATGTCTGTAATATTATCTATCTACATCTTAGCACTGCTATGAGGATTAGTTGGCCGGAATGAAAGGCAAGTCACCCCATGCCAAGCACCCAGTAAACAACAGGATTCTAGAATCTCAAAACTTCATGGATATAATTTGTTCACTAAGTGTGTCTTAGCCATATGCACTCTGACAGATATTTTCAGAGTCAAGGGCAAAGGGGTCTGACACTCACTTTAATATAGAGATGGGAGTATTGTTATCATGATCCCCATTCTCCAATTCTGGGGTACTTCAACCTTAATATTTATACTGTTGTGTATCTTTAACCAGTGAGACTCAAACTTCAGATTCCCTAATAAGGAATTCTTCCTGTTACCAACAAAGATCAGAGTCTACCTTACTTTAACCTGCCTTCCATTCATTTTCTCTCATTGCCACTATTGTTACACCTTTGCCCATGAGCAAGAAACAGATTCACTGGGGACTGCATGAAAACATAAAATGAATATTTATGCAAAATTCTAAAATTTGGCAGCTTACTTTCGTATGTAATAGCTCATGTGCTTCTTAAAATGTGCCAGGTTAGAGGTTATCAATCACCTTACAAATTAATCAGAAATGAAATGTAGCTTCATCAAGTTAGTAATTAAAAATGCAGCCAGGAACTTTTGGTTAAATTCAATGCTCCAGTCCCTATTAAATGTTGAATTAAAAAAAATAGACCAACTCACCATTTGTTAAATTACTCAGAACTTTTAAACCATCAGTCTTACCAATTTTATTTAGTATTTTCTTATTACTAAAGCATAAATTATTAGTGTTATCATTTTTGATATCAAAAACTATAGAAAATAGGTATAGGGAAATCACTGTTTCAGATTGATTGAAGAGAGCCTACTGTGCTTCTTTTCTTATGTGATATCCTTTGTGTTATGCCTATAACTTAAACATGGATTTTTTCCATTCAGCTGTCTGTGCACTCTTAAGTATGAGATCTGTGGACAGTTGTAGTCCATTCTATTTGGTGCTCTGTAAGCTTCTTGTACTTTCATTGCCATGTCTTTCTTTAGGTTGGGATAGTTTTCTTCTATGATTTTGTTGAATATGTTTTCTGTACCTTTGAGTTTGGTTTATTCACCTTCTTCTATACCCATTATTCTTAGGTTTGGCCTTTTCATGGTGTCCCATATTTCCTGGATATTTTGTGCTAGAAATTTGTTGTACTTAAGATTTTCTTTGATGTATGAATCTATTTCTCCTAGAGTATCTTCAATGCCTGAGATTCTCTCTCCCATCTCTTGTATTCTGTTGGTTATGCTTGCATCTGTAGTTCCTGATTGTTTACCCATCTTTTTTAATCCCAGCATTCCCTCAGTCTATGTTTATTTTTTATTTTGTCTATCTCGACTTTCAAACCTTGCACTGTTTGAATTTCCTTGCAATATTTGGTTTGTCTATTCTTCCATTTCTTTGAAGGATTTTCTCATTTCCTCCCTTAGAGTCCCTAGCATCTTCATGGAGTTGTTTTTAAGGTCATTCTCTTCTGCTTCATCTGTGTTGGGATGTCCAGGTCTTGCTAGTATAGTGTCCCTAGACTCTGGTGGTGTCATATTGGTTTTTCTGTTGTTGAATATGTTCTTATATTGTCTTCTTCCCATTTCTTCTTCCAGTTGGCGCAGGAGGCATCTATTCCTCTCCTGGTGTGTATGGATCCAAGGTTCTCTTCCAGTGGGTATAAGAGGGTCTGATACTGTGATGGATCTCAAGGTGGGTGCAGGTGAGTCTGAGGCACTATCTTTTCAGGTGAGTGGGAGCGGCACTGGCACAGTGATGTCAGCAGATTCGAAGTTGCTTGGTCCTCAGGGGGTGAGTCGCCTTGCCTGCAGACCCCAGGATAGGAGTTCCCCGAGTGGAGAAATGCTCTTAATCACTTATGATTGGTCACTCACTGGTACCTATGAGATAGGCTGGAGAGGCTGAGAAACCAGGTAGCTATTAAGTCCACAAGGCTGGATGCCTCAGCAGTCTCAACCTGGAGCTGAAGAATTCCTGAGAGCCACTGATCTCTGAGGAAGATCTCTAATGCCAGATGTAGGGCACACAAACCAGTCAAAGATGGCGAATAGTAAAAGTCACAGTTACCATCTAATTAAAACTGTATTTTGTTTAGAGAACACATAGCAAATAGCAATCCGGAAGGCTAGCTAAAAGCCAAAGACTGAGTAACAAGTACAGTATCACTGTGAACTATACTACATTAAGTAGTGACCTTGTTGTGGGCTTCTCAGATTCCTCTTTCAGATCCTCTCCTTTTGTGCACATTATTTCCACATAGGGATAGAGAACTGTGGAAATGAAATTGCTCAAGCTTCCATTTTAAAGAGAAGCAGGAAGAATTTGTGTGTGTGTGTGTGTGTGTGTGTGTGTGTGTGTGTGTGTGTGTGTGTGTACATATATATGGAATAGTGAAACCTAAAGCATAGACAAAGTCCTTTGCAATGTTTAATGGAAAGTCCTAGGTTACTAGGTTGTGAGATTATGACTGCTCACTTACATAAGTCTCAAGGGAGAGTGGAAGGACTTCCTGAGGCCAGCTCTTCCAAGGAAAGAAGATAAATCTGAGGAAGTGGAATAGTGACCGAGCAGGGTAGAAGGCTCTTGGGTTAGGGTATAAGGAAATCAATGGTAAAAAAAAACAAACAAAGCCAGGAAATAGGAAAAAGATTTGCCAGACGCTACCACGACCCCAGAAGCACTCCTATTAAAGGTAAATTCCAATAGAAAACCCTGAGAATGGTCAAGTGCACTTGTTTAATTTGAATAAGTAGTTCCTCAATCAGAGCCAAGACTAATGATCCTCAGGGAAATGCACTTTCCAAGAAACACTTACATAAGTCTATGCAGATGTCCCCTATCTGTGTATATGTCCCTGCCTTGCTATTTACAAAATACTAATGAACTGTGTCTGTGTACATGTCCCCACCTTGCTATTTACAAAACACTGATGACCTGTGCCTGTGTATGTGTCCCCTGCCTTGGTATTTACAAAATACTGATATAGACCGCAAGATATACAATGAGTGTAGGTAACTAAGTAGTCAAACATGAACAATTGAACAATTACAAATTTGACAACAGATAATCTTTGAGAGATGGATTTCATCCTTTTATCAGTAATTAGCTCCATAAGATTTTTCAAGCTCATTGTAACAAAGGTTGTGTCTAGCTACCTCTAAGATAGAAATGCATTCATGGTTTTCAACTTATTAGAACAACTTAGCACAGAAATTTGGGGCTGTAGATTTTACAACATGCTCTACAATATTTTCTTTTTATGTTTTTAATTTTAAAATTTTAAGATAAAAGGAAGAGAGAAATGAAATAAGCTCAAAAATCAAAGAAAAATTTAAGATGGCATTATACAATAATGATTTTCATACCTTTTGAATATTTCACTTTGTTCTGATGTCTTATCCCTCCCTCACTGTCTTATCCCTCTTACTGATGCTTCTCCTGCCTTTATGTCATAGGTATCTCTCTTACTTCTGCCCTATAAATCACCTCCTTAAGATCTCTACCTGCTTTCACACATTCAAATCCATTTTTGAAGCAGTAGGAGGTGTGAATACAATTGAACTGGAGTCTTATTTCCATTACTCTGGCTACTTTAAGTGACACTAAAGCCTCACTTATCATTCTAGAAAAGAGTTGAGTTCTCAAGTACTCTGATATGCAAAGCCAGTTAAGTACCATTTGTCTTTCTTCTTTGGTGAAAAGTGAAAAGTACCTAGTAGCCTAGATGAGACAGCTGGAAGATCTGTATCCTACCTAGCTACTATGTCACTGGCAGTAAGAATGGGTAAAAAAGCTCTTGCCCATAGTAGACATCACACAGAACAACAAATTGGAGTTCCTCTGTTCTCTACCTGTTTTTAGCTATGTGTTTCACTAAGGGATAACAATAATGTTAATCTTGCTGTAAGATATAAATGATAGCATTAGTGGATGGTGAATGTTAGACAATATCTTAGATCTAAGGGTAATGCATCAAAACCAATGCTTTTTTCTTAGTAAAGAACAGTAGTTTCTGTTAGTGAATATTTGAAACTTAATATGTGTTATATCAAAGGGAATTAGATGCAATAATTGAACATTGCTAGTTGTTACTGTTTAATGAGTAGAAAAATGTCACTAGAATAAGGAGAAGGGTCTGGTTTCTTCATCACTGAGTGGACAGAATAGGCAGGTTCTTTACCATACAATCCTACAGTGTCATTTCTGAAGAGCCATGTCAATACTTAGTAAAGAAAATTGCATTGATGTACTTTTCAATCTTGTTTCCCAATAAAAATGTTTTCATGGAACATCTGATAATTTTTACAATGAGTGGTCTGCAAGGACTGTATGAACTATAGCGTCCTTCTGTTTTAATGGACGTTTTTCAGAAGGTACGAAAGAAATCAGGATATGGAGAAGATATTTGATCACTGTTTGAAGTGTCATTTCTGAAGAAAGATGGATCTGGACCATCCCACCTGGTCATGTGACTGTGTCAGTTTAATACATACAATAATGTCATTTACTATCTATTTCTTAGTTTCCTGTTGGACTAATCAAATGTGAGTCCTTAGGAGAACTTCAAATGCCTTGCTTGTTAGGAAATGACAAGACAAATGAAATAATTCACACTTGGTGAGCAGTATGTTACTTTTGCATGTTTTAATTTTGCTTTAAACGTTTCCCATTTAAAGTACAATAGGTGACTTTGACCCCAGTAGACAGACTGTGAGTGTGTTTAATGCACTTTGCTTTTTACAAAGTCCATTTTCATTCCAAAGTAGAGTTTCTACTCAATGGATTCATTACATTCAGCCTCTCATCTTTCTGTGCCCATGTGGAATAAGTGTGATAAAATGAATGCATAACATAATACTTTAAAATGGAGTAATAGTGCTTCATGGTACTGCCCATCACTCTAGATTATGTCTTCGGAGAGGATGTTTCCAAGACAAAACTATTGCAAATGTTGAGCAAGCATTGGTTTAAACAATGCCTGGTTTATACTGCTCTGTCTGTTGTCTTTTGAGAACAAAATGAACTTTTTACAATACTAAAACAAAAGTTGCTACCTACCACATAATGGTAAATTGAAATGCAGGAAATCATATTAAGAAGTGGAGCAAGACAATGTCTCAGGAAGATGAGCTGTGTCGCTTTGACTCCAACCTGAGCACACACCAAAGTATGTCCATGAAAGCTGGGGAAATCACAAACCTCATTTTTAGTAAACTAGAACAGAATAACATATAGGAGAAGATTTGAAGGGAATCTCTCACTCATCTCTCCTGTGAATATCTGCCAGGAAGAATTCAGTCAAGACTTTAGCTTTAGTAGAAATTTCAGTCTAGACCTTAGATTTGAAACCTTAAACCAGGCCCACTGACAAGCCAGTCATGGAAAGAGTTGATAAAGTATCAGTCCAGGGAGTTGGCAGTACCTCCAACCTTAGAGGCATCACAAGGAACAAAAACTCCAGTTGCTTCAGAGCACAGCACAATGCTGGGAGTGGTTTTGATTTGACACTCAGGTTCAGGTCCATGAAGGAAGACCCAGCACATAATAAAATAGGTCATGGTCACAGATGACAGCTTCATGCCAGTACCAGGCAGGCCTATGCCTCCATGGCATGGCCTTAACACACACCCAAGACTGCACAGGTTCTTGCAGCTGTGAAATTTAGGCTTGATCAAACTTACCATGGCCTAACTGGCCAAAGTTATCACAATGCGGCATTTGGACATGACATAGACACTATTTTCAAGAGTTAGAACATGATTGTAAGCATGGATAGCCATACCACATAGTTCTAGGCTAGTGAAAGTTAACTCTGGAAAGATCCCTATATATCCCACCCCACATCAGGAGAGGACAAATGGATTTCTATTCTAGTTAACATTGATGCAGCTGATTGTTGTGGTCTTAGGACATTATTCTAGCTAGATAGCAAGTAGGAGCTGGAAATACAGGACTTAGTCATACACTACTGTGGTGCAGGTGTTTGCAGAATGAGTGTTCAGCTTATGACACATTGCGTTATTTACAGTAACCACAAGTGTGGCAAATAATCTAGCAAGAGTAGGATAGATTTTGCAGTGCCCAACGCATGTTATCAACCATGCGAGATATGTGGACCTACCCTGGAATGAAGGATAGGCTTCAGCAGACATTCAGGTCTCTCTTCTCCCTGAACAACAGACTACATATGATACAGGCTGAGTTTTAGTTTTTCCTCCTATACAGAAACTCAACAACAAATTCCAGCACACCTGGGCACCATTAAGAACTAACATAGCAAACACAGACTAAGAATTTCTGGAAATACAGGCACAAATAAAGTAAGATTCAACATTAAGCATGCATTCTTAACCCTTCAATGCATACATAATTTTCATACTGACAAAAATGAGTTTTTTTTTAAAAAAGTCATTAGCCAGTACAATATTGCATATTAAGCATCCAGAAAATGACCAGGTTGTAATTGGTCTGGGAGAACTCCCAAAGAACAGAAAAGCTATTCTAAAGAAAATCTGTAAGCTTCAAGAAAACACAGAGAAATATTTCAGTATTCTAACCAAAGAAAAGAAAGCAATTAAAAGAGACTAAGAAAATTCTTTAGTTGAAAAACGTACTCAAGAAAATTAAAACAAATTAAGTGATATCAAACAGAGTAAACACAAATGAACTCAAAGGTAGAATATTGAAAACAGTGGGAAGAGAAGGATGAAGAAAGCTCGATGACATGAAGAAATTGTGAAAAGAGCAAATGTTGAAAGTTCAAGAAAGATTGAGATTGTCAAGGTGCACATAGCTCATTCTGACAAATGATAACCAAAATCTTTCCAAACACACAGAAGAATATAGATGTACAGGAAAATCAAAAGTCCTAAGTCAAATTGTGCTCAAACAACTACATTCACAGCATCTAGTCTTTAAAAATGAGAGAAGAAACAAACAACATAGGGGGTATCTGATTTACCCAATGAGCAGAGTTGTCAGCAGCAACCTCATAGGCCTGAGGTCTGGTTAGCTTTAACTCTCAACTTGACACATACTAGTCACATGAGAAGGGAATCAATCTCAAATGAGGGATTGCCCAGTTCAGAATGGTCTGTGGGCTTATCTGTAGAGGTGCCTACCTCACTGTTGGTGACAACATTGCCTAGGCTGGTAGACATGCAATGCATAGGAAACAGCTAGCTAATCATGAGACTATGAGGGAGTGAGCAGCCAGAATTCCTCCAAGGTTTCTGATTCATGTGCTTTTGTGAGTTCCTCTCCTGACATCCCTCTTGAAGGGGCTGTGACCTGCAAGCTGAAATAATGTTTTCCCTCCTCTTAGTTTTTCTTGCTTATGGTAACTCTCACAGAAATAGAATGGAACTAAAATACCTGGAGAAAGTGGGATGAGAATTTCTTATGTATTAATGGAGTGATGGGAACAGAGGGCAAATAGCTGCCAACAGGGAATACTGTACTAGCAAAATGATAAGAACTAAAAGGGAGATGAGCACACCCAATACAAACAAAAGAAGTGAGACTGGTGCTGGAGAAATGGCTCAGAGGTTAAGAGCATTGATTGCTCTTCCAGGGGTCCTGAGTTCAATTCCCAGCAACCACATGATGGTTTACAACCATCTGTAATGAGTTCTGGTGCCCTCTTCTGGCCTGTATATATATTATATATATATATATATATATATATATATATATATATTATAATTATATATTATAATTATAATTATATATAATAAACATTTAAAAATGAAGTGAGACTGTATATCTGCTGGAACTGATCTATAGCAAATGTTGAAGAGAATTATTCAAAATCAAAGACACAGGCATTAGTGAGTAATGAGAAAACACAGGAGAGCATAGAACTCACTAATAAGTAATTATATAATCAATGCAGAATTCTGTAATATTGTAAACACAATGCAAAACCCATTCCTGTGTTTACAATGAAGACTGAGAACAAGAGAAATAACCATATTAGCATGAAAGAGAAATGGAATCTTCAACATTCAAACTGTGGAGAGAAATGGCTGTAAGTGTAGAGATCTTCAAGGCTTTTTCTTTTGTTTTTAAAAATTGATTTTTCCCTATCTTTACACTCATGTCAAGCTGCTTTCACTCCAGAATAGCTTGTTATATGTAAAAGATTACATAAACCTCAAAGCAAAATCTATATGAGACCAACCTAAAATAAACTGCTCAAGTGAAGAATCACTTGGCTACTGGGAAGAATGTGAGGGAGGGGAACAAAGGCAGCAAGCATAACAAAGCACGTAAGAAGCTATGTGAGGGCTGAGTATGACTTACCAATCTGTAAATATTATATATATGTAATATAAATTATATACATATTATATAATCAATTGATTACCTAATTAGAACACAGAGTGACTCAATGCATTAAAAAATGATACAAGTATGTTTCACAAAATTCACTTCTGAAGGCACACAGAAACCTGAAATGTGAGGGTGCAGTCAAATATTTCATGCAAAAGGGATCTAAATCAACATGGGAATATCTAGATTTAATTTGGACAAAGTAGAATTTCAATTAAACTATTTAAAAAGTATCAATGAAGATCAATTCTAATGAGATAGAGGTCAATTCAGTCAAAGAAGTACAATTTCAATGAATAAATGTCCCCAATATCTGTGTATATCATATATCAAACAGATTGACAGACCTAAAAAAATAGACTTGGATATGAGTTGGACTGTAGGTTAAAGACATGGTCTGTAGCTTGTGACTTGATTGGAAGACCACAGTGAGATTTATGGGAGGGATGGTTTAATGAAAGAAGTTTTGATACTGTGTGGGTGGTCTTGAAAGTCATTTTTTATTCTAGTATTTCCTCTGTCTTTTTTATTCCTTAGCTGCCATAAAGTTTTGAATGCATACTCTGAAGATATTTTGCTACTTTTCCAGAGGCCCAGAGGCGGCAAACATCCATCCAAATCTCCAAAGCAAGAAACTAAATAAAAAGTGTGCAATTGGAAGTGAAAATGGACACATTAAAATTGATACTACAGGGCTGGAGAGATGGATCAGGCATTAAATGCTAGGCTCACAAGTAAAAATTGATACTACAGAAATTCAAAGGATCATTATCTAGTATCATGAATCACTCACTGCTTGGGTATACCGCACAGACAAGGAGGAGCTCCCTGAACCTGGAAACACCCCACTCTTCCATCTGTTTCCGCCAACCAATCCACAACGAGTGAGGAGACTACCAGGAGAGGCAAGACATCTAGAGTTGTGGACATTGAATTCCTGGCCCACACACACACTGGGTCACAAGAGGAGATAGAGAGACCCCACCAGTACCCACTAGAAGAAGATATGGGAAGAAGACAGAATAAGATTTCACTCAACAACAGAAAGACCAATATGACACCACCAGAATCTAGGGACTCCATTCCAGCAAGATCTGAAAGGCCCAACACAGAGCATGAAGATGAGATGGACCTCAAAAATTATCTCGGCAAGATGATAGAGACCTTTAAAAAGGAAACAAGAAAATCCCTTAAAGAAATAGAGGAAAAAGCAAACAAAAAATTATACGAAATGGAGGAAAAGACAAACCAAAAAATTCAAGAAATAATTAATCTCTTAAAGAATCTAAAGAAACCCCCCAAAAAATCCATACAAGTGAAGGAAGTTCTTGAAATAGTTCAAAGCATGAAAGCTAAAATAGACACAATAAAGAAAACACAGAATGAGGCAATGCTGGAAATAGATAGGCTGGATAAACGGTCAGGAAATAAAGATGTGAGTATAACCAATAGAATTCAAGCGATGGAAGAGAGAATCTCAGCTATTGAAGACTCGCTAGAGGATATACATTCATCAACCAAAGAAAACCTCAAGTCCAAAAAATCCCTAACATAAAACATCCAGGAAATATGGGACAACATAAAAAGACCAAGCCTAAGAATAATAGGTATAGAAGAAGGTGAAGAAACACTGCTCAAAGGTACAGAAAACATATTCAACAAAATCATAGAAGAAAACTTCCCCAACCTATGGAAGGATATGCCTATGAAAGTACAAGAAGCTTACAGGACACCAAACAGACTGGATCACAAAAAGAAGTCCCCCCGACACACAATAATCAAAACACCAATTCTACAGAATAAAGAGAAAATATTAAGAGCAGCAAAGAAAAAAGGCCAAGTAACATATAAAGGCAAACCAATCAGAATCACACCCGAATTCTCAATGGAAACGCTGAAAGCCAGAAGTTCTTGCGCTAAGGGAGCATGGATGTCAACCCAGACTACTGTACCCAGCAAAATTTCAATCACTATAGATGGAGAAAACAAGATATTCCATGACAAAAACAGATTTAAACAATACATATACACAAATCCAACACTACAGAAGGTTCTGGAAGAAAAACTCCAACCCAACGAACAAACTACACTCACAAAAACACAGGCAATAGATAATCTAATTTTATCAAACACAAAAAGAAACAGGAAGGTGAAATCCACACACAATGACACCACCAACAATAAATCCAAAACAAGCAAGAACCAATGAACAATGGACATAAATATCCCTAAATGTCAATGGTCTTAACTTACCCATATAAAGATATAGGCTAACCGAAAGGATATGAAGACAGAATCCATCCTTCTGCTGTTTACAAGAAACATACCTCAACTTCAAAGACAGGCAATACTTCAGAGTAAAAGGATGGGAAATGATTTTTCCAATCAAATGGGCTCAAGAAACAAGCTGGTGTAGCAATCCTAATATCTAACAAATAAGACTTCAAACTAAAATCAATCAAAAGAGATGAAGAAAGGCATTTCATACTCATCACAGGAAAAGTCTATCAAGATGAAATCTCAATCCTAAACATCTATGCCCCAAATACAAATGCACACACATTTGTAAAAGAAACATTACTAAAGCTCAAACCACTCATAAAAACACACACACTTATAGTAGAAGACGTCAACACCCACTTACACCACAAGACAGGACCACCAGACAAAAACTTAACAAACAAAGGATCTGACAGAAGTTATGACCCAAATGGTTTTTAACAGATATCTATAGAACATTCCATTCAAAGAAAAAAGAATATACCTTCTTCTCAGCACCACATGGAACCTTCTCAAAAATTGGCCACGTAGTTGGTAGCAAAGCAAACCTCCACACTTACAAAAGAATTGAAATAACCCCCTGTATCTTATTAGATCACCATGCATTAAAGCTAGAATCCAACAGTAATACTAATTGCAGAAAACCTACATACTCATGGAAAATGAATAACAACAAATTGCACCATTCCTGCATTGAGGAAGAAATAAAAAAAGAAATTAAAGACTTCCTAGAATTTAATGAGAATATAGACACCACATACCCAAACTTATGGGACACTCTGAAAGCAGTGCTAAGAGGGAAGTTCATAGCACTAAGTGCCCACATGAAGAAACTGGAGGAAAGTCACATTAGAGAATTGACAGAACAACTGAAAGCTTTAGAGCAAAAAGAAGCAAACACACCAAGGAGGAGTAGACACCAGGAAATAATCATCCAGAGAGTCGAAATCAACAAAGTAGAAACTAGGAAAACAGTAAAAAGAATCACTGAAACAAAGAGTTGGTTCTTTGAGATAATCAACAAGATAGACAAACCTCTATCCAAACTAACCAAAAGGCAGAGAGAGAGCATGCTAATTAACAAAATCAGAAATAAAAAGGGGATATAACAATAGACACTGAGGAAATCCATAGGATCTTCAGGTCATACTTTGAAAACCTGTATCCACAAAATTGGAAAATATAAAGGAAATGGACAGTTTTCTGGATAAATATCACTAACCAAAATTAGATCAGATAAACAGTTTAAATAGACCTATAACCCCTAATGAAATAGAAGCAATCATTAAAAGCCTCCCAAACAAAAAACAAAAAAAACAAAACAAACAAACAAAAAAAGCCCAGAGCCTGATGGCTTCACTGAAGAATTCTATCAGAAATTAAAACAAGAGCTAATTCCAGTACTCCTCAAACTGTTCCGCACAATAGAAGCAGATGG
Source organism: Cricetulus griseus (assembly GCF_003668045.3). Taxonomy (NCBI): domain Eukaryota; kingdom Metazoa; phylum Chordata; class Mammalia; order Rodentia; family Cricetidae; genus Cricetulus; species Cricetulus griseus. The sequence goes on from NC_048597.1 coordinate 123,962,111, forward strand.
GATATTGCCAAACTCTTTCTATGAGGCTACAATCACTTTGATACCCAAGCCACCGAAAGATATGACTAAGAAAGAGAACTACAAACCGATATCCCTCATGAACATCGATGCTAAAATACTCAATAATATATTGGCAAACCGATTCCAAGAACATATCAGAAAAATCATCCACCATGATCAATTAGGCTTCATTCCAGGGATGCAAGGATAGTTCAACATACGAAAATCCATCAATGTAATCCACCATATAAAAAAACTGAAAAAGAAAAACCACATGATCATCTCACTAGACACTGGAAAAGCCTTTGACATAATCCAACATCCCTTCATGATAAAGATCTTGGAGAGAACAGGAATAACAGGAACATATCTAAACATGATAAACGCAATATACACCAAACCAATAGCCAACATCAAACTAAATGGAGAGAAACTCAAAGTGTTTCCTCTAAAATCAGGAACAAGACAAGGCTGTCCACTCTCTCCATATCTCTTCAATATTGTACTTGAATTTCTGTCTAGAGCAATAAGACAAGAAAAGGGGACCAAAGGGATCCAAATTGGAAAGGAAGAAGTCAAACTTTCACTATTTGCAGATGACACGATAGTCTACATTAGTGACCCCAAAAACTCTACCAGGGAACTCCTATGCCTGATAAACACCCTCAGCAAGGTAGCAGGATACAAAATTAACCCCCCAAAACAGTAGTCCTACTATTTACAGATGATAATTCCAATGAGAAAGAAATCATGGAAACATCACCATTCACAAAATCCACAAGAAACATAAAATATCTTGGGGTAACACTACCCAAAAAAGTGAAAGACCTGTACAATAAGAACTTTGAGAGTTTAAAGAAAGAAATTAAAGAAAATACCAGAAAATGGAAAGATCTCCCATGCTCTGGATAGGTAGAATTAACATAGTAAAAATGGCAATCCTGCCAAAAGCAATCTACAGATTCAATGCAATCCCCATCAAAATCCCAACACAGTTTTTCACAGACATTGAAAGAACAATACTCAACTTTATATGGAAAAATAAAAAAATAGGATAGCCAAAACAACTCTTTACAATAAAGGATCTTGTGGAGGCATCACCATCCCTGATTTCATGCTCTACTATAGAGCCATAATTTTGAAAAGAGCTAGGTATTGGCACAAAAATAGACAGATAGACCAATGGACTCTAATTGAAAACCCTGATATTAACCCATGCACCTATGAATAACTTATTTTTGACAAAGGTGCTAAATCTACACAATGGAAAAAAGATAGCATCTTCAACAAATGATGCTGGCAAAATTGGATTCTGACATGCAGAAAATTGCAGATAGATCCATACCTGTCACCATGCACAAAACTTAAGTGCAAATGGATCAAAGATCACACCATAAATCCAGCAACCCTGAATCTTCTAGAAGAGAAAGTGGGAATTACCCTTGAACAAATTGTCACCGGAGACAGCTTATTGAACATTACACCAGTAGCACAGACATTGAGTTCTGCAATTAATAAATGGGACCTCCTGAAACTGAGAAGCTTCTGCAAGGCAAAGGAAACAGTCAGTAAGACAAAATGACCACCCACAGAATGGGAAAAGATCTTCACTGATCCCACATCTGACAGAGGACTGATTTCCAAAATATATAAGGAGCTCAAGAAGCTAGCCACCAAAACACCAAACAATGAAATTAAAAAGTGGGGTGCAGAACTAAATAGAGAATTCTCAACAGAGGAATCTGAAATTGCTAAAAGACACTTAAGAAAGTCCTCACAATCCTTGGCCATCAGAGAAATGCAATTCAAAACAACTCTGAGATACCACCTCATACCTGTCAGAATGGCAAAAATCAAAAATACCCATGACAATCTATGCTGAAGAGGATGTGGAGAAAAAGGAACACTCCTCTATTGCTGGTGGGAGTGGGAACTTGTAATACCACTCTGGGAATCAGTATGGCAGTTGCTCAGAAAAAAGGGAATCAGTCTACCTCAAGATCCTGCCATTCCTCTCTTGGATATATACCCAAATAGTGCATGTTCATACAACAAGGACATATGCTCAACCATGTTCATAGCAGCATTGTTTGTAATAGCCAGAACCTGGAAGCAACCTAGATGCCCCTCAACTGAAGAATGGAATGAGAAAATGTGGTACATTTATACAATGGAGTACAACTCAGCAGAAAAAAAGCAGTGGAATCTTGAAAATCACAGGCACATGGATGGAACTAGAAGAAATCATCCTGAGTGAGGTAACCCAGTCACAAAAAAGACAAACATGGTATGTACACATTCCTATATGAATTTTAGACATAGAGAAATGGATTACCAGCCTATAATCCTCTTCACCAAAGAAACTAGGAAACATGAAGGACTCTAAGGGATAAATGGTCCCCAGGAATTGGAAGTGGCATGAACTCCTGAGCTAATTGGGAGCATGAGGGTAGGGGAGAGGGAGCTGCTACAATAAGAGCAAGAGAAGAGGGGTAGTGGAGAGGAAATTGAGGAGCTGAAATATTGAGTTAGGGGAAGAATAGAGGAGAGCGAGCAGGATGAGAGATACCATATCAGAGGGAGCCACTATAGGTCTGAGAAGAGATCTGGAACCATATCTCCAGAGACCTACAAGTATGATAAGATCTGACAATCCAGGCAATGGTGGAGAGGATAACCTAAAAGCCCTTCCCCTAAAATGAGATTGATGACTTCTCTTTATGCCATCCTAGAGCCCTCATCCAGTAGCTGATGGAAGCAGAAACAGACATCCACAGATATACACTGAGCTGAAATCGGGAATTTAGTTGAAGTGAGGGAGGAATAAAGAGCGAAGGGGTCTGTACCAGGTTGCAGAAACCCACAGGAACAGTTGGCCTGAACAAGGGAGAGCGCATTGACCCTGGATGCTGTCAGGGAGGCCAGTACAAGACTGATCCAGCCCCCTGAACACGGATGTCAATAAGGAGGCCTCTGCACTCCAGGGAGCCTCTGGTAGTGGATTAGTATTTTTCCCTGGTACAAGAAGGGACTTTGAGAGCCCATCCCACTTGAAGGGTTACATTCTGGCCCTGGACACATGGGGAAGGGCCCAGGACCAGCACAGGAAGATTTGGTGGACTTTGCAGAGCCCTGTTGAGGGCTCTACCCTGCCTTGGGAGTGGTGGGTGGATGGGCTGGGGGGTAGCTTGGGGGTTGGGGGAGGAGGGATGCGGGTGAGGGGAGGGAGAGGGAGAAGGGACTTACATGTGAAACAAGCTTGTTCCCTAACTAGAACTAATAAATAAATTAAAAAACAAAAAACAAAAAACAAATGGAGTCTTTACACCCCTGTTTTTTTTTAATGTGTAAAATTATATCGTTAATTGCTGTTGTGAACATTGCGTGTGTGCGTGTATGCGTGCGTGCATGTCTGTGTTTGTGTGTGTGTGTGTGTGTGTGTGTGTGTGTGTGTGTTTTAGATTTGAGGAAATTCAGGAGCAATGATGAGCCATTTTCTTTTTAATCAATAGATATTCAATACATCAATACATACACTGGGGAACTTCAGAAGTATGCCACCAGCCTAGTCTGGCTCCCATCCCATCTCTGTATAGTTAAGTGTGTCTTCAGCAAGGCTGGAGTGTGTTCTCAGCAATAAGAACAGGGAGTCAGGGACTTGGATTCCAGGGTGTGATCAGATAGTAATTGGCCATCCAGCTTGAAGCCAATCATATACATCTGGGTCTGTGATTTTAATGATGCTTCCTTGTTAACTTCACAAAATAAAATGAGCTTTCTGGATGTGCTACAAAAAAAAAAAAAAAAAAAAAAAAAAAAAAAAAAAAAAAAAAAAAAAAAAAAAAAAAAAAAAAAAAAACAGTGCCAACTGAAAGCAGCCTCCGGTTAAGCAGGAGACGAATGAGTAACTGGAGAAGTCACAACGATTCAGGCAGGCAGCCAAGTCCCCACTGGGACACAGGGTGGGAAAAGCCTGAGTGGTGATTTCACTTAGAGGGTCAAGGTTAAAGACTCTTCATTTCCTTCAGGAATAAAATTGTATCTAAGGAATTGTGGTTAAGAGTATCAGAAAAAGTAGCAGATAGGGGCAGGAGAGATTTCTGACTGAAAGGTATTATTACAAAGAGCAGAGGCCAGATGATTGGCTTAGCCACCTGCCAGGAGCTGTGAGTAAATTAGTAGAGACCTTACAGCCAGGAAAATGAGAGACCCAAAGGTATTATAATGTGGGTGAAGACATTTCAAAATACTTCAAGTCCAAAGAGAGAGAGACAGAGAGAGAGCAAGAGAGAGAGAGAGAGAGAGAGAGAGAGAGAGAGCACATGCATGTCCACAGACAGAAAATATACTCATATTGCTTTGAACTGAGATAAATTATAACCATCTAAATTATATAAACAATAAAGTCTAAGATTCAAGCATATACAGAGAAGATTGCTGTATGAAGAAAATGCCAACCACATTAAGCGGACTACATGTACTGAAATTCCTGCAAATGTATGTATCTGAATCAAAATGACTAGGTTAACGAGTACTGTGAAAGACAGCTCACACTGGGCTTTGTACACAGGCTCAAGCTCTTTACAATAATAATGAGCTGGAGGGCATTGGCCCCCTGACCTCAATTTGAAACACACCATGCTGTGACCACAATTTCCTATCTTTGAGTTCATTGCCTTAAAATCTTCTATTTTGGGCATAGACACTTCAATTTATGAATTCTAAGATACATTCACTGTGTTTGACAACTCTCTTATTTGCTGCCGATCCCAATTTCAATCTTATGGCCAAGCATTAAAGCCACTCTTCGAAGGGTGTTTCTAAAAGAATTACAGAATTTAGAATTAAAATTATAATGATTTGCATAATTACCAGGGTATGAATTATCAAGATCCATGAAGGAATCTCTTGTTGCCTTAAAGGCAATGGACCAACAATGCTTGCTTTGCCTTCCTAATGTAACATGTCTAGAGTAAGACACTAACTAGCATCTGCCCAACCTCATTCTTTCTCACTGTAAATGAGTCCTTAAAGCTGTTTGGTCCCCACTTTTCTAAATCTTTATTTTTGAAATTAGGACTAAGATGTCTCAGTGGATAAAGGTGCTTACTTGTGCAAGCACGAAGACCTGAGTTCAGATCTCTATCCTCCTTATAAAGCTGGATGTCACAGCTTGCACCTGTCATTCCTGTTGTCTCATGACATGAGGGGAGGGGGCAAAAACAAGAGGATCCCCCCAAATCACTATACAGGTAGCCTGGCTTATTCATCAGCAAACAAGAGACCCTGCTTCAAACAAAGTGGAAGGCTGATTCCCAATGTTTTTCTTGGACCTCTTCGCATTTCTTACAGCACAGGAGTGTACATATACACAAAAAATATTTATAAAATGACAACCTCAGAATTCTTTATCTTCAAGCCTCACTTCTTGCTCAACTTGACCTGAACTTTATCATCTTTCCTTTGTGTAGGTAACCTGTCTTTCTGTTTCATGGCTGAACTGTCCCTGTTCCTAGTAATGGTGACCTTCATACTCTCAGAAGTTCTAGGACAGGACATGTGAATTACTTGTTTATTATAAAATCAACTCCCACAGACTTATTATATATCCATAAATATATTCTCTCTCATTTACAAACATGAAAAATGCATCCTTCTCTTGTACCACTCCAATGACTACAGTCCACATCTTTCAACAATAATGCATTCAGATTCTACTGTTTGCTTTGCTGGATCTCAGCTCCCAGATAGACATATAGCTCCAAACCCTATCTCCTTCAACTCTGCTCAGTGGTCTCCTTTCCAGTAACACTTCCAAAGACTTTTCTGTCTCACAGTGTGAGCCTTCATCCATGCTCCTCAGCCCCACTCCATTTAATTTTCCTCTAAATTTCTTATAATAAGTTATTTTTCTGTGTAATTTTGTTCTGATTATGGTACCTTCCTTAGCTCCACAGACATTAGACTGTAAACTCAATGTTCATAAAGAATTTTGCCATTGTTGTTTGCCTAGAATTTGCTTCAGTTTTGCTTTGGAACAGAGTGATGACATTTACATATATGCGTGCAATCACATCCAATAACCATACTCATTATAAAGTACCTTGGCTTGGGTTGGCAAAATAGCCAGTTGAATGACATAATCAAGACATGCTTATTTTTCATAATCCTGGAAATCCAAGACCAAGGTATGACGGCTGAAGCATCTCTTCTGGGTCAACAGATGGAAGTTTTCTCACTGTATGTAGTGTGGCACACAGAGAAGTCTAACTTCTCATTATAATACAAATCCTATTATGGTGGTCCCACCCCAGTGACATTAAACCTATTTATCTCCCAAAGGCCCTGCACCAAGTATCATCACTGGTTCCCATAGTTAGGACTCCAATCCATAATTTTTTGTGAACCCAAACATTCAGTTTACAACAACATGGTTTTGTTGTTAATAGGCAGATGCTCTTCACACACAACAAAACAAACAAACAAACAAACAAACAAACAAAACAAAAAACCATGAAAGCTTTTGACCAAATACAGCTTAAAAATTAGCAAAACCAGATATACAAATAAACTGCAAAAGATAGACAAGATAGACAGGACTGAATTTAAAATGGCATTCACAGTGGTGTCACATACTTTATCTTCAACAGAATAGGTCACTGGGTGCAAAATATTGATTCTATGGTAGGGATAAAGTATACTACTTGTTTGAGAAAGCTCCATTGATATTCAGTCTTGATCATATTGTCATATAAAGTGATGTCACTTATCCATTGACAAGGTTGCCTTCTGAAAATGAAGACAATATGAAAGAACTATGGCTGTTTGCTCTTGCAGAAGAAAATCTCGCATAGAAAACAGGAGAAGTAGTCTAGAAGAATAGGCATTTATCTAAATGAAAAGTGACACCCCAGAGAGTAATATACAAATTCACTTGAGGTAGCTCAGGCTTCTTGTTAAACAGCAGATATTATAATTTATATGTCTGCCAACTTTCTTCATGATCAAAAGTCAATAGTTAATATTTCCATTAAATATATTTATATTTATAAATTATAAATAATCATAAAAATAAAGATGTTATAAGTAAATATTTATATAATATAAACATATATACTTAGTCATGCATCACTGCTGTGAGCTGTCATAGTTTTGGGTCCCATTACTAAATTAAAAATGCTATAATCTAGCTGGGCAGTGGTGGTGCATGCCTTTAATCCCAGCACTCAGGAGACAGAGGCAGGCGGATCTTTGTGAGTTTGAGACCAGTCTGGTTTACTAGAGCTAGGTCTAGGACAGTCTCCAAAGTCAAAGAGAAACCCTGTCTCGAAAAGCAAAACAAAACAAAAATAAAACAAAACAAAAAAAAGAAACAAAAACCCAAAACAAAACAAAAAATGATCTAATCTAATAGAGATTCATGCTGTCAAATAAGCAACAAAACACCCTTAAGAACATTGGCACCTTTTCTGTTTTCTACAATGTGAGTGGCTGGACTCTGTTTTCCATATGGAGGGATCATCAGACCTATAATTTCTCAGCTTTGCCAAGGCTGTCATCAATGGCCTTGGGACATAATGCATTGCTTAACACATGGGACCACAAGTGGCTAGTGGAGGCAAGAGTTCTCAAAGTGCTTCAGGAGATCACCTGAGATCAAAAGGAGGTACTTGATAGACACCTTCTTAGAAACACAAATCCACAAGTACTGACTTGGGGGCAGAAAACTTTGCTCTTATCAGTGAGAATATTGAATTCTAGTTCAGAGGGAACCTGCTGACATCCAGAAAGACAGGGTGCAGGGAAAGATGCTAATGATATTTGTCTCCCATCTTTAAAAATAAAGCACAAATAGTTCATGGTTTGTGTGTTGATCACAACCCAAGTAAGATAAAAACTTAACTCTTAGCTTTCAGAGTGACTCTTAGAGAATTGTATTTGTCTTCATTTATTGATGGAGATTTGGAGCTCACAGGCAGTAAGTCACGTTCAAGAGCAGGAAAGTGGCAGACTCAGAGAACAGCAAAGACAATGTGTAGAGTTTTATTAAAACTAAAGGGATGAGAGCTACCATAAACCCAAAATCCAGAGCCCATGAATGGATTACAAATGTCAATAAAGATAGCTAAAACTTCTAGAAAAGATGAGATAAAAGATGAATATTAGGAAAGCCAAAACAAACGTGTACAATAAAGAAACTTTTGGAGACATCACCATCCCTAACTTCAAGCTCTATTATAGAGCCATAGTCCTGAAAACAGCTTGGTATTGGCACAAAAATAGACAGGTTGACCAATGAAATCGAGTTGAAAACCCACAATCCTATGAACACCTGATCTTTGACAAAGAACCTAAATTTATACATTGGAATAAAGAAAGCATCTTCAACAAATGGTGCTGGCATAACTGGATTCTGACATGTAGAAGATTGCAGATAGATTCATAACTATCGCCATGCACAAACTTAAGTCCAAATGGATCAAAGAGCTCAACATAAATACAATCACACTGAACCTACTAGAAGAGAAAGTAGGTGGTACCCTTGAATGAATTGGTACAGGAGACCACTTCCTTCACATGACACCAGTAGCACAAATATTGAGATTGACAATTAATAAATGGGACCTCTTGAAACTGAGAAGCTTCTGTAAGGCAAAGGACACAGTCAGCAAGACAAAACGTCAGCCCACAGAATGGGAAAATGTATTCACCAACCCCACAACTGACAGAGGGCTCATCACCAAACTATAAAATGAACTCAAGAAGCTAGCCACCAAAACACCAAACAATACAATTAAAAAGTAGAGTGCAGAACTTGTTAGGGTGGATACTGGGCTGACCCCACCCCCTAACGATGGGCAGAGCATGCACAGGGACTGCTATGCCATCACTACTTGTCACACATTATGGACCTGTGTGTGGAACCTCAGTGCGCATGTGCTGTCTTCCCTTTAAAAGTTCCAACTTCCCCGTTTCTCCCTCTCTCTCTGGTGATTGACCATGGTGGTTAGCCATTAACAATCTCTCTCTCTCTCTCTCTTTTCTCTCTTCTCTCTCTCTTCTCCTCTGTCTCTCTTCTCTCTGTCTGTCTCTCTCCTCTCTTACTCTCTGTCCTGTTCTGTTCTTCTATTTCTCTCTTGCTCTTTCTCCTGTGATTTCTCCTGTGATATAATAAACTACTGTCAATGTATCTCTTGTCTCATCTTGTGCCTTTTTCTAATTTAAGCAAAAGAATAACAGAACTAAATAGAGAATTCTCAACAAAGGAATCTAAAATGGCTCAAAGACACTTAGGAAAGTGTTCAGCATCCTTAGCCATCAGGGAAATGCAACTCAAAACAACTCTGAGATACCATCTTACTCCTGTCAGAATGGCTAAAATCAAAAACACCAATGACAGTCTATGTTTGAGAGGATGTGGGGAAAGAGGAACACTCCTCCATTGCTGGTGGGGCTGCAAACTTGCACAGCTACTTTGGAAATCAGTATGGCAGTTTCTCAGGAAAATGGGAATCAGTCTACCTCAAGATCCAGCAATTCCTCTCTTGAGCATATATCCAAAGAATGCATATGCATACAATAAGGATATATGTTCAGCTATGTTCATAGTAGCATTATTTGTAATAGCCAGAACCTAGAAGCAACCTAGATGCCCCTAAACTGAGGAATGGATAGAGAAAATGTGGTACATTTGTACAATGGAGTACTACTCAGTGGAAAAAAATGGAATCTTGAAATTCGCAGACAAATGAATGGAAGTAGAAGAAACCATACTGAGTGAGGTAATCCAGTCACAAAAAGACAAACTTGGTATGTACTCACTCATACATGATTTTTAGACATAGAGAAAATGATTACCAGTCTGCAATCCACACTGCCAGAGAAGCTAGGAAACAAGGAGGACCCCAAGAGAAGGTTGCATAGTCCCTCCAAAAAGGGGAGGGAGACAAGAATCACTGAACAAAGTGGGAGTATGCAAGGGGAATGGGTAGAGAGGGAGGAGGTGGGGAGAGAAGAACGGGAAGGGGGAGGTGAGCAAGAGGACTGAGACAGGGGAGAATAGAGGAGGGCAAGAAAGGCGATGCCTTGATAGAGGGAGGCAGTACAGGTATGGATAGAAGTCTGGCACAGGGGAAATGTTAGGGGATCCACAGGGATGGCCCCAACTAAGAATCCAGGCAGTGGTGGAGAGGTTGCCATTGATGCCCTTCCCCTATTATGAGATTGATGTCTACCTTGGTTGCCATTCCTGGAGCCTTCATCCAGTAGCTGTTCAAAGCAGAAACAGGCACCCACAGTTAAACACTGAACCATACTACTGGAATCCAGTTGTGGAGAGGAAGGAGGGATGAGCAAAGGAGCCAAGATGGTGATGGAGAAACCCACAGAAACAGTTGACCTGACCTACCTAGAGCATGGAGACCCAGTCATAAAGCTGGGGAAACAGCATTGGACTGAACATAGCCCTCTGAATGTGGGTGCCAACTAGGAGGCCAAGACAGTCTATGGGACCTCTAACATAGTGGAACCAGTGTTTATCCCTAGAGCACAAATGGACTTTGGGAGCCCATTCCCTACAGAGGGATACTATTGCAGCCCAGATATAGCAAGGAGGGCCTAGGCCCTCCCCCAAATGAGGGTAGTATTTACATATCATGGAATAATTAGAGTCCACTAAATTAATATTTTATTCTTTAAGAATTTCATAGTGTATTTTGATCATATTCACCCCCTCCTCTCTACTACTCCAAGATTCACCAGCTTCTGACCCTTCCCAACTTTATGCCCTCTCTTTTTTTCCTTATAGTCACCAACTGAGTCCAGTTTCCACTAATCACATACTCATGAGTGTGGGGCCATTCACCAAAGAATGGTCACTGTCCTGATTATTTTTCTGTCAACGTGACATAAACTAGAAAAGGAACTCTCAATTGAGAAAATGCCCCATAAGATCAAACTCTAGGCAAGTCTGTCTAGCACCTTTTTATTACAAGTAATGTGGGAGTCTCAGCATGGTGTGGTGGTCCAACCTCAGGGCAGCACTCCTCCACAGCCTCTGCTTCAAGTCCTGCCTCTGGGTTCCAGTCTTGAGTTCTCACCCTAACTGGATGAAGTACTGTGATGAATCTGAAATAAAATGTTTCTTCTTCTCTGCTTTTAGTCATGGTGCTTTATCACAGCAATAGAAAGCAAAACAAAGACAGTCACTTTACCAGGAATTATTTCAATTAAAGTAGATTTAAAGTAGAACTATCCCTCTTTGAGAAACCATCAGTTATCAATAGTTCTCCAGTTAGTGGCTGAGTCATGGACCACCCCCTACATGGTAGAGTTCTGACTGGCTTAATCTCATATGGGCAACCAGAGATACTGTGCGGAGATATCTGATTTTAATACTGGCCAGGAATTTCATCAATGAGCAAATTTAATCTGGCCACGAATTTTATTCATGGAGTGTTTTGGGACAATCTCAGACTATAGATCCCTTTATAGAGCTCTTTTGGATTTTCAAAGCTTGTACTCAGTGTGCTTTGTTTTGCATTTTGTTTTGGTTTCTGGTTCTTGAATATTTCTATGAATCAAACTCAGCCTTGCTTTTGCTTAGATCTGCAGGATTTCTGGACCTAGAATTTCAGGCACTGTAGTCAAAGCCAGGCAAGAAGGTGTCTTATATCTTGATTCCTTCAAGAAGACAGCAAGGACAAAATGCACTTTATGAATACAAGTTCCCAGCTGACTCAGTATTGAAGACTGTTAGGTAGAGGTCACTCTCTAGAGGGTTTGGTTAAGCCACACTTTCCAACTAAATACAAACTGCATGTGTTGCATATGGATAAACCCCTTCTCCAACCCAATCAAAATCACACCTGAAATTTAAACTGCACAGCATTCACTGAGCAAAGATGAGTGGACCCTGAGAAAAGGGTCCATCTACTCACATCTCAGTGCTACCCAAACACAAAGTGCTGCTCTCATCCCAAACACTGGAGACCATAAGCCAAGAAAATGTGTTCAGGTGGCCCCCAGGATAGGTGTTCCATTCCAGGAACATACCAGATTCCCATTGCTATTCTGTCCAATATGGAGAGTACAGCTGGACAGGTAGAGTCTTTAAAATCTGATTTAAGTGACAGAGAGATCTATTCCCTTCCCCTGAAATAACTCGGTTATGTCCAATGCATTCTATTTTTTCCTCTGCCAAGTTCATTTTTGTCCATGGCTGGAGTGGGCCAGAAGAAAGACTCAGGCACCAGTATCTAGAGGGCATTTTTTTTTTTTGCTCTACCTTGCTCTAGTAACCTGAGTATTACTCACATGATATCATTGCTTTCTAATAATAAGGAGGAGGTATCACCTACATATTGTCAAAAGAAACATAAAGATAATATCTTCAAGCCTGTTGAAGAAAATTCAAAGCTAGGATGGAGTCATTCATAGATGATGTCATGTAGATGTGTATAGTTTCCTTAGCATATCCTAAGGAACATACAATGTTATGAAGCATATGCTGTTATTATTGTCTTTAATTATGTCGCTGTGTGGATTTGTGGGTGTGAATGCAGTGGCTGAGGAGGCCAAAAGAGGGCTTTGGAATCCCCTGGAGCTGGAATTAGAGGTGTTTGTGAGCTGCCTGACGCGGGTGACGGAAACTGAGCTCAGGTCCTCTGGAAGCATCGCCTGCACTCTTAATCACAGCCATCAATTTCTTCACGCCTAACTTTCAGTATTTAACTCTGTCATTTAAACACCCTGTGAGGTTTGTATTTCTTCTTCAGTTCTATTTGTTATACAATACATTTTTTTTAATTATAGCAGACCATGACATGCTTTTTGACAAACACTGGGAATACAAAGTAAAAACATTATTATGAAAACCTGCTTTCAAGATGCTCACACTTCAAATGAGGATAGACACAAGTATACCTGTAGGACCAAACAAAGCCAGATAGTCCCCTATTTTCATGACCCTGACAAATGTCTCCGCCTGGTCAATCTGTTATTAGAAGGGGCCAAGTAATATTCTTATATTCTGAATGGTCACCCCTCTGCGTCTGCTGAAGCAGAGGTCAAGCTCACATTTTTGAATGTTCCTCAACAGTTATGTCAACCCTCCTGCCCTCTGACAGCAACTTTCTTGCTATCCTACTCTGAAGCCCCAGGGATCAGGACCATCTCATTCACCCTCTTTTTGCTCTTAATCATGACAGTAATGAGGGATTTCCACAGTTTCCCTTATCCCACGCTGCTCTCTGCTTCCCCTTCTCTGGCCTTCGTTTCTAATTTTTCCAGTTTCTACAGGGATGCCATGTACCCCACGACTTTGATTTTTCCCTTATTGTATTTTATGCCACTAACAAATGATTCTACAAAAATATGGGCCTGAAGAAAATGCTACTTATTGGATGTAAAAGCCGTTTTACTCACTGTTGGGTTCAGAGCAGCAGGAAAGCATACACACACACTAGACATGGAAGCCTTTATTAAATCAATAAAGGAAAGTTGAAATACTCATTGTCAGTTTGAATTTCTCCATATTACCAGAGTTTTTATTTGCCTTTAACAAACAACTAATAGGATATTCCAAAAGTCTCATAAATGATGTTGTATACATTTATGTTTCCTGTTTCTCTTCTCCCCCACCCCCCACTTTTGTCTTGGATTTAAGGAACCTTGGTACAGTCTGAAAATCTCTTCAGCTTTCATTTTTCTGTTAATTCTGCCTCTGCCGCACCCCCCAATTCTTTATGCTTCCTGACATTGCTGATATTTAGAGATTCATGATTTCCACCTAGATAACATGACAGCATTTCCCTGCCTTTCCTGGCTCTCTTCCCAGCTCTCTTTTCTTCACAGGCTTGCCAGCACAACTGGTAACAATGTAGGCAGTGCTCCTACCACTTTGTTCTCATCACACCCTTCAAAACATTTTGCAAAAAAAAAAAAATGCTTTTCAAAGAGTATTTCTCTCATTGTGTTCTAATTTCATTTAATTCAATCTGATAATGCCCTGAAACTCACCAGCAACTCACCATAGCTCACAGAGATAAAGGGGACTGTATCCTTTCTCTGCAAATGACCAGAGTATAGGTATAGTGCACAAAATCACACACATTGCCATTCTGACAGATGAGCTTATAATGCAGTACATGGATAATTTCAGACAGTCATTTATCCAGGAGGCACTCACCTTTCCATGTAATTATCTGAGTATTTCAACTTACAATCCATTCATTATGTAATTATTCACTTTTCTTTCTATGAGTGTTCTGGTATTTATTCACTGTTATGTAGTTTCTTCTCAGTAAATACACATATTTACCTTTAAATAAGTGAATAACTATGTGACTAATTTCTACTATGTTTATAATTTGAAATAAAATTAATATTTGCAACTATGAATTGTGGTCTGCAATTATGATTTCTTATTATAAGCCTCAGATATTTAGCAAAAATTCTAAATACTCAATGGGGTATTTGAATTTATACATTGGAATTTTTTTATATGCAAACTTGAAAATAAAACAAAATAATTTTGTTACAACTCTGTAGAAACTCACATAGTTCCTCTATGTACCTGAAATCATTCATGTGCAAATATTTTATTGCTTGAGCTTATAATACAGTTTAGGTTGAGATCTGGGTGCATGCTATATATTTTCAAATAAAATGGTTAATGACAATTATGACAAAATTTCTAGCCTCATAATTTCTCATTCCTGTACTCTAATACAGACTTGCAGCCATGTTGACACAGACATTTCATGGTCTCCAATTTAAATAGTAATGGAAAACTGAAAAAAAAATTTACTATTGTTTTACTCCGTGTTTAATTTTTTGTGTGTTTCTCTGTTTTCTTTTATTGGGTTTAGAAAACAAAGTATAAGGTTTATTTTCACTTTTTATCTAGCCAAAAATAGGGCAATGATTTCTGTTTAAAACAAAAGACCACATATTTGTATAAATATGCATCTGTCCACGCACACGTTTACATCAGTGTTAAACAGTGATCATTCTGGTATCTTTGCTTAGGAAGAGCTTTGGGAGAAGATGGTGTATTAGAGCAACTCATATCAAAAATTATTAACTTACTAATTTCTATATAATTATTTCATTTGCTTAAATAATGATAATTGTTTCAAAAGGCTGAGAAGACCTACTCAGGCACTTAAATGAGTTTGTTTCCCTCCATAACTAAAGGCAGAATTCTTCACAGGAGTAGAATGAAGTTAATTTTATTTCTTCAAAGTAAACAAGTAAACAAAAGAACAAACATAAATCAGACTTTTGAAAGCTCTAAGTCCAAATATAGATGGAAAAGAGGACAAAATGCTCCTGTAGAAAGAATGATAGGTAAAACCAATTACTGCCATTCATATTTAACAGAAGAGTTGAGATGGCATGTCTTATATACAGATTTCAGCACCAAGTATCTGAAATCCTCAGGCTAATATTGTCATGACATCTGTTATTTTGTACCTGACTTTGACAATCTAGATTTTATCTGATCTTCATTGATAATTTAGCCATATCTGTTTTCCTAATTCAACAAAGCAAATTTGTAGCAAAGAAGCCACAGATGCAGGATATTGTTTTAAATACCTCAAATAACTGAGATTGTAAAGAATAATGTCACATACTGCAGTAAATGACTATTAGAAAGAACAGCAAGCCCAACCAGAGAACATTAGAGAGATGCTACCAAAGCAGATGACAGACCACTGTGGAGGAAATTTGTAAGTGATGACTGAAACTAATTGAAAACAAGACATGAGTGGCTACACTGATGACAACAGTCACTCTTATTAATCAGATAAGCATAGTGAAACTGAAGTAACTGCCTGAAAGAGCAACAGTCATAGTGGTTTTATTCTGTCTTCATGAGAGTGAACTATATTATTGTATAGCAAGCAACAGATTCTCAATGCATGTTCACCATTATTTCAGTAAAATGACTAGAGATATAAGGGAATTATAAGAATGATCTGACCCAGTCCTTACAAATTTATAGTTTGAGGCATATTTTACTGATCTGGGATATTTAAGTATAGTTTTCTTGTGTGTAGTTTCAGAGATTGAACACAAGGCCCATGACATTCTAGGTAAGTTCTCTACCACTACACTATATCCCCAGTCCTCAATTTACTTTTTATTTTGAGACAAGATCTCATGGAATAATTCTGGCTGGCTTTAAATTTACTCTGTAGTTCAGGCAGGCCATGTACCTATGATCTATTACCTCAGTCGTGAGAACAGCCAGGGACTATGCCACAAGGTCTGGCTATATTTCTTTTAATATGCCATATAAAACATAGTAAGAGAAGGTATATCCCACATGGAGCAGGGCGTGACTGATTATTTCTCACTAGGATTAGATCTTTAGTATAACTAGAGAAATGAATTTCCTTTCATAACAACCAAGAAATAATCAATTAGCCAATACCAATTAACTAAGCCAGATTACCAAGAATTGTCCTTGTATAGTCAATATAGAGGAAATCACATAGAGTGATGCCCTCCTGTTTGGAGTGTAGAGACCAGATATCACCCCCTACAGACAAATGGGGGACTCACTTCATTGTATTGGACAAACTTCAGCCTAAATGGAACTCTCTTGAAGGAATGGTTATTTCAGCTAGGTCCTGAAAACTCAGGTTAGGCACATCAGCTCGGCACATAAGGACATTTGAGGATGTGGAGGACCAGAACATTTGGTTTTGATGTTCAGTTGTTTTTCTATGGAGTAGGCCATGCCACCGTATAAAGGTAATGAGAACCTGAGGATCCTGCCTCACAGATCTTCCTGGAATAGAGGAGCTGGGTGCCTGATGAAGCCTTGACAAGATAATGACACTATACTATAAGCTTTATCATGTAGGAATCTTTTGCTTGACAACATGGTGGCATATTACCTTTGTTTCTACCACCAGATCCCTGCTGCCTACTTCGCCATGTGGGAACCTGAGTTGGAAGAGTTACTGTCATCAAGGACAAAGAATCAGGAGTACATGGAGCCTGCATTTCACCAGAGAAGCTAGGCTTTGACCAGGATGGAAGAAGAATCTCTGTTAGTGTGCCCTTCCAAGTCTGGAGTTCATTTATTTTAGTCAAAAACAAACTGAAAGGGAAAGTCAGTCCTGGTAAGTTCATTTCTGAGTGTAACTGGATTACTGGAAGCCATTATGGGCTCAATTCAAGCATGGGGTGACATACTTCCTTTGTCTTTATTTGCTGATAGACTTGGAGCTGTAAAAATATCTATTTATATTTTTAGCAGCTTCTATTTCATTTTTCTATTTTGCTTTTTCAACTTCAATACCAACAGATTTACTCTTTCTGACAGATACCTCACCCAATGGACAGTTTTTTCCTTTTATTAATTCTCTCAACTACAAATCTGTCTTTGGTACCATTAAAACGTATTGCAATCAAATAATATTATGAATTGAATTTGTGAGAGAACCATCTTTGAAATTAGATACAACACTGTATTGTTCAATTTTTAATGCCTATTGCCAGAAAATAGGCTGATGACATGTGCTTGGCTCTTTCCCAATGGAACTAAAGTCACTTATTTCCTGTCACATGATACAGGAAGGGGACTGAGCATGATGTTTAGAAAAAAGTACTTAATAAATCAATGTGAAGGGAATAAGCTGAGGAGAGTGCGTAAATGTATGCCATATTTACTGTGATGTATCAGCATTAAATGATCCATCCTATGTCTGAAGAGTCCTTATAAACACATCATCATTGGAACTGTAGTTACTTTTCTTTGTGGAGATGAATAGGTTGTCTAAAGCACTATAGTTGTTATTGTACCATGTCCTTTGGGATAGTGTTTCCAGAATCCCTACAAAGTCTAAGGTTTCAAGGAGAAGAATTATAGATGCTAGACTGAATCTTGTAAACATGAATCCTGTTAGCCAACTGTATCTCCTAAATAGAGCAATTATGCTGGCAGTTTTTTTTCTATATTTGTGGTTAGCAGGAAATTTTGTGTGAGGACAGGCTGTGTGGATGGTGAATTGTCTATCATTAAGTTCACTGAAGTGCCTGTGTATGAAGCTCATTATTTTGAATTCTTTTGTAAGGATAAGGTCATTTTTGAGAAAATTACAGAGGATTTCAAATATCATTCATTTATATTGTTTATTTTGTATAAAATAAAATTGCCAGTGGTGTACACAGATCTATTACAATGTCTTACATAATTTATAATATACTATATATTTTTTTACTTTTTACTTTAAATGGAGAAATTCAACAAAAATCAAAATGTGACTATTAACAAATCATAAGACAAAAACAAAAGACACTATTTTTACTCTTTGTGAAAATAAAATTGAAATTCACAAACATTAGGTTTATACAGATACTATTTGCTCAAAGACATTGTTTACATGGGTGTATTCAACTGTCTTCAAACCCTTTATTGTATCTGGTATGGTAACATGAGCATATGAAAAATTGGGAGACTTCATAATTTATTTAAATTGAATACAATGTCATATTCTCAAGTTCTTGCAAATCTCTAAAATGTCTTTAACTTCACTTAATGCCCATCTATGCAAAAGAGTCCTAAAGAAAGCTGAGCAGGCATTGATCTTGGCATTCAGAGAGCCCAACCTAATAGGTGAACCAGTCTATGCAGGACAGATGGAATACAGCTAGAAACAGTAATGAAGAACACTCTTGAGGACCTGGCTTTCTGTTTCTTCAATATCTTCAAGTGTTCAGTGTTCTGTTGAAGATCTCAACTGGAAATGAATCTGAAGCAATGTGTTTGCATTTCTCAAAGTAGAGCCTGTGCACACAAGAGGTCCTTGTATGTTCCTTGGTATTCAACCTTTCTCTTTGCCAAAATGCCAGCTTTGTCAGTAATGAAAAAATACTCCTCTAAGGTCACCAGACTGCTCTGGCAATACTTACATCATGGTACTACCACACTGAAGGAACTTTTGTTTAAATCATTCTTGTCAAAATTTCCCTTATCTGCACTCTGAGAAAATTACACTTTTGAAATACTTATATACTTGCTTGATGGGGAATATCCTTCTGTATCCTGTGAATATATGTTTATCTTATTGGTTGATAAATAAAGCTGTTTTGGCCAAAGGACAGTCAGGATTTAGCCTGGCGGCAAATCCAAGCAGGGATAGAGAAAGGTAGTGGGTGGAGATGGCATGTATCTGCCCAGGAAGCAAGAGGCCTGGGTATCACCAGTAAACCAAGACCACATGGAGATACACAGATTATCAGAAATGGGTTAATATGTAAGAGACAGATAGCCAATAAAAAGCCTGAGCAATAGGCCAAACAGTTTGTAATTAATATAAGCCTCTGTATGTTTATTTGGGACTGAACAGCTACAGGATTGGGCAAGACAGACACTTCCTTCTACATATGGTACCCAAATGTTTAGAAAGAATTTCCCTGTAAAATCTGACAAAAGCTTACAAAGGGATTCTGAACACAAAAGTACCGAAGCAAGCACGGCTTCCCGGTAACAGCATTTTCTCAGGTGGGCTCTGTTTGCTAGAGGCAAGAACAGGCATGGCTCCTTTAAGAGAGGCTTCCTGACTCAGTGTTATTGTCAAAAATTGCACAGCTCTTTTAAGAGGCACTGCTCCCAAGCACTTAAAGGGTGTTTATGTGCAGCCAAGCAGCCAGCACCATGCTTCTTGGTAGTAGCATGGACCAGGAAACTCTGCAGAGTTGTGGCAATAAACATGACTCCCACCAGTACCTCTGCCATGAAGCTAGCCAAGGAATGGGGCAAAGCCAGCCACTGCTTTAATACTAGTCATGCTGTTTAGCAGATTAAAGACTCATGTGGTTATAAAAAAGATAGAGATACACAGTAAAGAATTATTCACATGAAAAAAATAATTCTAAACATTTTACAGTATGTTTAAAGATATACAAAGGAATATATAAGCTTGGGAGAGAAGAGATGAAGGATAGAGAAAGTTCTTAAAAATTAAGAGTAGCTGGGTGTGGTGATATATGCCCCTTTAGGCCCAGGGTTTGGAAGTGGGAGGCAGGCAGATCTCTGTGATTCAAAGCCAGCGTGATTTACAGAGTTAGTTCCAGGACAGCCAAATATACACAGAAACCCCCTGTGCCCCCAAAAAAATAGAGAAAAAAAAGAGTAAAACCAAAAAAAGCAGATGGAAAATACACAGAGAGTCTGGACACTGGATATTATTGTGTTGTCTTTGAATTGTTTGACATCTGAGGAAGGAGAAAACAGCTGCTAAAGGACATTTGATTATAAATGCTTCTGTATTAATCCAACCATATATTCTGAAAATGCCTTGACTTCAAAATTTAAGTCTAAGGACATGTTTCTTTGGAAAGGAGGTTCTGCTCTTTTTTCCACAGAAGATGAAAAGCTGTATATTCCATTAAGTCTAATATGGTTTGATCAACTAAGATCCCTGAAGCAGTGGCTCAGATGATCCAACACCCAAAACACCTGAAATGATGCAGCCTCACAGACCACTACAGACAGGAATTGGCAAGGATTCTGGGTTTTCTCAGGATCCCCTTGGGATTGACAGCACCCCCAAACAGCAGGAGGAAGTTTGGAGAGAACTAAGACCAAGTTCCCAAATATTGTTTATAAATATTTGTTTTCATTTAAATGAATTTGTTTATAAATAGTTAATGATCACAGTCACTCTCTTTCAAAGAAAAACAAGGAATATGATATAGAAATGAATGCTTGGCATTGGTATGGATTTTGGTTTATTGATAAAAATTTAAGATCAATTTTGTTATATGCATATTGCTAATCCTGTTTAGACATTGTATTTATATAGCTCATATAAAAATGTAAAGTATAATAATATACAGATTATAGTCACCTATAATAGTCAAAATTATAGTTATATTAGTTAGGTTTTCTAGACATACAGAGATATGTTTTAAATGGATAGGTATTCTTCAAAACCTTTCAAAGACCTACAGAGGGTTTATTAGAGTTTTCATGACAATGAGATATAATTGTTTCTAGCAACCCCAATTATGTCAGAGAGGAAGATGGGCATCAAAGAAGCTCTTTTTGAGTTTGCCTTCAACATGAAAGGGATAGCTATTTGGACAAGAAACTCCTCTTACCTGGACTGCTTGACAACTCCTTGTCCAAACTGGACAAGCAGGTTACAAAGAAAAGTGACTGCTGAACTTAACCAAAGGACAGGATGATCCTTCAAGATTCCTGCTTCGTCAAAAAGTCTGCAAGACATTCTTGGCCTGGCCTGGCTGCCTTGAGAGATATGTATCATAGATTTTTCAGGTTAGTGTCCATAGCACTTGGAGCTCAATTTGCTTCCAGTTCCTGAGAGGCACATGCATTCCCACAGGCAGTGAAGGATTTAGGTGGCTTTGCATTCTTCTGTATGCTTTCTTAGTAGTCAGGGAAACATGAAGTTTGAACAAGACAATTGGTCTTAGATATTTATCTTATATGCCCTGTATAGCTTCAAACTTTGTTGTATCCTGACAACTATAACTGCATTGATCCTGGCAATTGCCATTATATTCTGTTTCTGATAAAGCTATAAAATTTCTGATTCCTCACAATATAATTGTTATAGCCTCAATTGTGTGGCCCCACCAACCCAAGACTGGTTTCATTTCTAGCAGATATATTAGGTTACATCCAGGCAAGTAGGCAAAGGAACCCAGAAACTACTGAATAGTGTGAAAGATAAAAATTACCTGATATCCCCAAACCAAACTGAACCCAAACCAGAGTTTCCATTTGGTCCTCCAGCATAGACCTAGACATATCTTAGAGCACTAGACATACCTGCCTTGCAAAGCCTGCCTGTAGGAACCTGCCTCCTCTGCCACTGGATAAATTGGTATGTGTTTACAATGTCTCATTCTGTACCACATCAGGGTGTCTGTAATTAACTTTCCCCCTTGCTCACCATGATGGTGTTCCACCATCATATTAAACTCTATTCTGTTACAGCTCTTTTCTGTAAGGTAACAGAAGGCAAACACTATGTCTACTGTGTTAGCAGTTGTCAATCTCATGTTTACTACATGGCTGTCACTAAAAGAAAAGTACCTAGTAAATATGAAAATGATTGAGAGAAGGAAAAGAAAAAATAATGGATTGAGCATAAAGCCATATCATTTGAACTAGTGAGACTTTCAAGAGTTGGGATTTTACAATTTATTTTCAATTATTTCTCAAAATATAATCTAGGAATTTCTTTTGGATGGGCAATTTCCAAGCTTCAATCTTATTTGGACAAGTTTTATCGATCAGATAAAATACTTTTGCTAGTCTAAGGACTGATCAGATAAAATATAATGTATAGATACATGTGAACATACTCAATAAATTAAATTTTAGAATGTGAGTGTTGATTTCCAACTTCAGGTGTCAAAATTTTTCATAAAAAGTGTGAGTCTGAAGAGCTCTGGACTTTTCTTGACTAATAAGATGATCCTGAGGAATGTGTCACAGAATAGACTTTACTTAAATTCGGGGGGTCTATTTAAATGCACACACAAGGAACTAAATAAGTTCTGTGGCACCCAGAAAAATCAGGAGATATCACAGTCTCATATTTATGTCTCTTCAGAAAGCCTGATGAAAATGAGTGTTAGTCACACATCTAAGGACTGAAGTTTTGTCTGTGATTGCAATCCAATCTTCAGTCTTCGAAGGAATTCTGATGTGACAAGTGGCCAGGCATAAGTGTAAAATGGAAAATAATCATAGAAAGGCAAATGGTTCTGATAGATTAGGACTTATGCTGGATCACTTGTCAGGATTAAGATGAATTTCCTTTGAAAAGTCATCACAGAGGTTTTTTTTTTTTTTTGTCAAATTTCTAAAAATGAATAGAAAAGAGACCACTAAAACTATAGTTAGCTTAAAACGAGTCCTGAAATATCATCATTTTTACATACATATTTTGTAACTCCATTTGTATAACACCCATCCATCTATTCACCCATCCATTTACCCATCACCCACCCATCTGCCTAACATCCATCTTACCACTACCCACCCATCTATTTATCATCTATCCGTTTAGACACTCACATACCCACTGCCCATCATGTGTATGCCCATTCATCCAGCTACTCATCCACCCTTCCATCCACCCACCCACCCACCCACCCACCCCCACTCTTCCATGTCTCCCCTACCCATACATTCACCCAGGTATAAAATGCATGATAGGAGATAGGATTCAAACTAGTATTAAGAAAACTCAGGGAAATGGTTTCTGGGATATTAATGTTTTATATGACACCTGTTGTTATGAAAACTGGACAGTAGCTAGCTTAAAGGGGTGGTGAATAAATGAGGGTAAAAATGAAATATTGTAACAGAGGAAACAGTCACTTGTTGTCACAGATTCCTTATGCTCTCAAGATTCTACAGCATTACCACTGTCTTGGGTTCATTAGCTGTTACTGTGGTATAATACCCTGACAAAAGCAATGTGTGGGTGAACAGGTTCATTTTAGCTGACAGTTCCAGGTTATAGTCTATCACCACAGGAAAGCATGGACACAAGAGCTTGAGGGAGCTGGGCATATCCCACCTACAATCAGGAAATGAGAATGAATGTGTCCATGAATGAACACATATTTATTGGTGATGAGTTATCTCCCCCTACTCTTCCATTGCTCTGAATCAAGACCCTAGGCAGGGAACAGGGCAACTCATTGTGGATGAGGCTTTCCCTCTCATTGTAATCAAGTTAATTCTTATAGAAGTGCCCAATGTCAACCTCATGTAGACAATCCCTCACTGAGTCTCTCCCAGGGGTTCTAGATTGTGGCATGTGATAATTAAAACTCTCCATCATATATTGTTTGCTAGGGACTCTGGTTTTATGTTCAATGTAGCAATGCTTTACCTTTCTGTGACATCTTATAATTCTCCTATTCTTCCAATTTCTGACCCTTTAAAAGAAACCTGTGGATGGATCCACTGGACCTACGATAGTAAACCAGGAAAATCTATACTTTGATGTCTGCTTATTAGCAAACCTACTCTGCAATGGAAACCAATATGCTGACAAGATAAAACCTTGTTAGAAACCATTGTGTTGTCTAACACAAGAAAATTCAGTAGAAGAGAGAAGTGAGTGACATATCAGATACCATAACATTAAAGGAAGATGTCTCTAAGGTGACTTGTAGGTGTGATACGTGGGAATGTTTACATGTGGATATATGATGGTCCTGTCTTCCAATCAGCATCAATGGAGAGACCTCTTGGTTGGGAATGAAGTTGAGAGAATTAATCTATGTTAGAGCATATTAAAGTGATAACCATCCAAGTACAGTTATTTAGTAGGTCAATATATATATGTGAACCGAAGTTTCAAAAAATTCCACACTTATGTATAGGGATGTGTAGCCATGCCTTCTAGGGGATGGCTACAGGTGTGCCTGACCATGCCTCCAATGCATGGTCAGGGTGACACGGGTGGCCCTGCTTTCGCTTTCATCTTCGGATTGCTGTACTTACTGTTCCCATGCCAGCTGGTTAGGTCGATCTGTAAGTAAGGCTTTTCCCTATTAAATTCCCTTGTATTTTTACCTGGCTCTGTATTGGTAATTTCCCACATTATCTGGTTGTCAGAAGCGGGAGCTTGTGAACCTAGTCCCTATTTGGGACATCCTGAGGGTCCCACCCAGACCACAGACTAGGCAGGGAAAGAGCTTCCTCTCTCCAGAGGTGCTCCTGGCTTGTAGCCGACCCGCTGGGCCACAAGCACATCCCATTGCTGCTGAGCCACTTAGAACCTTCTGCCCAGCTGGGAGAGTTCTCCAGACCTCCCACTGTTTTACTGTCCCAGTTTCTAGCTGCATGCACAGGACCAGCTTGGACTGTGGCAACTGGCACCTGGAGGCCTCCTGCCCTTGAGCTGAGTAGGCCTCAGCTTTCAGCAGGTCTGAGGCTTCCTCTGGTGATAGCAGCCATAAAGCCATGTCTTTTTCAGTGGTTGTGGCCGAAAGACCGTACATTTCCAGCTAAAGTGCAGCCACTTATGGGACCTCGGCTCCACTTTCATTGCTGCCATCTTGCCTGAACGACTGCTGCCAAAGGTCATGCAGACTAACTGTACACCTATGCCGCCTGCTGGTCAAAGATAGTTACTGCATCTGGAGTAGAAATCAGGTAAAATCATGGCAGAATATTTATTATTTATTATTTGCTAAAATTAGTACTATTTTTGCTTATTACGTGAATTCAATATTGAGGAGGACACTAATCTGCCAATTACCTGCCTATATGCAGTAATAGCAGTTAGCTTGCTGGTACAAATAACATTACTAGCCAGAGTCACCAGGAACAGGGATAAGCATAACCTCACCACCTGCATGCAGGAAATAACAGTGTTACACAATGAGGTTTTGGAGAACAGATTAGGTCAGGCAACAATTGTGCAGCAAGTGGAACAGAAATTGGATGATAAGCTTGGCTCTGTGTACAATATGCTAAAGACAGAGCTGTCTGTTACCCAAGATGAATTGCAGCATATTTATAATAAGATAAACACAGAGATATCCTATATGTCTAGGCATTACAGGCTAGGCTGTCAGAGGACTGTGACAAGCTAAAGAATATCTGTAGCCAGATAGAAACTCAGATAGGCTCTGTGACCCAGAAACTAGATGCAAAGGTGCAAAATACCCAGGATAGGGTTGAAGAAATAGACAACAATTGAATTCTTCAAACAATTATTGAAGCATCTAAGGTAGCAGATCACAAATTTGAGTCTAGATTTGAATGTTTGGAAGATAATTTACAGAACAGGGCTGACATATTAGATAGGTCCATACAATCGATTGCTGAGGACTCAAAATCAGCAAATCATGACCTCGAATCTAGACTCCAATACCTAGAAGGCAGTTTCCATACCATCCAGATTCTGTCTATGGACAAGCATATTAAAGACCTAGAAAAACATGTCGAGGAGCAGTTAGAGCAATTTACAGATTCACTAATATGATTGAAATCTTTTATGATGCAAGAAATTGAAACTTTTCATGAGGATATCATTACTAGGCTTAAAGATCATTGGGATGCCTCAGAGGCAGAATCACTCCAATCTGAGGCACCTACACCACACAGGCATCATGACTATTCTTATATGGTTGTTGTTTGTACACCATTAGTCTACCCAGCTACCATGGTAGAAAAGCCATTTTCTAAGAAACACCCTCAGGGACGGATGGCTATTGTATGGCAACCTATAGAGCTGAAGGATCTTAAGAATATTAAAGAATCAGTTGTCTCATATGGTCTCCATAGCCCTTATGTAAAATAGCTATTACATTCATGGGCAACCTTTAACAGGGTGACACCCACAGATTGGGAACAATTGGTGGCAGCTATACTTGAGAATTCATGCCAAATTCAATGGAAGGCATTGGTCAGGGAATAGGAAAAGCTCCTTGAGCATCAAGGCAAAAGGATGGTAATGAAGCCCCCCCCAGATAAGATTCTTGGTGAGGGTATTTATGAAAACCCACAGACTCAGTCCGAATATGATGACCATATACTGTCCCTATGCAGGAAAGCAGTATTAAATGCCTGGGATAAGGTTTGTGAGCCAGGAGAATGCCTGGAAGCTTATACCAGAATAGAACAGGGACCTACAGAACAGTTCCAGGACTTCTTACAAATGTTAACTAGGGCAGTAGAATTAAAGGTAACAGATCCAGAAACAAGACAATCAATTATATATACAATAGCTTATGAAAATGCAAACCCTATATGCAAAAGAATACGTTTGCCTTTAAAGATCAGATCAGCTCCATTAGAAGAATGGGTTTTGCATGCAGCCAACATTGACTATAACATGCAAGATACTGGAGCTTGGGTAAGAGGAGCAATCTTAAAAGGTTTAAAAGGGCAACAGGAGAATAAAAGTTTTAGGGGGAGGACTCAAGGGCTTGGGAAGGAGAAGCACCTTACAGAGGTCAACATAGGTACCAAGAGGCCAGAGTTTATCACTACTGTTAACCAGAGCCTCGGGTAGGAAGAGCCTTCCCCAGGAGACCACGAAAGTGACAGGAACCTAGATGTTATAGCCGTGGCAGAATGGTACATGTTAAGAGAAATTTTAGACAAAGGAATTCTAACAATGCCTCATATAGAAGGCCACTGCCTTCTGGATTGTGTAGAAGATGTGGTAATGTCAGACACTGGATCAATGAATGTAGATCGAGCAGGGACATGCAAGGAAACCCGTTAAGGCCAGGAAACCCTGAGGGGGGAGCTCAAGAAGGCCCCCACATCGAGAAAGGTCTGGTCATTCCCAATAGCAGTGGAAGACAGTCTCTCACAGGACAAATAGATAGTTCTTTGTCTATTGTGAAAATTAATACTGCTCTAGATGGTAGTTTGAATAGTGATGAAGAATCAAATGTGAATGGACAAAATGAGAAACACATATTTTGTCAAACTTCTTTGAATGATAAAAAGCCTAAGTTGAAATTGAAAAATAATAAAAAAAGTTATTACTGGCTTATAGACACTGGGGCAGATATGACTATTATTACCCAAAAGTATTGGCCTCAGAAATGGCCTCTTAGAGAGTCGAATGTACAATTTTTAGGAATTGGAATTCTATCTAGAGTTCAACAAAGTGTTCACTCCATGGTCTGCATTTACTGGGAGGACAGAAAGGGAGACTGAAACCATAGGTGGCAGATATAGCTAAAAATCTCTGGGGTCGTGATCTCTTACAGCAATGGAATACTCAGATTAATATTCCTCCAGTGTCAGATACAAATTATGTGCAATCATTAGATAGTAGAAAAGATCTTTAAGATGCTATGGAAAATGGTTACCAACCATCCAGCCTATACAGAAACTAGGTACAAATGATATACCTTCAGAGGAGCCAAAGGCCCTGCCATTTAAGTGGCTTACAGATGAACCTGTTTGGGTAGGACAATGGCCTATGACCTCTGAGAAGCTAGAGGATTTAGAAAACGTAGTACAGGAACAGCTAGAGGCTAGGCACATAGAAGGACAGGACTTAAAGCATTTAAAAATGGCCCTTAAAGGTGATAAGGACCTAAACAGTCTGAGAATATTATCCGCTGAGGCAGAAAAAGAAGTTACACTGGGTAGAAAACAGAATATTGAATGCACATGTAAATCCGATAAGCCTTGATTTAGACTGTATTCTGGTTATCTTGCCATCCAGAGAATATCCTTCTG
Organism: Cricetulus griseus; assembly: GCF_003668045.3. Lineage (NCBI taxonomy): Eukaryota > Metazoa > Chordata > Mammalia > Rodentia > Cricetidae > Cricetulus > Cricetulus griseus. The sequence goes on from NC_048597.1 coordinate 123,990,339, forward strand.
GGATTCTGATTCAGAAGGAAGACACCATATTGGAGTGGATATTTCTGCCACATAAACAGAATAAAAAGTGAAAGACGTATATAGAAAAGATTTCTGATTGAATTCTAAAGGGCAAATTAAGACTTCATCAACTGACCAGGAAAGACCCAGCAGAAATTATAGTACCTTTAACTAATGAAGAAATTTCCTCCTTATGGAAGGAAAATGAATATTGGCAAATAGCTCTTACTGACTTTTTGGGAATGATTAGCAACAACTATCCCAGAACTGACAGAATTAAATTCATAAAAAGGACAGTCTGGATTCTTCTATGTATTTAAGACAAACTCCCATTTCTGGAGTTCTTACCTTCTACACTGATGCCAACAAATCAGGTAAGGCAGGTTATAAAGCAGGTAAGGTAAGTAAAGTAGTTCAAAGTCCATATACATCTGTACAGAAGGCAGAATTATATGCAATTGTCATGGTATTCATGGATTTTACAGAATCTCTTAATATAGTTACTGATTCTCAGTATGCAGAGAGAGTCATGTTACACATTGAGACCAAAGAATTCATTCCTGACAATACAGAATTAACTTCACTGTTTATACAATTACAGGAAACAATCAGAAACAGAAGTAATCCTATATACATTACACATATCAGGTCCCATATGTGTCTGCCAGGCCTACTAGCACAAGGCAATGATGAGATTGATCATTTATTAATAGGGAGCATGCTAGAAGCCTCAGAATTTCATAATAAACATCATGTAAATAGCAAAGGTTTGAAAAAGGACTTCTCCATCACTTGGCAACAAGCCAAGGATACAGTGAGAAACTGTCCCACTTGTACTTTTCATAATCAAACTCCATTGCCAACCGGCTGTAATCCTAAGGGCATTTGGAGAAATGAGCTTTTGCAGATGGATGTCTTTCACTTTGCACAATTTGGAAATTTGAAATATGTGTATCATACTATAGACACATTCTCAGGGTTTCAATGGGCTACTGCTCTTAACTCTGAAAAAGCTGATTCTGTTATTACACACCTGCTAGATGTGATGGCAGTTATGGGTATACTTGCGCAAATAAAAACTGACAATGCTCCAGCATATGTCTCCACAAAATTGGAACAGTATTTCTAACATTATAACATAAAGTATATTACCGGTATACCACACAATCTTACAGGACAAGCAGTGGTTGAGAGATCTAATAGGACACTAAAGGAGATGCTCAATAGACAGGTTTGGAAAACTAAAACCCCCAAACATAGGTTGCATAATATTTTATTAACACTAAACTTTCTTAATGCCAATGAGAAAGGAAAAACTGCTGCAGAATGACACTGGATGATGGAAAAAACTGCTGAATTGAATCAGCCAATATACTTCAAAGATGTACTAACCTCTGTATGGAAACCAGGACATGTGTTACAATGAGGTAGGGGTTTTGCATTGGTATCCACAGGAGAAGAAAAACTTTGGATACCATCAAAGTTGATCAGGATTTGAGTTGAAAAATAAAAACCTCTTGATGAGGAAAAATGACAGGTATTCTACTAAGTATATCTCATAAACTAAATAGAAATCTCCCAAAGAAAAGGGAGGTGTTTTGCTTTTATCTTTACAGGAAAACTCATTTCCAGAAGGCAAACGACACTGCATGGGTTGATACTTAAATAGAGAAGGTCTCTATTACAGCTGTCTCTCAGAGAACTCTATTTCTCTTTATTTCCTAGTCCCTATTCAATTAAACCAATGTTGGACTTGGCTTTCCTCCTCTAAAATCCAAGCACGTTTTCTAACTAAACTTTAGAGTTTCTGTATTGTATCAAGAAGCCAATTGATGTAATACAGAAAGAAAGAATAATTTGGGGACTGTCTTTGTCTTTTCTTGGCTTTTTCTTTCAAGGTGTATACCCTTTCATAATTGTTATGCTCCTATGGTTGCCTTTTCTAGTATACATACTTACACAAGCAAACATTTCTCTGCTAACATTTATGTTTGAGTCCCACACAGCCAATTAAGGCCTGCCTGACAGCAATCCCTGGACACCCCAGAAAGAAAATGGGCCACACCTCTTTGACTGCACTGAATCCAACTTTCTCCATTTCAAATGACACTCTGGCCAAATCTTTGGGGACTGACTTCAATCAAGTTGATGATTTTAAGTGAGATCTTCAATCGGGCAAATCCCATCTAACATGGACTGGGTACAATACATTCAAGACTTTCACTATACTAACATTTTCTTCCTACAGGTCCCCACAAGGCTATCGCTGTCTCATTTCAGCAGAAAGTAACTTAGCAGATGCCACACCCCCTCTCCACCATTGTTGTCATTTAGGATAGTGTATATACAAAGTTAGGGATAGCTTCCTATTGTTTATGGTTGGGATTGGAAGGGGGTGTTCAGGCTTGGACACCTCTTTCATATTACTTTAGGATTTAGTTAAAATAGATAGGATGTGACATAAGCAGATTGTGTGTCTTCTTATATTTCACCATTATGACATTGTTGAGTTTTAATTCTCTTTTAGACTAGAAGGGGAATTGTAGGGATACTGTAGCCACACCTTCTAGGGGCTGGATACAGGTGTGGTCAGGGTGACATAGGGAAGGGTTAAGAATGAGGGACACTCACACAGAAGCCCCTGCTTTCGCTTTCATCTTTGGCTGGCTGTATTTACTGCTGCCACACAGGATGGCTAGGTTGCTCTGTAAGTAAGGCTTTTCCCTATTAAATTCCCTTGTATTTTTACCATATTGGTAATTTCCCACATTACTTATGTTCAAGTTGTTATAAATAGTTAGTTGGTTATTACTGAGTACTATGCAGAGTTGGATCACTACAAATCCAGAGCCTAAATCATCTTGGTGTGTGTGTGTGTGTGTGTGTGTGTGTGTTAATAGCTACTTATTGGGTACACTTTGCTTGACCTAACATCTTCTTGTCCATCAGGTAAAACATTTGAACTACATTAACTTGACAGACCACTAGTTTCCATCATTATGGAAGATAAAATTGCTATCAGAGAGCATATTAAATCTCTAGCAAGATTTCTTTGCTTTGCTATAACCTGTCTGCCTTCTGTTTGCACTACTGTATCTGAAAAAGAATGCTTTTAATTATGACTTTCTTTTGTTCTACAACTATGAAAATGTCACACCAGTATTCTCAAGCAGGAACACATTATTCAGGACAAAACAAACTTGTACACCTGAGCCATAATCATGTATATTAGGCTCAAGAATAAACTAGTTCCTCTTACCTTTTGGGGAAGGGCTGTGTGTCAACAGATATTTTGATTGGAAATGCAGGGTAGATATATGTAGATACAAATTTGAAATTATTGATTCACCAATGACAAGTGATACAATAAAAATGATTTGCAAAGATAGGAATACATAAGTGAGGCTGGACTCCTCTATGAGTAAATTCCCACATAAAGGTACTTTTAAAGTGACTTTTCCTGGTTTCAGCTCAAGCTTTCTAGGGAAAGGGGAGCAAAACATGCCCAAGACCCCTATTTTCTATTTTAATCACTTTAATTTAGTCCCTATGACCTTGAGTTAAGTGTGTCTAGGAATTTGGCTGCCCTCTTTACTTCCCAAACTGTGGCCTTAATTTGAGCATGCTCAGCTGATGTACACATCATCAACAGCATCCTCCATAGACATCCTTTCTACAAAGAGCTTTAGTTTACAGCTCTGTACAGCCTCCCTCAGTTAAAATTCCCTTACTTTCTTTGTTTAAAGAGAGCACAAATCTTGAAAAACCCCATTGTTCTAATCTGTTACAGATTAGAACAGATTCTTTCATGTTCTGGCTCTCCTCATTGGCTTTCTATGAGTCAAGTGGAAAACCAATTGTGTTTAGTTATGAGAGGAGAGAAAAGCCAGAGTCTTGTATTGAAAGGAGCTACGATTCCTACTGAGTAAAAGTCTATAGCTGCTTTTCTTCCCAGAGATCCGAGGCAATTTTTATCCATTTCTTTTCCAATCTCCCATCACAAATCATCTTTATCTATTTCACATAATGTTTTCTGTGCAGATTGTTTACCGTTTCTCACTCTGACTTCTCTGTCAGGATCTATGATGTTTCATATACATTAGTAAGGTTTTCTCTTACATTTTAGTGATATTAGATGGTCCTTACTTATCTAATAAACAGATGATTAAAACGGAGAGTGTGATTTTACATTTCCTAGATTTTTATGTCAAAATTTATGGATTGTGTTGTTAGAATTTTGGGTTCAGATTCTACTTCTGGCACTGCTGGTTTAAGCATCATATCTTGATCTCTACATCTTTTCCATAGAGAAGCAACAATATTATGTTCAGAAGATTTTTGGCAACACTCAACAGTACGAAGTTCCTATAATATTACCTGGAAAAAGCTAAACATTAAATAAATTATCCAAATTACTAAAGAAAATGTGTTGTCTATAAGTCAAGCTAGTCTGCCATTAAAGGTGTCCCTTATAGCTGAGATTTTCACTGTAGATTCAAATTGAGGTGGTGATAGCACAAAATGTGAAAAATTAGGTTTCTATCATATTACATCATAAGTAATAAAGTCTAATGTGGTGTGTAAGTCAATAAATACTGGGTTGCATGTTACTAATCAATTCTGTTTATTGATATTTATCTAATCTAGTAAGTTTATAACCCATCAAAACCTTTTAATTACACTCTAGAATGGAGTATAAAAACTAGTTCCATTTGCATTGCAAGGATTCATTGTTATTAGCTTGGTGCTAATCTCTTTAAGCTGGAGACCTTCCTTTGCCTTCCCTCTGCTTCTGAAAGAATCTTGAGTTGCATAATTTGTTTCAATTCCCGTACTAAGCAAGGTATAAAAACTGCCTCTATTTAGCTTAAACACTTGGCTGAATATTGGGTAAAGGACAAATTTGGAGATGCATCTTTAAATTAACAACAATGACTAATTTGTACATTTAAAATGAAGTATTAGTATTTCAGTCACTTAAATGACATCAAAGAGTTGGCACTAAATTTCTCCAAATAATAAAAATGAGGCCTCTCTGTATTCAGATTTATTCTACCTAGGGACCCATATGTATTATTTATGAATTTAATTCTTTTTCTGCTGATGTATAAAGACTAGATATAGAAAGGAGTGTAAAGAATAGATCTGATTTTCATCTACAGTAACAGAAAAACCTAGTGGCCAAAAACACCATTTCATATTTAAAGACAAAATTTGTGATGGACTGATTAATTGACTCTTTTTCCAGCTTTGCTGCTGCAGTGTTACTTTTCTTAGACTTCTGTAATATGAGAGAAGGATGAACATATTTTCAGGGAAAACAGAACAGGTCAAATACTGGAATTCCAGCATCTGTAACTCTTTTCTGCTAAAGCTTTGACTTCATAAGTTACTCGTGGATGCCACAGTGAACATGGTTAGATAAGGGACATTAAATATAGACACATAGAAGGTATCATTATCTTTACTAACTGACACACTAATAAGAAGAGTTTCTAGAAAGTGTCTATTGACTGTATCTACATAAAAGTCCATTGGTATCACATAGTATGTGTTGCAACACACATTTATTCTTTCTTTTGACAGCCAGAGTTTTAACCCAGTGAGATAGCACTTGTTACTACATGATCTTACGACATAGGTTACTCAGCCTGGTCTAAGAGGATAGCAAGTGGTGAACATTGGAAGGAGAAGCCACATTCAAATTCTGTCTTCACCCAACACTGAACATGGAGGTTGTATGGAAATGCCCAACTTGATAGCAGTGGTCTATGGTAGGTAGCTAGGTACATGTTGGAAGGTTTGGAGAATATTGGACTGGATGCTTTCCTTCACAGATGGAAGATGTTAAAAGGACTGGAACATTGGGATTTTAGTTACTGGTCAGAAAAATGGAACCTGGTCTACTTCTCTGTCTCTGGAAGGAGATGTGTCATCCAGGGATGTGTAGAAAGACATTGATCGATAACTTTCTAAACCTTTCCACAGGAATTCTAAACCTCCTTAAAGTCCAGCAGAGGTTGCACATGCCTTTAATCCTAGCACTCAGGAGGCAGAGACAGGTGGATCTCTGTAAGTTTGAAACCAGCCTGGTCTACAAGAGCTAGTTCCAGGACAGCCTCCAAAGAGAAACCCTGTCTTGAAAAACAAAACAAAACAAAACAAAACAAAACAAAACAAAACAAAAAAAGAACAAGGTCATGCCAATATAACAGACATCACTGAGCTTGCTCATGGAAACAGTCAGTCTGAACAGGACTTTAGACACAAGTATCATGCTTGCCCACGATGTAGTTCTGAGCAAGGTTTTATTTTGGCCTTATTCATTTCTTAAGATGGTGCTCTGTTTGGCTTCATAATACACTGTGCCTGTTCCCTGCACTATTTCTTCAACTTCTCTGAGTTATTTCAAAGGAAATCTAAATGAGAGGAGAGTCCAAACTGTTTATTTCGGTGATAGGCTAAGTGTCTGTGTGTGTGTGTGTTAAGATCTTAGAGAATAAGACATAAGATGCATAGGTATAGGCATTTCGTTATAGAAATTGTTGTTATTTTGTTTAAGTTTAAAAATATAAAAAGGGCGCAAGATGAGAAGTGAGAATGAGAGATACATTAACCATAGTTTATTACAGGTGGGGGAGGAAGAGCAAGAATGGGAGTGGGAGCAACAAGAGAGTATCAGAAGATGAAGAGGGAAAGAGGGAGAGAGAGAGAGAGAGAGAGAGAGAGAGAGAGAAGAGAGAGAGAGAGAGAGAGAGACAGAGACAGAGACAGAGACAGAGAGAGCAGGTAAGAGAGAGTAAAGTGAAGAGAGAGAGAAGAGAAGAGAGTTAGCAGTCTACCACTGGAAACAGAGAGAGGAGAGGGAGAGAGGTAGGAACTTTAAAGGGAAAGCTGAGGCTTAACATATTAGCAGAGTTCTCATGCAGGTATGTAATGCATGACGGTGCGATGATGTCACTGTCCTGCCTCACCAGGGGCACAGGGGTGGGGATGGGGTCTGTCTCTCAAAGAGGTATGAGCAGGTCAGCATTAATGCCTGAGCCTTTTATTCCCACCTTTACTTATTATTAAAAACGTGGGTTGCTAGAAGTGGGCAGTTAGGGAATAAGAACATCGAGTTCTCAAGACTGCTTCCTGCTGACCTAGTGGGCATTGACCATCTTTGGGAGACCTGAGAAAGCTAGGGTGTTGCCTTTCAGAAATAATAGGTAAAAATATATGGGAGTAAAATATATGAATGCAGAAATATAATTCTGGTAAGATCTACATCTGTTGATTTGGTCCTGAAACTGTTCTCTTGTGAACACATTTATCTTTTACACAGTCCATTCCCCTTTCTCCCCTAGTGAATCAGCCCACATTCTTCTTAATACATATATAATCTTCCCTCTAAGATACTGAAAATCATCTGAACTAATATGTATCCACCCCCATTAATCAGAATTTATTTCCCACACAGTAGGGGAAATCAACAAGCCTTAATAAACTCAGCCCCTGAACATCAAGGAACGAATATCTAAGGTGCTTTTGTTTCCTGTTTTTGCTTTCCTGCCTTTTTGGTTGGCTTCCTGCTTCCTCATTGCTTTTTCTTTCTAGAAACCCCAGCATTGTGGTCCATCACCTTCTGTTAACTCCTCAAACACCAAGCACCTACATCATTGGTTCTCTGTAACAGCCTCCCCTGCACAGTAATTGAGACTCCAGACATCACAGTTCACCTCCTTAGTTCAGAGCCTGCTCATTTCAGCCTCCCCAGACTGGCCTTCCTGTGAGGCAGGTCTTCTTCATCCTCTGCCACTGTTCTCTTTACTTTCCTATTCTTCTTCTGTTTGCATTGTGTTTTTCAGTTGATTTTTGTCTATCTCTTCCCATAAGAATGAATCTCCATGAAAAGAAATGCAAACTAAACAAATACTGCTTTTTTAAAAACCATTGTATCCCTTAAATGAAGTCACCATCTAGCACTTGGAAGTTCAAACATTTTTGAAAAATATGTGGATTATCTGAAAAATTGCATATGTGTTAATAAATACGATGTGCTATTATAATAAAAGTGATTTATAATAAATTTATTTTATATTACTTTATAAATAATTCAATGAAAAATAAGACTGTCACTTTCTGTTTATAAATGTGTGTGTATTGTCTGTATGTAGCACAAATCTTACTTTTAAATTGTTTCAAGTATTCTTAAATTATTATTGGGCCTTTTTCAGAGTTTTGGCATATAATCCAGTATGGAAAAGCTAGAGTGAGCCTTGGATCAAATGAGCTAGGAGTATTCCATTTAGTAATTGATCATTTTTGTCCCCATTTGCTGAGGCACACTGATCCACCTCTAACTTCTCTCAGATTGATTGAAATTCTATGAACCATGGAAATGGAGGCAGATAAAGTGTCACTCTGTAAGGAGGCTATTGACACTTTGATCAGTTCAAGTGGAATCAAATGAAACAAGAGGCATTCTCTTACACTTCTAATGATGATGAAAACTGGGCAATTTCCTCTAAGTGTAATTTATCCATATATCTAAGAATCCTTAAGCACAGAGTTTGTAATGTCCAAAAGTGGACTCTGAGTGAGTAATTAAACAAGCAAGACAGCGTTATATTCTTAAATATGTCCCCATTAAAGTGGCATAGTATAGTTTTAAAGCTTTCATATGATCACATATTAAAAACAGAAGCAACAGGGCTCTCCTGAAGGTCAATATTAGAGAGTCATTGAAATCTGCTGTGGTTACATTGCGAACGTGACCCTTCCTATATAACCTAAGGGGAAAACTACACAGAAAATTTAGATTGTCAATATATGAATAATTTTAAATCAAATACTTTCATTTTGTTGAAAATTTAAAAGGTGACAGCTGGGCACGATGGCACAGACTATGCCAGCCCAGGAGAGGCAGAGGTCAGAGGATCTTTGTGCATTTGAGGCCCGGATGATCTACTTGGTGAGATCCTGTCCCAAAATTAAATAAGTAAATGTAAATTTAAAAACTAAAGAACATCAAAGCATTAACTTAATAATACAACATTTTTCTTTTCTTTTCTTTTTTTCCTGGTTTCCTCAGTTTCAGGGTCATTCTAATGATCTATAGGTACAAACTCAGTGAGGGCCAAGAGAATGGCATTTAGAAGTGAATATCTTTAATCTCTATCCCTGCCCATCAGCCCCAGTGCCTTCCATAGCGCTAGTGTCTGTTCTGCCCACTCTGTGGAACTCTTTTCCCAGAACACATCTCTCCCAGGTTTTTCTAATTTTTTTTTATTGTACAGTTAGTGCCTCAGATTCCGGGTGGGGCAGTCTTCATATTTTATTCATTCTAAAATTACATTTCTAAGAACAGCAGATTCTGAAGGATGATTCCATTAGGAAGTACATTGTATAATTAATCTCAGGTAGTTTAGGAAGAGCTGCTTTGTTTTCTGGGTACTCAGAAGAGAAGGATTTATTTATTTTTTCTTTTCCTAGTAGTAATTTACATGTAAATGGCAATCAGAAGCAGCAACAAGAGCATGGCAGATATTGTGCAGCTGTTTGTCTGTCATATGATTCTTTGGGACCCCCAAGGAGGAACAGAGATGAAGGGCCACGCTTGGTGGTTCCAGGTTCATCCCTTTTTCTTTGCCATGAAAAGGCTGTGTGTGCTTCCAGCCAGACCAGTCACCAGCTGAGAAGAAGGATCATAGCACTACTTATGAGAAGGACCTTTGGAAAGAACACCAGAGCTGAGAATTCTGTGCCTTTTGTCTCCCAGAAGAGATCACCCCTTGGGCTTGTTTATTGTATGGAGGTACAAAGAATGTCTGCAATCATTCCCTATGTGTGAACCAAATTTGTTCAAGGAGAGATTAAATCTCACACAAAGATCTGGTTAATTTAGAAAATTTCTGTGGCTTATGGGGCAGAAATTCAAATTGACAGGCTTTGGATTTGTTTTTCTAGTAATCAAAGTAACCTGAAATTCTGTAAATGGTGCTTTTAGTTTCTAAAAGCTATTCTACGTCTTTTGTACAATTTTAAAATAGAAAATTCTTAACACTTATGAATAAGGAGCTAGGTACATATTTTGGAAAACACATTCTACTCACTAAAATGGCTTAACATATTAAAAAATCGTATTTGATTATTATTAGTCTTGTCAAAATTCCATGGTGAAATAATTGCATAAAATAAAATGACACTAATATAAAAATCAGTTTTCAAAATTGAAGAAATATATTAGTTAAAATTTCAATGATTACAAATTCTCATTTACTCAACCTGGCTGAAGAGACTAGAACAGCTTCAATGCTGCTTGGCTTCAGGTAAATTCCTTATCATTGAAGAGTTTGCAACCAGCAATTTATTATTGACTCAGAGACTCTTCTCTATTTTATATCAGTGATTTTAAAACCATTACTATGAACAAAATAATAAAATTAGTATAATGGCAGAGCAGTACTATCTGTTTACTGGGTTCTCATAATTCTTTTCTATTGATAAAAGGAAATCCAAAATCCCTGCTAATATCCGTGGCTTTTACTCTGGTATGTGAGCAGAAGGCTAGCCCAGTGGAAGTGACGAACTTTAGCCAGACTGAATAGCACATGTTCAGAAATACTGCTACATAAGTAAACTAATACAGTAATTTTTAAAGTACATGCTACAGTCTAATTTTAAAGACAGTAATGTATCTCAGGCACATTAGATATTATTTTGAATTTTGACAGATCCCTTAAATTAGATATTAGTGTACCTGAAACATAAATGGGGTTACCCAAAGGACCAAGAATTTAGATAAGTATTTCCAGGTCAGTGTAAAATATCAGAAGTTTCTATTGTCAATCCTAGATCAAAATGAGGTTGTGTTGGTTCCTATGTAGTCCGGTGACACACCATATATTCACATGGGGGTAAATGGTGGACTCTGTTCAGTTGACCCATCCACTCATTTATCTCTGTGGATAACTAATAGATAATAAATGTACACTTGGGATTGTAATCTTAAATTCCAAGAAAAAAAATCATGGGCTTTTTAAAAAGATTCTGTTGTGATCGTGGAGCATTAAGACTTGTACAGTCTCAAGCCAAATACTGTGAGCTATATTTAGTCCCCCAAATAGGTATTCATTTTACACTTCTGTGCCTGATCTAACATCCTTGTGACTATCAGGGAAAAAACAGGTGGAATGCATTAGCTTGACAGACCAGTGGCTTCCACAAAGCTGAAAGCTAAGGATGTCATCAGATTTTGTAGAAACCTATAGTATACTTTTGTTTGTTCTTCTGTATCAGCAATACCTTATTTCCTGTAGATGTATTTTAAAATTGCCATAATTTAGGACTTTATTTTGTTTTGTGATCATCAGAGTTCATGTAACCACATCCATGTAGGGGCAGGTTATTTGAAGCAACATGAATCCTTGTTCCTGGGTCATGGACATTCATATTCAGTTCAGAATAAAATATCTCATTACAGTTATTGTGTGAGTTGTGTTTTATACTGACAGTGATATTAAGTGACCTCTCAAGTCTGTGTTTGTACTTTACCAACCCTGTAACTACAATGGCATCTACTATTCCCATCACTACCGAATCTGTAGGTGACAGAGGTTTTCCCTGTGAGATCTTGGAAGTGATGCTGGCTTGTGGGGATTAACATTTGTTAGACACATGCACTGTGGAAGATATTTTAGACATAGTATAACCTCTTGTAAAGACTGCTGGGGGTGTGTGGGGTAGGGCATTATGTGTTATCAGAACAATCACCACACATGTTTGACAGAGTAGTATTTTTCTTGTTCAAGCAACTCCCTATGATATGAGTTCCTAGAATCATTCTTTTCTGTTTGACTTTTGTTGTTGCTTGTTTTGGTTTGCTTTGGTTTTGGTTTGTTGAGACCAAGTTTCTCTGTGTGTAGCCCTGGGTGTTCTGGAGTTCTCTATATAGACCATGCTGGCCTTGAACTCACAGAGATCTCTCCCAAGTGCTGGGATCAAAGGCATGTACCACCATGGCTGGCTTCTTAGCCACAGCAACTAGCATTCCCAGGTTGTCTCCCATCTAAGTACTAACCGGGTGTGACACTGCTTAACTTCCAAGATCAGATGAGATTGGAGTTTGCAGGTTAGTATGGCCATAGACTAATGTGGAGTCTAAGTGGCATGACTGTAGAGTTCCTAGAGCCATAAAAATGAAGTTGAAAGGCCATTATTCATTTTGTGGAGCAAGAGTGAAAGTTCAGAGAAGTGACTCACTCAAAGTCATAAAACATATTGGTGTTTGACCCAGACCCAGATCAATCCAGGTCTTGAAAGCTCAGCTGAAAATGTTTGTAAGCAAGGACAGCCTGTGAATTTAATAAAAATGCAAGGCTGTCATGGAGAATCTACTCTCTTTGCAGAAGAGAAACACAACTCCTCTGAATGAAAATAAGCATGTACATACCTGTCTCTACTTGTGTTTTTGTTTTTCCTGAATGCAAGCCCAGTCTTGCTAGTATTTCTGGCCCTGTGATTTTGATGGGCACATTTACTGGCTGGAAGAGAGTCAGGGAAGCTGAGAATTTCTTCACCTGCCACCTGTGATGTGCTTTCAAGGCAGGCAATTCAATTTGCACCATTATCTCAAGAGAGTTTCACGGACAATGCTAGCAAGCTTTGCTATTTAAATCTTACAGCTTGCCTGTTATCAAAATTCAGACTTTCAAGGAGAAAAGTTAAGGTATGTCAAAGTTTGTTTTATAATGTTAACATTAGTCAAGAATAATAAATTAAGATATATCAAATATAGATACCCTATTACTATTTTGCAGGACAATGTAAAAATGAAATAACACATTATACTTTCTTCTACATGGCTCTTGGAAGTTATTTTCTTCATAACTTGGAAAAATAAGGAAACAAAAAACTGGATTGATTTCCTTCTTTTACTCAAGTTATTAAGGTTCATAAAATTGTTTTCTTAAAAATTAATTCATTGGGAGGGTGCAATAGAGAGAGGAATAGCAGGATGCAAATGACTTGACCAAAAAATTTGAAAATAGAGGAGGCTTTAGGGAGGAGAGAAAGCAATAAGCACAGAAGAAGAGAAAGAAGGGTAAAATATAAGGAATCATTATAGACACCTAAAATTACAGATAATAATATAAGTTTATATGTACATATACATATAAGAGTTTAAAATAAATTTCCCATCTGGGCTCGAACACTTCTTCTGAGAGACATGGACCATCTAACAAAACTCTCACCAACAGGCATGAGAATTCCACTTTTGAGTTGTTCAAATAACTCCTCAAACAGTGGTAGAAGGTAAGAATTTATTGCATAATCTACCATGCACTTTGGATATAGGAGGGCCCTAAGAACCTGAGCTTGATTTGACCTGAAAACCTCCTTCCATGACTAGTTTTCATGGTACCAGAATGTGCCTTGCAAATTTCAAGGTAGAGAAAGAAGCAATAATCCTACACACACATGACACCAATGAATAATAATTATCCTGGTAGGGTAACCTATAGGATACAATAATGGCTTGCATACCTTCGTGGTAACCAACAGCTATCTAATTGGACTTAAGACCAACTCAACAAGAAGGAAACCACAACAAGTACAAGAAAACTAGCCAAATATGTGGGGCTAGTGAAGCATTAATCTTACAGGAGAACATACAACTACCTCTTTACTAAACTAGTATAATCCCTAACTAAATTCTAAGTCCTTATCCTTATCCTTACAAATAAGTGTACTTTTCACCACTCATCAAATACATTTCTTTTTGCAATAGATAAAGGCCATTACAGAAAACAAGAACCAGCCAAAATGCACAGAACAATTGTTTGTGTGGTGCCCAGCCCATCTGATATATCTCTGGGATCTGGGATAATTACAGAAAGACAGTAAGAGCCAAATAGGGAGTATGCTGCCACACTGTGTCTACTTGAAATGTCAGAGAAGCTACTCTTCATGAAGTCTCACTAACATGGCTGTCTAAACAAAACCTGAACAAGGATGACATCACAGAGACACACTAACACAGAAGAGGGACAACTCAAGATGCCTCAATCCTGACAAAGAGCTTCAGGCAACAAAGAAATTCTGAGCATGGGAGACATCATGTACTGCCCCAGGATCCTGCCCTCTTTGAGTTCCTGCCCTGACTTTCTTCAATAATGGACTATGGTATGGAAGCCATAAAAACACTTTCCTCTTCAGCTTGCTTTTGGTCATTGTGTTTCTTTATAGCAATAATAACCCTGGCCAAGAGAGTTGGTTGGCACATGTTTGCTTTATTAGTTTAGTTTTCAGCAAGGGAAGACAGATGTCTTCTGTAGTCACTGCTGTTTTCTGCTGACTGAGCATCCAGAAGGACTGAGGCTCTTGCCTCTCCTTGATGCCATGGATAGATCCTATTGTGGCTTTTTGGTATAAAAACAATGAATGCAGGGAGCTCAATCCTGAGCCAGGTGCCTAGGGGAGATTTGCTGTTCACTGGGTAGAGACTGTCTTGGACCCCAGGAGAACCTAAGTCCAGCCAGAACACATTCTCTTCCAAAATCACTAACAGCTCCAGGCATTTCCATCCAAAAGTTACCCTACATCCCTTCCATAGCCACTGGCCTGAATTTCTCTTAAGCAAACTTCAGTGGATTCAATGAATAGAGTGTTTGGCTTCTGAGTTCCCAAACCAAAGGTGTCTCATAGTATTATATAAACACAATGCACAATTATCTAATATTTTGAAAAAACCAAACTGTTATTTACCATTATTTTTACTCAAATATCTCTTCTTCTCTTCCCTCCTTCCCTCCTCAACACTTTCCCCTTCTTCCTATCAAGAAAAAAATAGCTTTAATCTTGCAATCTTGCTTCAGCGTCTGGAGTTCTGGCATTACAGATGTGTACTACCAAGCTTATTTTCAAATATATAAACCTTTTGTGTATTACAAATTACTGCCACTTCTGGAAATATAAATAGTGCAGAGATAATCTCCCTTCCTGTCCTCAATTTTTCTCTTAAATTTGTGTCTGCTGTGCATTTCTAAATGTGAGACCTGGCATAAGAGTGCATAAACAGCCTTCTTCAATACATACTTAACCAAATTCTCCATTTGAAATACTTCTTTCCAGGTTTTTGATTGTCTGTTGTTCAATAAATTACATATATACATACCTGTGCACGTAAGTCTTTACCTTGAATGCAGACTCATAACTCAATAAATATATCTTGCTCTTTATTAAGAATAGTAAGTAGCATATGAATGATTTTCTTATATTTTTAAATTCACTCAATTTGGCAATGGGAACCCAAAGACCTCTTGAAATAGCTGTATATGAAAAGCAGGGCAGAACCAAAAGACCACTTTGCTAACTAAATAGCCAGTACTTCTACACTAGAATCCTTCAGGAACAACCAGGTTTATGTCATATTAGTGATATCTTTGTTTCTTGTTCTAAGCCTACAGCTGCCTCCACAGTTCACTTAGTTCTACTCATGGGGAAGAGGCAATCTACCAAAATGCCCAGATTTGTGACAGAGCTAATCATTTGAGTATTTGAGTGCTGGGTAATAATGGAGATGTCAGATCTGGCATCCACAGTGGGTACTAACAGTTCTGTCCCGTGATGATCGGACAATGATGGCTTTTGGAAAGTGAAACAGAATGGTGGGAAGTCCTTATCTGCCTCCTCACATTCTTTTATGTTTGTTTGTTTTGTGGTTTTTTTGAAATAGGGTTTCTTTGTGTAATAGCCCTGGCTGTACTACACTCACTCTGTAGACAAGTCTGACTTTGAACTCAAGAGATCTGCCTGCCTCTGCCTCCCCAGTGCTGGAATTAATGGCATGCCACCACCACATTGCTTTAATTCTGATGGTGTTAATATCCACATCACAGACTCATTGGCGGGGTCCAGTTAAGTAATTTACCAAGCAATCAGTATAGAGGCTGGCATCCAGAAAATGTTAAGCATCATTTTGTTGAAAGTACTGTGGAACTGACATATAAAACCAGTCTAGGACAGTAGTGGGGCCATCATGTCCTCAAATTTTAGCAACAGAGCACTTTGTAAGGTTTGGCGAGCTCCAGGTAAAAGGAAGCTACTGCTCAAAGAAGGAGAGAAACAGGGAAGTTGACCTCAGAGAAAAGAAGTCTTATACACTGAACAGATGAGTTTCAATAATGGGCAATGGGAAGAAGCCTTTGAATTATCCCTGAGATAATTCACCAGGGATTATTCTGTAAAAGAGGTTAAGTAAAAACAAGTATGATAGAGTTCTACAATATTAAATCATTTATGGTAGGGACTAATGATAATATTTAAAAATTCTCCTTGGCAAAACTGCTTTGAGTTTCTTTCAAAACTGGCACTTTGCTATACCGTCCAACTACAGATGAATGGAACCAGATTTATACTAGACAATGCATATCAGTGCTAAAGCAGATCATTGGTAGCTCATATGTTCAGAATTCATTTCTGTGAATTGACATATTTCGTTCAGTTTACACACAAAATTCATCTCAAGAAACAACTGATTTTAATATGTTTACAGTAAAAAGTTTTGTTTCACAAATATAATAACGTTCATTTTAATCTCATGTAATTTAATACAACCTGATAATTTTCCTTGAATTGTTAAAACATAAAACCTTTGATGTACAGCCAAAACCAGATATCTATACCCATCACCCAAGTTTAAATTGTAATAGCAGTGGTTATTTACAGGGATGCCATTTCAATCTGATCAAAAACATGTGTATCCAAACTGACTTAGTGGAACCCATTCTATATGGAGAGATACCTTGCCCAGCATAGACTCAGAAGTGTGGGGGTAGAGAGGTGCCTCGGTCCTGCCTAAACAAGATGATGGGATAGACTTAGTAGACTTCCTAGGGGAGGCCTTACCCTCTCTGTGGAGCAGATGGGAGGTGAGGGGAGAGTCGGGGTAGCTGGAGGAGAGGAGGGAGGGGGAACTGAGATTGGAATGCAAAAAGTAAAATAATAAAAAAGAATGTGGGTAAACTTAAAAAAAAAAGAACATAGAGACGTGGGAGGGTAGATGTGAATCCTCCAGGAACCATACTTAGAATGCTGATTTGCTAACACTGCCTTCATGTGGTCATGATGGAAGAATGGAGCTGGTTAGGAAGAAATGGATCATTTCTATGGGAGTGAGATGGTAGTTGGGAATGAATGCAATCATAGCTCATTGTATACAAGTATGAGATTGTCAACATTTAAAAATAAGTAGTTAAAACCTGAATTACTATTGATTGAACAAATGCTTTTTCAAATACATTAAAAAGAACTTAATGGCTTGTTGCTGGAATTCATTTTTTTTTTTTTGCAGGAGATGTACCTCATCTTGAGTAATGTGCTCCAGATGCTGAGTTCAAATCCCTAGCAACATGGAAAAAAGGGGGGGCTTATAAATGTCAAGGTGCAGAGATTTACACAGGAATCTTGTGAGGTGATAACTTAGGACTAGAAACAAGCTGAAAATTTAAGATGAAATTCAGATTTTTCATAAATGAAGCCTTTTGAACTTGCCTAAAAGCCAACTCTAAGAAATCAGTATAACTTTTTATAGATGATTTAAAATAATCCATTGATAATGGAACCTAGCATACTAGAAATACTAGATACATTTGACTATCAGCACTCCACCAATACACTCTTGATCAGGGTGTTTGTTTATAACAACAGAAATGAACCTAGAACAAATAGGGAGATAATGTCTCTTTAAGTGACAAGAAGAAGTCCTAATATCTATGAACATTCCTGATGACACCTATGACTGAGGATATGAAGCATCTTAGGAAACATATTTCTATATAACTTGAAGAAAAACATGGAATTGGTAGGTTAAAAACTAATGTATCTATGAAACACAGAAAGACAAAGAGTGCATAAGTACATTGCATGAAGTAGCCAAGTTTCTAAAAATCGAAGTGTTGAGTGGTGGTTACCAGGGGTTGAGCTAGCAGGGAAATGCCATTTATTGATCAGCAGGCATAAAGTCTCAGTGTAAGAGAGTAAGTGGTGGAGAACCGCTACACAGCAGTGTACCCAGGGCCCGTGATTATAAGTTATTCACTTGATATAACAGGGTAGGTTGTATGTGGACTACCTTTACTACAATAATATAAAAATAAAACTAAACAGCTTAATTCTTAAATAGCAGGGAATCAAAGGATAAAACAGGAAACTGCGGGGGTGAGAGGAGCTGCTGTTGCTGCTGTTTCTTCTGTTGCAGAGATGCAGATGAGGAGAATAGGGATGCTAAGCCCTCTTAAGTACAGACTGTAGATTCCAACCTTTGCAGCTGCTTCCAAGCCACTCATGTCTCTTTGCTTCTGAACTACCAGATTAGCTTGGTTGGCTGATAGATGCTTGTAACCCTTCTGGTTTTTTGACTTGGAGAAGTATCATCATGTTCTCTCAGTCTCTCTGCTCATATAATTTTCTGTCTAAAGTGAATTGCTAACTAGATAATATCTCCCAAATAGGGGATATTTAAATCCTCCAAAAGTTAGCTAAGTGGAAAAGGATGGAATTGACCTCCTCTCTTTCCCTTCTCTAGTAGCTGGCTTTGGTTGTCATTTGCAGCTGGTGTTGACAGGCTTCACATTAGTTCTAAAGTATTTGTCTTTCTTCATCTGTCTGTGCCTGTCCTCTCCTTCCCTCCTCCGTCTTTTTTCCCTAAATTATACAGCTATATATAAATGCATTCTGTTACAGCGTGGTTCAGGGTTACAAATCCACCTGCATACACATTGTTCACATTGACACTTTGTAAGGAAGTCTATTTTGTCAAGGATATGCCTTCAAATGGCCTGTGATACTCAGTGGGCTGCAGCATTTGCAGGAGCATATGCACAGATGCTGAAAGCTAATAAAGTGGTATCATTGATGCTATGAGAGTCTAATCATTCTGAAATAAAACATCCCAGACTCAAGTAGAATCAATCGCATGCTTCGCTGTTGTCATAGTAAATGGCTCCCTCGACCTTGTGCTCCTATCAATCTCTGGTTCTGAAGATGCAATCAAATTTGTCATTGGACATTTAATTAAATACAAAGCCCTTCAAGGTACTATTTGCAGCAAATATCAGTCACATTTTCTCCCAGTGTAGAAAATTATAGTCTCTTACATGGACTTCAAATTAGATTGAATACTTTGTTTTGTGTTATTTGGTTTATAAATTGTTCCTTTCCCTTCTCTAGTGCATTTTATAACATCTAATGAGAAAACTCATATCCTGGCTTATGTTCTCATTAGGGCCCTGAGGACATGTTGCTTATAGAAAGTTCAGAGTACAGTTCAAGTATATATTTGGGGAAAATAATCTTCTTGAATTATTGAAAATTGTCCGGAATTTACAATTATACGTAGTGTTGTTCTGTAAACCTATCGTACCCATCTCCTTAATGCTCAGAACAGATTGCTTCTTAGATTTCTAGGAGTCATAGAGAAAATTCTGTCTCCCTCATGCTCTGCTTTTCTAATTAAGGTGGTAGAGCATGGTGTGAATGAGGTAACTGAAGAAGGTAGAGTGTGGGTGGGAACTAGGTGACTGAAGCAGGCAGAGCATGGTGTGCATGAGATGAGCAAAAGGCCACAGATATGGAAAATACTTCCCTACATCCCAACTTACATGGACATCTATGCCAGTAGTTTAATGTCAAATACGGGTTTTCATTTACTTTATAAGCTATACAATTTACTACACATTATTCAAAGAAATTGTTGATGGATATGTTTGTGGTAATAGAGAGAAAAGGCTTCAACTACCTAACAAATGTGGCATACTTACACCCATCTTTGTAATAGTATTTTTGTCTGGTTTTATTTAGTCCTTCCCATTGGGTGTTGGTATAATTTCCAACATCAGATTGCACTTTACTATGACCTAATTTGAGGAACCACAGAGATGTTTAGATTAAAAAACAACTTCTAACTACAACATCTGGAAACGAGCCTTCAGCTCCATAATCTAGTACATGCTGGGGTTTGTTAGAAAGTCATAATTAGGATGTTGCAATATTGTTTATGCCATGAAATTTTTTCATTAAGTCTATTGACCTCATGCTAAGATAGAAAATTATTTTTAATAAATAAGAATTTATCTACTGGTTGTCAAAAACTTTTATATTTTACACCAGAGGCTTTCATATTCCTCAGAATCTGCAGGATACCTGGCATTAAGGAAATAAAGGGGCAATTTATGAAGAAGGAGATGAGTCAGGCGGGAGTGAGAGTAGAGTGGTCTTAAGGATCCATTTATTGATTTAAGTTTATTATTAGCCTACTCTGTAAATATCTAAGCTATGTTTGGAAACTAAGGACTCCAAACCCACTCTCTAAGCTACTAAATTTTGGTGAATTTTTCTTTTGAACTTTTAGTCTTAGGTTTAAAAATAGCTGTAAAATTAGTTTATCTGTTTTCCAAATGCCAAAAAGAGAAGAGTCATTAAATTCCTTTCGGAGCTGACTGTCCTCTGGAGGTAGTCCAGTGGTACATGTCCTTACATTCAAGACAGAATATTTTTGGTGACATTGACAATTGTGTATTTAGCCTCATAACATTGAATGAAGACAACATTTTATACATAACGGTGGCAATTTATAATATTTTCCTATCACACACACACACACACACACACACACACACACACACACACACACACACAAGCACATAAGCAGGGGGGCATTTTTATTTTTTCTTTTTGCTTTCAGAAACATTTTTGTGTCCAATTATGGATAGTATTATCTATATGCATAAATGTGAAGATGTGTGTATGTGTGTGTGCACACATAACCAGATGTGTGCACAGGTAGGTCACATGTCAGTGTTGGATGTCTTCCCTTTGAAAAGCCTGCATCTCAGAAAGATTTATTTTTAAGTGTAACTATGAACTCTTATTTGGCACTTGGGACAAAGCCTGGAAACATATGGACATGGCTAATGGTGTCTAGAGGAAGGGTTGAGAAGTGTAGAGAGGGTAACCTGGGTGGGTAGTGCAGACAATGGAGAGGATGAAAAGAAGCAGGGTGAGCCCCATAAAAAGAGTGGTTCTTAGATACACACCAAGCACAGACTCAGGCAAGTGACTGTTCATCTTTCTGTAAGAGTCTTCCTTTCCCCATTAGTCATTTGTACTGACAAACACTTTGGACCTCTTGGGACCAGTCAGAGAGATATGTTGAACTGTACTCATGCTGTGTAGGAATGAAATTTGTTCTAAAAGGCAGGCTTTCCCAAAACAGGTATCTGGAGGCACTTTTGAGTTTTCCTGACATCTCACAAAGGTCATAGTTTGTTCTTACTTGCAAAGGAGGTATTCTGACTCTACTTAAAAAAAAACAATCTCAGTTTGTGCATCACTTCTTAAAAAAAAAAAAAAAAAAAAAAAAAAAACTCCCTCAAACTCAGGTGATCTGCTGCCTACAATCTTCCTGATTACAGAGATACGAAAGGAACAGCCAGCAATTCAAGCCAACGATTACTGCGTTCCAATCTTCCCATCCATCCACTAGCAGCAGAGAATCTGGAGAAGCTTATCCAATGTCCTTTAGTTTCAATAACCCACTTTTTTGAATAAATTAATCCCTGAGCATTGGTTATCTGAATTGGAATTGCAAACTAGGCATACTAAAAGCAATTTTTCCATTGTGATAAGAATGACCTGCCTACACTCAGGCAAGACAGACATCCCCTCCCCATTCATTTCAGACTCCCATGAGCATGCCTGTTTTGGTACTTGTCAGTGTTGTTGCTTTACATGAGATACAACATGAAGAATCAAGGCGGGCATATCAACAATACCATGGAGAACTCTTGTCTCAGACAGGAGGAGAAATAGACCTTTCTGTGATGGGTACGGTGGGAATTTCACTGGAAAGAGGAATACTAACAGATTCAGGCAGAAAACTGGTGGAGACGTAGGATAGGGTACAATCTAGTGTCCCATTTCAACACTGCAAAATACCTCGTGCTATGGTATTATGCTTAACGTATTCAAAGTCAACTTTTCCCTTTTCTTAAAAATGGCTATTCAGCCAGGCTTTGGTGGTGCACGCCTTTAATCCCAACACTTGGGAGGCAGAGGCAGGAGGATCTCTGTGAGTTTGAGGCCAGCCTGGTTTCAAGAGCCAGTGCCAGGATAGGCTCCAATGCTACACAAAGAAACCCTGTCTCGAAAAAACAAAAACAAACAAACAAAAAACAAACAAACAAAAAAGAATGACTATTTATAATTTCTTACAATATTTTTCTGAAATGAAGTCAGGATTGAATTTGATAGCATTAGAAATTATCTGGTATGATACTTGACTTCTGTGAACAAACATTGAAAAATTTTAATAGTGTCTAGTTTTTTTCTAGAACATTGTGTTTACATGCCAGACTATACCAAGATGCCTGGAAATTGTTCTTGTTAAAAACATCATTTCTCTCTTGTCTTCTCAGATTCATTTTTTTTAGTATTTTTTTAAATAATGTGTAAGAAACAGATAGTTTATCAATTTACAAAACTTTCACTAAGAGGAAACACAGAAAATTTTTTTTTACAACTCCAAATTATCACATAATTTCAAACTCTGAATTTGCCCATAAGCTCTTACAAATACATTCCAGGACATTAACATTCTCATTAATATAGAGAAGTTGCTTTGTGTAAACCAGGCATTGTTCCTGTTACAAAATACCTCACAATAGAAAGCTCGCTCTTAACTGCTGTTTCCAACTGTACTGATAGCTACAGGAACTGCTGTGTAGACTAAGGGTCATTAAAACAGTCTTCTTTTCCCAATCACATAATGTCTGGACCAGAGTAGGGTTTACAGGATGAAGGCAATTCTTATTGGTGTGTGTGTGTGTGTGTGTGTGTGTGTGTGTGTGTGTGTGTGTGTGAAGTCCTGGACCCATGTTATTCAAAATGGCATTCCACAGCCAAAGAAATCAGCTACAGAGAACCTCAGCACATCCAGGCAAGGTGAGTGGTTTGTAACATTCATAGTGCATTGCCCCCTGTTTAAACAAAAATAATGTAATGTGTTCAAATTCCAATTGCAAAGTTGTCAGAGCAAAATTAGCATATGATATGCTCCAAGATACTGATTGTTCAGAATTTAGTGATATGTGAAATCAGAATTAGGAAAAATGCTACCATCAGGAAGAGAGTTGGCAGGGACTCATTTGCAACTACTCAAGTGTCAACAGCAATAGTTAAATTTTTAGTGACATATCTTTTAAAGTGTACAGGGCATTGGGAATACACATGGACCAATGATTCTTGTTTACAGATTGTTAGAATTTACTACCATTTAAAATTATTTTCCATTAAAATATAGTGCTGATTTAAATAGTACATTTACATAGTAGCATTCATATTCAGTCTGACTTGGCTGTGTTTTATAATTCCTTTCATTAAGAAGTTAGAACTGAAAGCTCTACTATTTCAGAGACAAGACAACTGAATCTAGGGAAGTTAGAATAATTGTGGAAGAAGTTTTATGATATATTAGAGCAAGATTGTCTTTAAGCTCAAAGATTGCTACTGTGTCTTGTCCAAACTCATACAGCTACTGTTAGAGACAAGTCACCTCTCTTAGGCACATTCATTCCTGTGCTCTTGAGCTCACTATTGGTCACAGAGAAGAAGCAATGACACACACCGTGGCCATTATTACTGATTCTAATTACAAATCTTCCTCCTTTGCTTTCTTTACAATTTAGGAAAAGGAAAATATAAACACACACGCATGCAAGCACACACACACACACACACACACACACAACACACCACACACACACACACACACCATCCTCAATGGCAGTACCTTCTGTGTGTGTGTGTGTGTGTGTGTGTGTGTGTGTGTGTGTGTGTGTGTGTGTGTGTGTGTGTGTTGTGAATGCATGGACTTGTGTTTGCTATAGTGTGTAGGTGAAGAGACAATGTTTTAGAGTTAGTTCTTTCCTTTTCTTTTCACATGGGTTCTGGGACTGAACTCTTGGTCACCAGGCTTGCTACCTATCTTGCTGGATGCTGAAATGATCATTTTAAATATGTCCTATCAATTTTTTGATAAATTCTGTTATTCATTCTTTGTTTTTATTGATGTCTCTACCACATTTGCCATTGTTTTACCCCCTTTTGTAACTTTAGAAAACTGCAATATTGGACTCTTCCCCCATCTTTTTTGTTCCCCAGACTCTACTTTCTTATCCTCTTCTTTGTCCCCTCCCTCTTTCTTCTCCTCACAAACTCCCCTTTCTCCTTCTTCATTAAGATTTCCAGGCAGGGTCACTATGTTGTCTAGGCTGGCTTTGAACTCATGGTCCTTCAGCAAAGCGTCAGTTTCTGTCTTTATGTTCCTTTGTTCACATCTTGTTCTGTCTAATGCAGTGGTGGATTCCACTTTGAACATTTAGCTGCAGATCATTTATTTCCAGACAGAGAATTCTTTTTCCCACATGCCACTATATCCCAAACAAATTATGACATTTTTCAAGGAAAGAGTAACTCTGTCTGATGTGTTCTAGCTGTAAATGCTAAAATCTAGCCCTCAAAATCATTTACTTTTCTCAATATTATCATTATTATGATTACTCTTTAGTAGTCACTCTGATTAACTGTGATTACAAAAACAAATAAAATAAGAAGATACAGTGGTAACCCTTTTAGCCTGGGGTCCCTTAGTGTATTTGACTCTTGAAAGACACGGGACTTCTTAGGAGTTTAGGGAAGGATCAAGCAGAGGCAACCATGTGATCAAGACAGTGGGACTCACAGATGAATAAAATCTGTTAATTAAAAATTTCCCATGCAGGGGAGGGCCTAGGCCCGGTCCAGGATCATGTGGTGGACTTTGGGGAGCCACCATCAAGGGCCCTACCCTGCCTGGGGAGTGGAGGGTGGATGAGGTGTGGGGTAGGTGGAGGGAGAAGGGATTGACATGTGAAAGAAGCTTGTTCCTAATTTGAACTAATAAAAATTTAAATAAAGAAGTACAATATGCTAATAAAGAAAAAGTTCTAGAACAAGTAAAACAAATTTCCCATGCAGGACTGAGTGGCCAGAGCTAAGATGAGAAAGGGGAATACAGATCATCTGTCTCTCCATGTAAGCATTTTCCATGCAGGACTGAGTGGCCAGAGCTAAGAGAGCTAGGAAAATTCAGATTGTATGTCTCTCCCTTCTGAATTGTGAACACACCAGTTTTGTCATTTTCAGGTACTTCCTTTTCTCCCTGCTTTCCCTGATACAATATTATATCTGTGTGTCAGGAGTTTGTTGTAACTGCTCTATCATAAACCTTAATGCATGCTCCCCTTCTAGCAACACTATGCCCAGGTCACATCTCCCAGCTTTGCTTCACCTATCATCATGCTGCTTCAAGCCTTCCCCCCTGAGCCTACACTGTTCACCTGAGTGTCTTCACTGATACAAACACTTTATTCATTAGATGCTTCTATTTTCTTCATCTCATTTCTTCAAACTAAGTCCTGCTTCTCACCAGAGGACTAGCTAAAGCTCACATCTTCCATGACATCTTTGGTGATGAGTAAAAGTCTGATAAGTGCTGGTATATGAGTAGTGATGTGTGGGCCTCATCTGCATTCTCAACTGTCTAAATTTAGGTGGTGTTAATAGGAGACTCAGCTAGCCAGCTGCTGGACATTTCCTTGTTCTGACAGCCAAGTCTTATAACTATACATGTTTGCTAGTTGTGAGAAAGACACAGGCCATTCTGAGCATGGAGATCTATTACAATGTAAACACATGCCGAGGGGAAATATCTTTTTCCTTTATATGACATTTTTCTCGGAAACTTGAATTTGAAATCTAAATTTCTTTTAATTGATGTATAAGAACATAAAAGCTATTCACATGAATAGGATGACATATGTTTTGATACATGTATGTACTGCATGTTTGAATCTGGTTAAATGTCAGTCATATTCAACTCCTCAAGCTTTCATTATTTTTACATGATAAAATATATCACAGAAATTTCTTCAAACTCTTGAAAGTGTCCAGTCCATTATTTTTGTGTGTAGTCATTCTAATGATAGAAATTCTCTGTGTGCCTCCGATTAGCTAGGCACAGCAATGGGAGTCAACCGATGCCAACCTCAAGGAGTTTATAAAGTAATGAATGGAGAAGACACTATTAAACATTCTGTGAGAATCACAAAGAGGAGGTGTATTAATGCAGGTTTGAGGACATCTGACTGAATGGATGTGAATTGGTCAGGGTATGGTGCCTAAGAAATGCACAAAAAATGACAACCTGAAACTGAAAAATAGGGAGGAAGATTTAGGGGGTAAAAGCAACTTACATATATATTGTGGTAATCTCCAAAAATAATGTATTCATGAGCAGGAGCGGTAGCATAGTGGTTAAAAGAGAAAACTGATTTGCAGAGGACCTGTTTTTTATTCCCAGCTTAAGCTTCACACAGGCATCTCATAACACCTTAAATCCAGTCCTCTCTTCTGGCCCCTGGGCACCAGCACTCGTGTGTGCACATTCTCCCCCTGTAATTAGATTAATGACTACCCCAATTATCATCATAGAACCCTCAAACAATAATTGATGGTGCCAGATTCCGAGATCCACAATCAAGAATCAGACCAAGCTCCATGAATCCAGACAAAGTTGGGAGCATATGAGCAAGATAGGTTTAGATCATAATGGAGAAGTCTACAGAGACAACTGAACCAAGCTCGTAGAAACTCATGAACTCTAGACCTACAACTGTAGAGAGTCCAGGGGACCGAACTAGGCACTCCATATGTGGGAGACAGTTGTGAAGCTTGGACTATCAGACAGGCCCTTGGAAGTAGGACCATGATACAAATCTGGTACATGAGCTAGCTTGTTGGAGCCCACTCCCTATGGAAGGATGCCAAGATCAGCCTTAATACATGGGAGAGGGGCCAGGGCCTGCCCCAACTTATTGTGCCAGACTATGTTGACTCCTCATGGGAGCCATTAACTGTGAGGAGGAGTGGACTGGGGGTGTGCTAGGGGAAGGTGAGAGAGGGTGGGAGAAGGCAAGGGGGGCTGGAAGAACTGTGGTTGGAATGCAAAATGAAATCAAACAAATAATGGAGGAAAAAAGATACACAAATATACATATTGAGAAAGATAAAATCTTAAAAAAAATAAAAAGATAAATGTAGCTATTCTTTCTTTCAACAAAATAATAGCAAAAGAAACAGGGTAAAAACAAAGGACAACAGAGGAGGCTAAACATTGGCAATGTCATAAGGAGAGGGATCAGAACAGGGTTAGGAGTCCTGGGAGCACATATGCTGAGAAATTCTTCGTTCAGGAGAAAGCTTCACAGAGGAAGGGACTGTGAAATGAAAGATTGTATAAGAAAAACAAGGGACGTTTGCATTGTATAAAATGTACCTGTGTGTATAAGAACATCATAGAATACTTCACTTGTGTATGAGATTTATATTTTACATGCCAGCTAACAAGTAAAAAGAAGAAATTGTAATTTTTTTAGTAATTTCACCTCCTTTAGTTTCAATACCTTTGACTAGAAGTCAGGTAGTAAAGAAATGAATATATCAAAAGGTATTTTAAAGATTTTTAGGAATTTTATATCTCACGTGTTCCTGATAAATATAGAACAGCTATATTCAATAATAAAATTTATTATTTATTATTTATTGCATGAACAAAAACTTAATTCTTTAGTCATAACAAGAGTTACTCTAAAATAAAATCCAATCCCACACAGAAACCTGTTGTGATTAAGGGAAGAATAACCCAGTGAGGAAGGGGGCAGGATTGCAGAGTGTGTCTAGCTCCAGTAGGTAGACATTACTCACATGGCTTGTATTACATATGTTACTCACACTGCATGATGTGCTATAAGTCAGAAATAACAACAGAAATTTATGCCTTTATAATTTAAGCAATCACCTCCAAGAGCTATCTTTGAATATAACAAAGGATAGTAATCTTGCATTTACGATACTGTCAGATGACACAGAATTTTTTGTGTATAAATAGCTGTATGTCAAGCTAAGGAGTACCTGGTAATTGTACGTAATTGTGAAGATTTGTCTCTTTATACTCAAATACACACAAATGCAGGAAAGTAGAGAGCAGAAGGAAAGTATGCAGCCCATTGAGAGCTAATGGCATTAAGTTCACAGGGTTGGCCAGCAAGCTCTTATTCTTCGAGAATTTTGGGAATTCTGACAATGGGGCTAATGAAAGTTTTTTTTTTTTTTAATTTTTTCCCAATTAGATTTCTTTTACAATGCTTCTCTCTGTCCTTTGATCTTCACTTACAATTTCAGTTGGACTGCTATTGGAGGAAAATACATGGGAAAAACTGAGGGTATAATTTTGCCATCAGTATAGATTGCACATTTTATCTCGTTACATGAAAAATGAATAGCCGTTTTTAATAACATTTTGTGACAATGCATGAATCTCCTGGTTCCTCAAAAATTAAGTAATACACATTTATTATTTCTACAGAACATTCTTATCTCAAGGTTTCTAAATGATTCACAAATGAATGCTAAACCCAGACATCATCTTTCTTTCCTACACTCTCCTCTCTCTTTGATCTCAGTGGATCACAAATTTGATTTATCTCGTCACATTATTCATTTGTCTGTCATTCAGGCTTTTTATGATTTCTCTCCCCTTCAGTCAATTGCCAGGAATAACTTCCTTTATTCTGTACAGTTTTTTTTTCTTTTCCATTTTTGCTAACATCCCTCCACATAGGCATAATGACACCCTGAATCCAGGAAACTTCTTCCTTTTGACTTGAATCTCCTTTATTCTCATGGAAAATAAACCTGTTTCTCATTATGCAAGAGCAGTATGCTATTCTGGGAAAGGCAGTTGGCTGGAAATTAGAATAGACAGGTTCATGAATTTGGGCAAATGGCTTCACTGTCTCATCCTCTGTTTTATTATCTGTAAAATCAGGAAGATGGAATGAGTGATATCTGAAATTCCCATTGTGCTGGGAGCAGCCACTTCCTCAGCATTCTCCACCAAGGAGAGTACAAAAATGTGAGGATTACAAAGGGAATTTCTACCCCAGAGGGGCTTAAGAGTAAAATGGCTTTATATATCTCCACAACTCGTGAAAAATTTGTTGACCTCAATTTCACTGAAAAAAAAATAGGGTTTTGACAAGTGTAGGCCAAAAGATACCTATCTAAGCATTCCACTTTCCTTTATGAGGTGATTAAATGAGAATACCCACCATCAGCTCAATTATTTGAATTCTTGTTCCCAGTTGGTGGCTCTATTTGGGAAAGTTTAAGAGATGCAGCCTTTCTGGAGGAAGTGTGAGAATGGGGGTGGGCTTTCCCAGTTAAGATCTCTCCTCTACTTCCTGTTACTTTTCTCTGCTCCATGCTCATGGATCAAGATATGAGTTTTCTGTTTCTGCCACACCTCCACTCTGCCATTACTGTCTCTTATCCCTCAGGAACCATAAACCAAAGTAAACTCTTCATTGTTGTTGGTTTTAAATTTTTAGTTGTTAAATTTTTAAAAATATTTTTCATTTTTGAATTCATAATACTGTTACATCATTTCCCCCTTTTCTTCCTCTAAAACATCCCATTTACCCTGCCCATGTTGCTGTCTTTCAAATTCATGGCCTTTTATCCTTTGCTAACACACACACACACACACACACACACACACACACACACACACACACGTTCCAGTTCTCAAACCGTATTGTTCTTTAATAAAGTGGAGTCAACACACCTGTAATATAAACATGATATGGTGGAATGTCATCCATGTGTCAATGAGATATACTGTAAATTCATTTTATTCATAAGCCACTCTGGGATAGAAATAATTTTCATATTTATACACACTATGTTAATATAGATTAACATTAATATGTAATAATATGTGTGTGTAATCTTAAATATATAATACAACCTTCTCAGTCTGTATCATGTTACTTGTATTTATGTTAGGACTGACCGTTTGACATTGGATAACCAGTCGGTGTGCTCTTCCATGCCTTTTTCATAATCCTTTGTCGTAGCAACAGAAATGTAAGTCACACACCTGGCCACTGTGCTTACTCTCAAGGCAACTTTCTTATCCACTGTGAAGTTTCTATTTCCTTTCAGATAATCAGGACAAGTAGGGAAACTTTCTATTTTCTCTTGTCATGAAGGTCAGGGAGAGGTATATGTCAGGTTCTGGGAATCACTGGCCTAGGAGAGGATTAAAGTTCACAGTAGACAAATATGCTCAATGAAAATGCATTGCAGATGTCATTATAGGTGGGCCTGGTTGTAGGGGAAGCTGTAGCCACGCCTTCTTAGGGGCTGGCTACAGGTGTACCTGAGGGCTTGTGAGGGCGTGGTCAGAGTGAATAGGGGGACTGCATTTTCGGTTTCGGTTTCTCTTTGCTTCTTGCTGTACAGACTACCACCGGCTGGCTGGTCCGCTCTGTAAGTAAGGCTTTTCCCTATTAAATACCCTTATATTTCTACCTGACTCCGTATTGGTAATTACCTGGTAAATGAATTTTCAGTCCCTGGTGTCAAAATGCTTGGTGGTGATATGATTGTCACACTTGA